>NC_058409.1:143982244-144083253 GCF_002201575.2 Neomonachus schauinslandi
CAGGTTCGCTATCGCAGTGGGGAACGACATGAGTCGGGGGAAAGCCGTCTCCACTTCTGTGTGGAACCCAGAGCTCTCTGTCTCTCGACACTTAGGAACTAGGGGACAAAGGCCTGGCTTTCTCGGACGGGTGCGTGGAGCGGTACAACTCCAAGCAGACGTAGGGGGAAGCGTTACTAAATGTAGGGAGCGAAGCAGACCCAGCAGAGGGGAACAGGGGGCCCTTCCCGTGACGGGGCTGTGAGGCGACCCCTGCCCACGAACACAGACGCCCCGCGTGGCACACGGCAGCCGGGCTGGAGCTCCGCGCGGCATCTGCGGGGGGGCCTCGGGCGAGCAGCTCTGCGCCCCGAGCGCCTTCGGAGCACCTGCGCCGGGGGCAGGTGTGAGGCGTGGTGGGGAAGACGCGGGCAGCGCCCCTGCCGGCCCGCGGCCTCCCTCGCTCTCCGCGCCGCCGGCTCAGAGGACGTCCACGCGTGAGCTGGAGGGGAGGAGAGGCGTGGGCGGGCGAGCGCCAGCCTCCCAGGGGAGCCGCCTCGCTGGGCTGCCTGCAGTCTGGGAGCGGATGCGGGCGGGTTTGTCCGTAAGCACAAGGTCACAATCACCGCGCGCGGGGGGAGGGGTCTGAAAGCCCCTTCGCGAAAGCCTGGCACAGGTGGGAAATGACGGGATGGGGGAGGGCCAGCATGACCGCCCATTTTTAAAGCACCTTAAGGGCTTAACAATTGCCCACCAAAGATATGATTGGCATTCATTAGGAATGCCCAAATTAAACGCGTTTCTCTTTTCTCCTTCCTGTTCTCATTCATCCATATTTTATTGTTCTCACAAGTGGAGGCCACCTGCCACATCATCTTCACTAACTGCATCCAACTCCCTCACCGGGGAGGAGGGACGTGCACCTATTTGGATAAACATAATTTAGCAAAAACCAACTTTTCACAGCAACCAAGTCTAAATATCAATCTATTGTTGGGTAGGAGTGATCTCATAGGAAGATGCCTTTCTGAAAACTCAAATCTTTATCTAAAATATGTAGAAAGAAGACTTTGTGAGGTTGGAATTAGTTGTTAGTTAGGGATTGGTTACTGGTTGGCAGCGCCTCTGGGCTGCGTGTGCTCAGGTGCGGGACTGGTTGAGGAGGGGTGAGTGCCCAGCTCTGGGGACCACGACTGGGGTGCGGGGGCTGTCCTCGGCTCTGAGCAGAGCTGCTGTGGGGGTCAGGGCACAGGGAGGTCCCTGAGATGGAAAATGGGCCACTTACCCAAAAAGGCAGGAATGGAGCAGATGAAGAGCAGGGGTTGAAAACCAGTAGTGGGACATTTTAGGCAAAGCAGGAGCAGGGTCATCAAGACGAAGTGAGGGTGCTGGAGAGTGGTGCAGGGAGGCTGGGGGCAAGGGGAGTCTGAGGGAGCAGCACGTGGGTGGGGAGGGGCAAGGAGCCGAGAGGAGTCAGGTCGGGAGGAGCCCCACAACGGTGGCGGGGGCTTTGTGTAAAAAACAAAAACCAACCCTTATCCTGGAGACGTCTTTAATCTCTTGTTGTGGGGCTCCCTTCTTTTTTAGGTAAAACAATCATGTGAACAGTGAAGGGGGGCCGGTAGGGCTGAGGCATGGGGAGACCCGCTTTTGCTGAGCTGTTACCAGGGCCAAGGGCGCTGGTCCCAGTCTAACCCTCCAGGTCAGCTTGCTGCTGTGGGAGGACTCTGCTGGGATGGGGTGGTGCCTCCACAAAAGCAGAGGCGCCCAGGGGGAAAAGGGTTTGCAATTCCAGAGAGGGAGAGAAAGAAGGAGAGAGGGGAGGTCAGGAGAGGATGGAGGGTGCTGGGCAGGGCTGGGGCTTCCATTAAGGAGGGGCCTTGGTGGTTGGCAGTCAGCAGCTGTTCACCCAACAACCTGGAGAGCAGGATACAGGGTGAGCTCAGGGCTTAGAGAATGGCCAACTGTCTTGTGCGTCCTCAAACCCATCCCTGTTAGCTTTCCAAAGTAGTCGGCTTATTTTCTGGAAGCTTTTCAGAAAACAAGTTTCAACAGTGTAATTAATTAAATGGGAGCCTAGGTAACAATAATTCTTATTTTTGGGCTGTATAAAATCTTCTGGGGCTTGTGAAGGTCATCCTTTTTGAGACAAAGATCAATGTCCTTTGAATGTGTTTCTAGTACCCTGAGGGGTGACAGCTCACCACCTTGCCAAGTTCAATGTGGCTAATGAACAGAAAAGGATTAGATGTTGGAAACAATGGAGAGGAAGGGATTTAGGGGGAAAATCTAGGCATGTCTCATTCCTACATCCATACTGCCATAACTGGGCATTGCTATTTGCAAAATTTTGACGGCCTGAAGCAAGTTAACACAGGAAACTCACAAATGGGCTCATTACAGAGAATACTGCCAATATTTGGTTTTTCTTAAAAAGATAATTATGTTTCTTACATTACATTGGAAAAGCTGCTCTGCAATCCTCTTATAATACCTGAAAAGTAGTGTGACCAGTGTATCCTAAATCCCCTATTTTCATGCTGTCCACTCTGGACATACTCAAAGAGTATTTCTAAAGAAATACAT
Organism: Neomonachus schauinslandi; assembly: GCF_002201575.2. Lineage (NCBI taxonomy): Eukaryota > Metazoa > Chordata > Mammalia > Carnivora > Phocidae > Neomonachus > Neomonachus schauinslandi. The sequence goes on from NC_058409.1 coordinate 143,984,810, forward strand.
TTACAGAAAAAGTTGTCATACTTAAGACTTTACCATCCAGAAAGTTCTATCAAAGTGCCTAATATCCCTTAAACTAAATATTTTATTAAAACAGAAGATTGTGCAGGTTAAAACTGAGGTGTTAAATATCCTTGTAGAGAAAGGGGGGGGGGTGGGTGGGATACAATTGGAACCAGATAATCCTTCTGCAAGGACTGTATCGTTGTGTTGGAAGGAACTGAAACCGAGCCTTTTGTATGGGGTCAGGAACTGGGAAGACAGTCTTATTCATGACATAAAGAGAAACAACCTGTGCTCACTACATAGGAACCCCATGCCTATGTGGGAACTGTTTCTGAGCTATGGTTGGAAAACAGTAGTCCATGAGAGAGAAGAGCCCATAGCCTGTGCGATGTGGAAAAATCTAATACAGACATAAAGGTTGAAAACTAGTCTATAATGATAAAATCTTCTCTGTACCCACCCTAACAAAATTTAAAAGCAAATCCTGAAATGATTAAGCCAATCTAAGAGCAGGACAGGTCCCAATACTCTATACAATAATAAAATAAAATTCAATATTAAACAACACAAATTTGCAATTTCCAGCACCCATTAATAAAATATCAAGCATGCAAAGAAGCAAGAAAACATGACTCCTAGCAAGGAGAATAATCAATTAATTAAAAATAAGCCTGGAAATTATAGAGATAGATAATAAAATTAGCAGATAAAGTAAAATAGTAACTATAAATAAGCTGTTAATGCTCAAGAGTAAAAAGGAAAACATGTACATGGTAAGGAAAGCAATATAATGTATAGTCATAATTATATGAAAAAGATAGAAATGAAACTTCTACCTGGAATAAAAAATATACTTCAGAAGAGAAGATTGATGAATTTAAAGACATGCCATAGCAAACATCCAGAATGAGGAAAAAGGAGAAAAAAGACTGGAAAAATAAGCAAAACACCAGTGGCTTGTGCATCATATCAAATAGTCTCACACATACATAACTGTTGTCTGAAAAGAATAGAAGAAAAGAAGGGGAAGAAAAATATGTGAAGAAATAATGGCCAAAAATGTAACACCTTTGAGGGAAATTATAAACCCACATAGTCAGGAAGATCAACAAACCTTTTGTAGTAGAAACTTAAAGAAAATGACAAGGAACATCGTAACCAGTTTTCTGAAAGCCATTAATAAAGACAACATCTAAAAGCACCTAGAGAAAAATAAGATATATAGAAGAACAAAACTAAGAGAACAGCAGACTTCTTGACAGAAATTATGCCAACCAGGGAAATGGAGTGATACGGTTGAACTACTGGTAAGAAATCTTGTCAACTGAAAATTCAATTTAGGGAAAATATGTTTTAAAAACAAAAACAAAAAAAAACCCCACTTTTTTCATGCAAATAAAAGATAAGAAAATCCATTGCCAACAAACCTTCACTACAGGAAATATTCAAGAAAGTTCTTCAAAAAGAAGAAAGATGATACCAGATGGGGAAAATGGTTCTAAGTAAAGGAATGTTAAGTGCCAGGAATGATAAATGTATGGATAACAGAAAAGACATTTTTTAAAATTTATCTCCCTAAAAGATAAATAAATGGCTGTTTAAGGCAAAAATAGAAACAGTGTATTATATGTTTATTATGTGTGTAGTAATAGTATATATTATTGGGTAGCAGCAGAGTGGAAGGGAGGATGGGACATGTAAGTATATTATTTAGGTCCAGAAATAGACCCCTAGTTATGGCCTTTTATGAAACAAAACTGTATAGTACTTTCCAAAAATGATTCAGGGGCAATTGGATACATCCATACAGAAAAATAAGTCACAATAATTAATTATGCTTTATACAGAAATTAATTCAAAATGTATCAGACCTAAAGGCAAAAGCTGCAACTATGAAATTTTGACTAAAATGTTTTGTGACCTTGAGTTAGGCCAAGATTTCTAGGACACAAAAAGCACAACCTATGAAAGAAAACGACAATAAATTATACTTTGTCAAAATTAAAAACTCACTATTTGAAAGATGCTGTTAGCGAAATAAAAGAGGCAAGCCATATTGTGGAAGAAAATATCTGCTAAAAAAAATCTAGGAAGTAACTTGTATCCAGAATATTAAAAATTTTTTAAAACTCAATATACCACAACAATTAAGTCACAAAATTTGAACATGCACTTCGCCAAAAAGATACAGATGCAAAAAGACACATGAACAAATGGTTGACATGTTTGTCACTAGGGACATACAAATTAAAACCATAATGTGATTCCACTACACACCCACTGTGGTGTCTAAAATTAAAAACACTGACAATATGTATTGGTGAGAATGTGGAGCAAAAAGAACTGTTTCATAGGTGGTGAAAATACAAAATGGAATAGCCATATTGGAAAATAGTTTGGCAATTTTTTTTTATACAGCTAAACATATGTTTATTACAAAACCCCAAAATCTATCCTAGATATTTACTCAAAGAGAAAGGAGAACATATGTCCATGCAAAGATTTGTATGCAAAATTCCTATCAGAGGGCGCCTGGGTGGCTCAGTTGGTTAAGCGACTGCCTTCGGCTCAGGTCATGATCCTGGAGTCCCAGGATCGAGTCCCGCATCGGGCTCCTTGCTTGGCAAGGAGTCTGCTTCTCCCTCTCCCACTCCCTGTTTGTGTTCCCTCTCTCACTGTGTCTTTCTCTGTCAAATAAATAAATAAAATCTTAAAAAAAAAAAAAAAAAAAAAAAGAAAATTCCTATCAGATTTGTTCATAGTAGAAATCAGTAAAAATTGCCCAAATGTCCAGCAGTTAACTAGCAAATGATAAACAAATTGTGGTATGCCTATAAAATGAAATAGGGCTCAGTAATAAAAGAAAGAAACTACTGATACATATGACAACATAAATGAACCTCAAGAACATCAGACTAAGTGAAACAAGCCAGACACACACAAGAGACTCTACATGATCTACTATTCCATTTACACGAAATTCTAGAAAAGTCAAAATAATAGTGACAGAAAATAGACTTGGGGTTGCATGGAGTTAGGGGTTGGGGTGGAGAGTGTATTGTTTCCAAGGAAAATTTAAGAGGTAATAAAAATGACTTTTATGGTTATATTAATGTATGTATTTGTCGAAGATTATCCAAGTTTACCCTTAAAATTCATTTTGTGTTATTTATATACTTCAGTAATGCTGATGGACAAAAATTTAGTCTGTAACTGATAACATACTGCGGACCGCGCAGAGATAAATGTAGAACTCTCTCACTACAAGGTCTCACAGCTAGAGACAGCGCCCCCTGCCATAAGGTAAGGAAAGAACATAAGCACACAGAGAACATCCGTCTGGGAGGGATACAGCCGTTGGTTGGTGAACATTTGGGTTATTTCTAGTTTGCAGCTATTTCAAATCTGAAGGAAGCGTTTGAAAATAAGTATACTTAATGTGTTTGAAAAGTTAATAGAAAGGATAGAATCTGTAAGTCAAGAGTAGGTCACGGTGCACAAAGAAGAGGGTAATTCAGAGAAATCATCAAAATTTAAAAAAAAAAAAAGCTATGCAGAAAAGTATCTCAAAGGGTAAACAGTAGATTAGATATTAGCGACAGGAAGTCAGTATTTAGAGGATAGAACCGAGGACATAAAGCGAAAAGTACGACAGAGGTGAAATACATAATGGGAGTTAAGGGTCACGACATAAGGAACGACCTAAGGCTGAAGATGGGAATGGAGAGAGAAAGAAGCAGAATCAGAAAACACTGTCAGGTACCAGCTTTTATAGTCTCTTGCCTAGACTGAATGCTGTTGAAAAGATTAAAGCATTAGGCACTCAGAAAAAATAGAGAGGAAAGGATTTAGGGGGAAAAAAATCCAAGACTTGTCTTAATGTCCCAGTGTATTCTAGAAATCAAACAAATGACTAATTCTTTGACCAATAATTTGTGAAACAGAGCTTACTGTCCATCAAAGACTGCTGTTCTCCCATCCGCAGGTTGGAGCTGTTCCCGGGGAAGTGGCTACTCCGGGAAGGACTTTATTTCCCTATCCTAGTGCCTCTAAATGGGGCCAGGTAACCGGCCAATGGGACGTGAGCAGTGGAAAACGGTATGTGTCACTCCTGGTGTGAGTCTTTCCCAGCCTCACTCATGTGCTGGTTGGAGGTGCGCTGTGAGTCCTTGGAAGTCAGTGTCGACTCAGGCACTGGTGCTGCCTCCAGGAACCCTAAAAGACTCAGCATGATCAGTCTGAGATTCATTTGTGTTGCTGATGTATCAGTAGTTCTTTCCCAACCCCCAGCCCTACCCCCTCATGGACCTGGAAGGGTATATGGGCACACCAAACTTCCATGGTGCTTGAACCATTGTGCAATTTGAGGTCTATTTGTTAAATCAGCTTATCCTAAATGTGACCAAAATATCATTTAAAATGTTTCTAGGGGCACGTGGGTGGCTCAGTTGATTAAGCTTTGGACTCTTGATTTCCACTCAGGTCATGATCTCAGGGTCATGAGATCGAGCTCTGACTCAGGCTCCGTGCTCAGTGTGGGGTCTGCTTGAGATTCTCTCTCTCCCTCTCCCTCTCCCCCCTCCCTTCCACTCCCTCTCTCTTAAAAAAATGTTTCTATAGTTCTATAGAAACATGCTTTCTGTATGAGGAATTTACTTATTTGAGTTTTTTAAAAGATAACTGTAGTATTTTTCAAGACTGTTGTTTGTTCAGTAAGTGCCCTCCGTTGTATCAACAGGGATAAATGAGGTGAAAAACGGCTCCTATTCATAAGCAGACCTTGAATTTATGCATTATATGTTTTTCCAAATGTCTGCCAAAAATAATCAAAGTAGATATCTAATAAAGTAGACAAAAAGATGTTTATTTTCTTGAAGGGATGGAGATTCTATATTATGGTTTTGAAATGCTCAAGGTCACAGAAACTATAAAGAATTCTGGTATTTAGAAAGCCAAACGTTTGTGAAAAATCACTGTTGGGCTCATGGGAAGTATGCGTTGATGAGAAATGGAATACAGGTATATTCAGCATCTACTAAGAAGATACTTTAAGCCCTTTCAAGGAAAGAAATCTTCTAAAGACTGAAGCCATGATTTGAGATTTTAGCAACATCAATTACCTACTCTCCCAGAAGCTACCATGTCTCACCAGGTTTCTGCTTGCCACTGGCTGGTCAACCTCCATAGCACCTACTTGTACCTCTCACTGTGTTTCTCCAACTTGGACAAGATAGAAATGATGTTGAGTCACAGATTTAGGAGATGAGAAGGTGCTGACCCCTAGATGTGGAAACATACTAAAATAATAACAACTGTCAGTCATTTTATGACCCTCATTCGGTAGAGTTATGTGAAAATGTTGGGTTAGAGTGCCTCTGAACATATTGAAAAGTAAATTTAGGAGAGGGTAGTTTTGAAGAAAGATCTATGGACTAGCAGTCAGCAGATCCATTTCCAGTCCTACATCAACTATTATGGCTGGGAATGCAGAATGGTAGTGCTTCCGGGAAGAATGATTTCTCATTTTCTTATCAATTACGTATGTGTTTTCCATACAACCCAGAGATTGCATTCCAGAGAAATGAAAGCATATGTTCACACAAGTACCTGTGCCCAAATGTGTATAGCACTGGGATTCAAGAGTCTTCTACTCTTCTTAGCAAGTAATTTGCCTCCGGCAACTCCAAGGACCATCTTTACTCCAGTTGGAAGAAGGTGGGGGTGGGGGTGGGTGAGGAGGAGTGGCTGGTCTCCAGGAAAGCGGCTGGCAGCCTGCTGCACCCTCTCCTTTAGTTAAACCTCAAGGTGCAGGAGATTTTGGGAAATATTCTTTACCCGGTCCACTGCAATTCCAAACAAAGGAAGGATTCTTTTGGGAAGAAGGGCAGAATCAGGAATATACAAATAAAGAGCAGAGCCTGCCATATACACCTGTCATCCAGAGATGACTGCTAACATCTATGTTCATTTTATTAGGAGTAAACAAATGTTTTTATAAACACAGACTTGAATACTGTTTAAACCATTTTTTCTCTCTTAACATTGGGCATGGATATATTCCATGCAGCAAGCTGTTTGCTTTACCATCATGTTAATTGGCTCCATAATTCCCCTGTCAGGAATGTATACTGTTTGCGGGAACTTAGGGGGTTTCCAAGTGTCATTAGAAACAAGGTTGTGATGAGTATCTTTGTAAGTATGTCTTAGGGTATTTCCTGTAAATGAAGTTACTGGGTCAGAGTTAGGCACGCATAGGATGCTTTTGATTTGATTGCTAAATTGCCCTTTAGAAAGCTTATTCTGATTTATATTTCCATCCTGTTCCCAAGTACCTTCACTGGTGTTGGGATGGAGGAATCATTTTTTTTAAAAACTATTTTGTGAAACCCTTCTAAAATTGTGAGGCATGCTGAAAAGATGCAGATACTCAATTGGGAGAAGCTGAGGCCCATTTGTACAACTGGTGTAAACCATCTCAATTGAAAAATTATAGGAACTGCTCGTGGGGCGGGGTAAGCGATGAATTATTTGTATAGTTGACAGCCTTTGCATTGCAGAATACCAGCTATATTAGTGATGGAGCATCACTCCTTTGCTTCAAAGACCCTTGTCACCACAGTGACTTCTGGAAGTTCTTCGAGAACTTCCATGTGCCTCCACAAATAAATGAACCTCTCCCTTTGTCTTCCTGTCTGGACAAATCCCCACTGTCCCATAAGCTCTTGCTGGAAGACTCCCCTTGCTGTTTCAACCTCATGAAACAGCAAAGACTCCTGGCACGTCTTGGAGCTGTAGGAGCTCTAGGCTGCAGGCTGGTGCAGGGCACAAGCTGGAAGGGGAGAGGGACCTCTTCTGTCATGGTGCTTCACTCTGCAACTCTGGACAAAAGGTTAGCTGCTTGGCAGCACAAGTAACCAAATCCTTGAGACAGATCAGTGATCTGAAGCGGGCGAAGCTCTCTCTCTCTTTTTTTTTGGTAGATTTAAACCAGCATAGGAGACCCCAGGGTTAGCAGGTGCCCTCATTCCTTAAAGTTCTAAATTTCTCCCTCACTAGAACCTCCCCTCTTCCCTCCCATTTTTCAAAATCAGGCACCATGAATAAGAATGGAAAAGAAAGGATCCTACTGAGGGCTCAAGTGGGGCACTGATGCTCGGGAGCACCTGGAGCCAAGTGCTCTCCCATGTGCATTTGCCCATAGCTTGCTGTATTTTCTGCTTCTGTAAATTTCTTAGGCACACTTGGCAAGTGCTCAATCCCAGGATTTGCTTGGCAAAGGAGCAAAGTAAAAATGGTGAACCCACAATAAATGGAATAGGTTTTAAATAAAAGAAGATATGTGATTAGTGTTGTCATTTCACTTTGGAGCTACCTGGAGGTATAATAAAGGTCAGTGGGAAGCAAGGAGCCATGGTAAGAGTTCAGTGGAATGGTTACAAGATGTAGTTTGCCCTCTTTTATTTTCTTTCTCTTTTTTTCTTTCTTTCCTTCCTTCCTTCCTTCCTTCCTTCCTTCCTTCCTTCCTTCCTTCCTTCCTTCCTTTCTTCCTTCCTTCCTTCCTTCCTTCCTTCCTTCCTTCCTTCCTTCCTTCCTTCCTTCCTTCCTCTTTTTACTAGCTCTATAATTTTGACAAATTTACCTAACATCTTTGTTTCCTTATTTACAAGATGAGGATAAAACTATAAGCTGGGTCACAATGTCCTTGGGAGGATTTGATGAGCTAATGCCTATAAATCTCCACACACAATTTGACATCTAGAAATGCTCAGTTACTATTAGATGTTCTTATTTTTAGCTGATTTTCTATTGAAAAATGTCAGTAAACCCCAAGTTTTCTAGCCCCCTCTTTCCTGGCCCATTTAGCACATGCCTCAGACCTTCTCACTCTGAGTCCCCAAACTTTCCTCTCATAAGGTCCCACTCTCCATCAAAACCCAGGTGGGCAGTCCCCACTTTGTCCCTTCAACAGTTGCCCACAAACTGCACGCAAATTTGCTCCCCTCCTTCTATCCACTTCCTTCCCTCTAGAGGTTGTGGATGGAGCCCTTCCACTTGGGCTGTTCCAGGATATTACCCCGGAATAAGGGGCCCAGGTGCAAACATCTATCAGGTCTTGGCAGTTAAGTGGGCTGGGTATAAAAGGAGCAGAACCAAAGCTGAGGAGCATTCACCCACTAACTTGGTGGCTGCTCTTCAGGTTCTGCATGTTGTCAGTTTGCAGGAAAACAGGCCAGTATTGCCAAACAACTATCACATGATGTTTATTTGCAAAAGACCCTGTGATTCCTGATTTTTCAATATGAACTGATTTAAAATTTTGAAAAAAAGATAAAAAATCACACAGGAAAAGAGAATATCTTTACATATCTTCAGGGCTGAAATGGCTGAAGGGCCACCAGTTTTCAATCTTTGGCCAAGCTAGACCCACTTATTTGTCCTATAATCTAATGTCTTCTGGAAAAAATTAATGCTATCAGGGTTTGAAGGCTGAGATTTTTGTATACACTCTTCATTTCTTCTCAAGCTATAGGCAGAGTGGCAGCTCAAGAAGTCTGATGATGATGTGTTCTGTTGGTTCTTTCCTTTTTTGTTCTTTTTACTTTTTAAGTAATCTCTACACCCAGTGTGTAGGCTTGAACCCACAATCCCAGGATCAAGTGTTGCACACTCCACTGAGCCAACCAGGCACCCCTCTGTTGGTTATTTTCAATTCCATAGTTCAGAGGTCTGTGAGAGTGATTTGTCTTGGAGGTATCTAATCAATCATCAGGTTCTCTTAGAACAAATACTACAAAGATGAAATAATTGTCACCTTAAACATAGCACTATAGTTTTTTAATTAAGGAAATTCCAAATATCTTCACAATGGGTTTGATTTAACATTATATTTGAAAGTTTGTATTACCAGATGTGGTAGGCAGAATAATGACTCCCTAAAATATGTACACATACCAATCCCTAATACCTGTGAATAGGTTATGTTTATGGTAAAGTGGAGTTAAGGTGGCAGGTGGAATTAAGGTTTGTTGATGAGCTGACCTTGAGATGGGATTATACTGAGTTATCCAGATGGGCTCAATATAATCACAAGGGTCTTCAAAAGTGGGAGGAAGAAGGAAGCAGAGGAGTCAGAGAGAGTATGTGATGTGAGACTCAACCATCTGTTGCTTGCTTTGAAGATGGTGTAAGAAGCCATGAGCCAAGGAATGTGGGTGGCCTCTAAAAGCTAAAAAAGGCCTGGAAATGGATTCTCCCCTACAACTTCCAAAAAAGAATGCAGCCCTGCTGACAGCTTTATTTTAGCCCCATGGGGCCATTTTGGATTCTTGATCTCCACAATTGTAAGATTGTGTGGTTGAAGACATGAAGCTTTTGGTTATTTGTTACAGCTTCAGAAGTAAACTTAGCACACCAGATGTTCCTCCCATCTTGTTCTTTATCTAATACTTGAGGTTCCCGATCCTTTGAGACTGTCAGTTTTCTTATCGTTAAAACCAGAATAATCTCTGTCTTCTGGTTTGTAAAAGTATGAAGCAAGGTTATGTTTCAGTAGAGCTTTTGCTAAAAACTTACAAGCTCGTTCATAGCATTAAAATGTACACTCCTGATCTGTCTTCTTTTAGGCTGACAAAGACCCTTATTTTCAATTTTTTTCCTTTCTGTGAGAAATATAGACTCCCAAAATATGAAAGTTTGAGAAACTTTATTACTAGCCTAAAGCTATATCTCTACTTTAGCATTTAACAAATGGAGACAATAAATGTTATATATGTGTTTGGTAAATAAAATTGAATTGGGAATTACAGAGTACCAGGCTATAAGTTGTTTCTCAACATTGGAGATCTATTTATTTTTGAGAGAGAGAAAGAGCACGCACGTGTGTAAGCTAGTCGGCGGAAGAAGGGAGCAGAGGGAGAGAGAATCAAGCAGACTGTCTGCTGAGCAAGAAGTCCAATGTGGGGCTCTGTCTCATAACCCTGATATCAGGACCTGTGCGAAAATCAAGAGTCAGATGCTTAACTGACTGAGCCACCCAGGAACCCCTGTTTCTCAATATTAACTCACATATGCTAATTTAATTCTTCCATGATGCTTACTGAGGTATGTCCCCTTATTATCCTCACTCACAGATGAGAAAGTTGAAGCTCCAAAATGTTAAATAGCTTTCCTGAAATCACATGGTTAATAATCGAGAGGGCCAGTATCTCTACCCAAGCAGGTCTGCCCCAGTCAGTGCTCCTAGCCAAGGTGCTCTGATCCTTGTAAATGAGATGTTTTTGTTTATTCCTCAGAATTAATTACATTCCCCTGCCACCCAGTGCAGAGTGGGTTTCCCAACCAGTCAGCTGGAGTGGGTCTTGATTAGGACCAGCATTCATGGTCACCCATTCATTCCTCTTTCAGGGTATTGATTCAGGCTGGGCCAAGCCAATGTGCACAAGTGTGATGGAATTAATTGATTATATTCGATTTCTCATCTACAAAATGGGATTAATAATTGCAACTATTGAATAGGGTTGCTAATGAAGATTAAATGAGTTAATTTAAAAGAAAAGCTGGCTCTAGATAAATATTAGCTCTTATTTCATCAGCCAATTAATAGTCATTGACTATTAAAAAGGAACTGAGTTTCATGCTATGTCTGGAAGAAATATTTTGATAATAAAAGCCACTTCAGGTGGTGAGTGGCACTCTGGAAACATGCTTGGGTAGGAGAATAAAGGACAGAGGGATTTGGAATTATCTGGGAAATACTCAGGAAGGGAACAGAAGAGCCCTGAGACCCAGGACCCGGCTTAGCTGGAAAAACTGCTAGAGCTAAGTGTATGGACAATGGACTTGGATCCTTAAATCATTCATTTAGGGGATTTCCTTGAAAATTCTCTTAATTTTAGAGAATTAGTCAATTTGAAGAGATTAGTCAAAAACGAATTTGGTGACCACTGAAAGAGTTTACTCTGTGTCGGGGGGCATATGACCAGACCAGGAACAGAGGACAAACAAGGTCGTGGACAGCATTTAGGAGAATATAGGAAGCTTGGAGCTTCCTCATTACAGATAAACTTCATTAGGATATCGTCTCTGATTGAGGACGTGTAATGGTAATGGATGACAGGGAAATGCAATATTCTGAAAGCTCTGTGAAAAGGATCTTAGGAAAAAACGAAGATTGTCACCTGAGGTAAACACAGCACTAGTGGCGTATCTGGAAGAACCAAGTTCTATTGTATGCATTCTTTTCCACTTAATGAGAAATCCTTTTATAACATGAATATTAAAAATTATGATTATGCCAACAGATTATAAATTTGCTCAATCAATACACATTCATTGTATGCACTTTATGCCAGGTGCTCTGCCAGGTGCTGGGGAGACACTGATTAATGAGATAGTGTCTCTCTTCATGGCCAGATCACACCGGGCAACTCTCCAGGAAAGAACACAGTGTCGTCAGTGTAAGGGGCTGGGAGGACAGCTGGCCTCTCAGAGAGGACAGTCCCAGTGGAAGGTGGCATTCTTACTGTCCCTTGAAGAGGAATTCCCCTGCAAGTGAAGGGCAGCAAAGCTAGTGTGCTGGATCCATTTGCTACCCCCAGATCTGTTCTTCTCCTTCTCCACTATGCTGTGCTTTCTTGGGCTGACATTTACGGTTTGTTTCAATGGGCTCCCTTGTCCTCCAGCTTCCAATTAAACTCATGTGATGGAGCAGATCATCATCTGGGAGAAAAATGTTTGAGTCTTTACTCCTATGGTTCCCTGCCTGCTGGTCTGTGCGGTGACCGTGACCGTGATCCTTCACCAAAGTTCACTGCTTCTTTTGGGTGTCCCTTTTTCATAACTACAACTCTCTTTGGGCTCTGGAAACAGCTCTCTTCCCATGTCATATGCCTATGTTTGGTCATAGGTCCTTGCAGTTGCTAAATTCAGTGTGCTAAAACACCCCCTTTGGTTTTATCTTAACCTTCCACCCAACATTATAAATATCTTATTTCTGTGTGATACTGGATTCCTCTTGGGACACCAACTGACGCAGCAAGTATACACTGATCTCTGAAACGTACAACTTACACATAGTGGTAATTTGTTGATTTCCTCAGAAAAGTGTGTCCTGTGATTACATCAGTCTCAAAGGCTTTGTCAGGTATAGTCTTGTACTCCATGCCAACCATGACTTGAGGTCTCAAAGGAGATAAACCTGCAATAAACTAGGAATATGTAGTATATTTTTATTTCTATTCAAACTGCATATTTCCTACTCTGTCTATGGTTTTAGGAATAATTTATGCTCTATTTCTAACTGAGCAAACTGTTATGATAAGCGTTTGAAGGGAAAAATATATTTAAGCATATTCTCTAAGCAGTAATGCAATTTAAAAAGAAGAATGTTAACTAGGATATTAAAGAAACATTTGAAATTTTTAAGTGTATTTACTATCTCTTAGATTATGCCAGTATAGAAAACCAGCTCAGTTCCTGTATCACATAATTAGTGATTATGAATCATCTAAAGATCAGGGGAAAGTGGCCATTATTAACGTTTAATTACATTTGAATAACATTTCAGAAAATATTTTATATCTATGACTATATTACTTTTACTTACAAGAAATAGTATATTACTGGGTCTTAGTTTGTGCATCATGTGAATGATTCTCAAGTCTTACCCCACCATGGGAAGAATCAAGTGTTATGTACTTCCTATTATGAGATCATCTCTTCTTTTGCTTTTGATGTTTTCACATTTTATAGAAGCAGGTATGAGTCTGTAAACAACAAATGGACTAAGGTCCAGGAGTATTTAAAGCAAATTATTGGATGATCTTCTGTTGACTCCTTCATGTCTTTCCTTTATTATTCTTTATTTTTTTAAGATTTTATTTATTTATTTGATAGAAACACAGCGAGAGAGGGAACACAAGCAGGGGGAGTGGGAGAGGGAGAAGCAGGCTTCCTGCTGAGCAGGGAACCCAATGCAGGGCTCAATCCCAGGACCCCGAGATCATGATCTGAGCCGAAGGCAGACGCTTAATGACTGAGCCACCCAGGCACCCCAATGCCTTTTCTTTAAAAGAAGGCTAAATGCCATGTGTATTTTCTGTTCAACAAGAGTTTGAATGAGTTATCCGTATATAATTTGTGTGTTAGGAAAATGGAGGGGAAGGCAGGGTATTGTGTGTTCTCATCAGATCTAAAAGGAGCTAGTTATTCTGGGAAAAAATATCTGGGACATATGATACCATATAATATCCAACCATCTTGTATGCTAAGGCTTACTATTTGCTTTTCTCTCATATAAACTCAGGCAAAGCTCTAAAGGAAGATAAACTCTGAGCTCATGCTTACATAGGTATAGAAAGCAGAGTAAGACAAGACTTCAAAAGAGAGTAATGGTGGACAGCATGTTAACCAGAAATTCCTTGAAGGTAGGACTGTTCTGAGAAATGTCTGCTTTCTTGTTTCTCTTAAGAGAAACCCAGGCAAGTGTTTCTGAACCTTCTATAATAAAATCATTATCTTTTTATTGCTTTTTTTTCTCTCTTAAATAGGCAAAGGTTTTTCCATGGGGAAATTGGAAACATTTGATGGATCTATCCACCAGTTTGGAAACATGTTCTCTACCATTCTTCATCTTGCACTGTGTACGTATTTAGAAGAAAACAAAAGCACAACATCTTCACTGTAAGAACTAAATTAATCAATGGGATCTTTTTCTGAGATTGAAAAAGAAGGAGGCCAGCACTCAACGAAGTTGAACTTGGATCTTCCTAAGTCAAAAAAAAGGCTTGTAGGAACAATCTCTCCATGCAGAGCAGGGAGTTGATCTCATATAGGATTCTGAGAACTGTGTAAGTGAAGATTGGTGGACTTTGAAAGATGGAGCCTAAAGGCATTTATTTGGTTTTATTATCTGGGTAATCCATGTTACTTCGTGGTGTCTATATGGTGCTGACAAGCTGGCTTTCACAAGGGTGACTCCTGACATATCTCTGCTGCCAACTGGTGGATTTCCGGAAGTGCATCCTGTCACTGGTTGGCTGGCTTTAAAAAGTGATGTCATGACGCTGAGTTGCCATCAGTCCGGTAGATGCATGGAAAACTGGTTCCGGTGGCTCCTTGTCATCACAGTTACAAGATACTCCATACTTTCAGAGGGTAAGAGAACTCTTAATCAGAATCTCCTTTTTTGGTCATCTCCTGTCCAAAGTTGTAGCCAAAGGTGCTGATGGTCCTCAGTGTTAAGGTTTTATTTACAGAAGTCTGTTTTAGAGTTTGTGGGCTGACATTTCATCCTGTGTTTGCCTTTGAATCATGACTGGATAATTTGGTGTGGCAAACAGATTTTTACATCATTCTCTAGTTTTCTATAGGCCTGAACACCTTTGTATATTTCTGCCATTCTATAGCAAAAGATGTGGTTGCAAATGTTTGAGTCTTTTGGGATTTTGATTTGTAATATTATCACAACAGAAACGCCATGAGTAGCAATCAAAGGATGGTAAGGAACAGATAAAATTGCAGGATCAGGTTGAGTTGTGGTTTTTATATAAGTAAGATCATATCCAGCCTGTCCTGAATGTTAATCAGTCTACCATTTGTTAAGAATAATTAATAATTTGAATATCCTTGATCAAGATGTACTTTAACAACCTTTCCTGAAATTATAAACATTATTTGAATTTTCCTAAGAATTGGCAAGGAATAATATGCCTGATAATTCTTCAGAATGTCTGTGCTAGCAATAGCTTGTGAAAACTGCATTTTAGAGTTAGGGTAGTGATGGTAGGAAAACACAGACATGGGTAAGTTGCTATTATTTAAGTCAGAAGTGTGTAACATAAACTGTTTCAAGCCTATGTCCAAAGGAAGTATGCAGAGGAGATTGTGAAAGTCAGTGGCTCCAGGAATGTGAGCGAATCTGTCCTGATAGTCTTGGGCAGAAGCTGTCGATTTCATCCAGTTGCCGGGTTGTTCTGAGGATCCTATGTCATCATTAAACTTCCATGGACCATCTGCTTCTAGAACTCCTTGGAGCACCTCATTTTAAGATCTCTAATTTTCCCGCTTTTGTCATTTGAGAAGAGGCGATATTGTTTCAACTGGGAAACATGCCTATAAAAATTAACTCCTTGCAATTTAATCATTATTCCGCTAGGCATGAGTACAGGATGTGGTGCTTACCAGAGAGGTTGGAACATCAACTCATCTACCTTTAGATCACTTAGGAGCATAAATAAATGATTGGTGAAGGAAGGTGGCTCCTGGGTGGCTCAGTGATTAAGCGTCTGCCTTCCGCTCAGGTCATGATCCTGGGGTCCTGGGATCGAGCCCCACATCGGGCTCCCTGCTCCACGGGAAGCCTGCTTCTCCCTCTCCCACTCCCCCTGCTTGTGTTCTCTCTCTCGCTGTGTCTCTGTCTGTCAAATAAATAAACAAAATCTTAAAAAAAAAAAAAAATTGGTGAAGGAAAACACCCTATATAAGTCCATGAGAAGACTGAGCATACAAAGCATTCCTTTGTAGTATTCTGCTACCTCAACCATGAAATATAGGAGCTGAGGATCAGTGGAGGTATTTTTCAGACATGGGCCTGCCAATGACCAGTTCAGAGAGAGAAAATGTATAAATTCCGGAGGGGGAATAATGCATGGCCATGAAAGGTAAGGGTAGTATTCTAGGCCATGAGATTTCAAAGGTGTCTGAGAGTTTAAATAATTTTAGTTTCAAGAATCTATTTGCTGATTCCACTGTGGCGGAGACTCTCTGGTTATAAGACAGGGGATTTTCTGATAAACGGAGGAAGCTTTCACTAAATCACAAATCAGTTTCCCAGAAAATGATTCCCTCTATCACAGTACTGGGATAGTGTAAGTTTTAACTTCCTAACTGGAGGACACAGTGTATTATCAATTTTAAACCACTATGAGTATTAAGGCTTTTGTTTTTTTAGATTTATTTATTTTGAGAGAGAGAGAGAGAGAACAAGGGAGAGGGGCAATGGGAGAGGGAGAGAGAGAATCCCAAGCCGACTCTGTGCTCAGTGCAGAACCTGCTGTGGGGCTTGGTCTCACCACCCAGAGATCACAACCTGAGCCGAAATCAAGAGTTGGATATTCAACTGACTGTGCCACCCATGCATCCCAAGCCTTTTTTTTTTTTAAATGGGATTATTTCAATCTATCTAAGAAAATAAATATATTATGACTAGTCTATATCCACAGCCCATAGAGGGAGGCAAGTGTATGAAATCTGTTTGGAAGTATTTGCTGAAAAGATCCCTTAAACTGTGATATCTTACAGTTTTTCCATGAATGTCTCTTTCTGTTTTATAAAAAGCCCTTTAAGTCAGAAGAGCATGTTTAGTGTGGAGGTCTGCTAAATTATTTCCTCTTCTTTATTTTATTTTATTTTTTTCATTGTGCACCTCTACCCTTATGATGGCAGGTTTGGGGGCTATTATTTTTTTTTAATTTAATTTAATTTTATTGGTAAATACCCAGTACTGCAATTGCTGGGTCATACGGTAGCTCTATTTTCAACTTTTTGAGGAACCTCCATGCTGTTTTCCTGAGTGGCTGCACCAGCTTGCATTCCCACCAACAGTGTAGGAGGGTTTGGGACTATTATTGAACATCAAGTAATTCTTATATTTTTTGGCCATTTTCACAGGGGTGCCAATGGAAGTTAAGAACACTGTTTCCACAGCATTCTGAGGCCATGAAGTATTCCCAAAGCATATAGACTCTGAGTGTATATATTTACCGATTTTATTTTTAATGACTTAACATGCCCCAGGGAGGCCGTAGGTTCAATCATTTGAGATGATTTGCAGTTGGGTAAAGGACTGATTCCACAAGGGAATCAAGAGTATTATCACAGAATAAGCCTGCAACTATCTTCTTTCATTTGAAAATAATACATAAACAATATTAAGTTAGAATTTTGTATGGAAATATCTGATGTATCTGTTAGAGGAGTGGGCACTTCTCAGATCTCAAAACCATAATCACAACCATGAGATTTCCGTGTTGTCCATTTCACACTCCTAGAGCAGAGTATAATCTTTCATGGGCTATGCAATGAGAATGCTCATGATTTTCTTGGAAAAAATCAGTCTTGTGTTCTAAGGACATTTTTCCTTAAAGAGTTTTTTTTTTTTTTTTTAAATAATCTCTACACCCAGTGCAGGCTCGAACCCACAGCCCAGAGATCAAGAGTCACAAATTCCACCAACTGAGCCAGCTAGGCACCCCAGGTGTCCTAAAGACTTTTTTTTTTTTATGTTATGTTAATCACCATACATTACATCATTAGTTTTTGATGTAGTGTTCCATGATTCATTGTTTGTGTGTGACACCCAGTGCTCCATTCAATACGTGCCCTCTTTAATACGCATCACCAGGCAAACCCATCCCCCCACTCCCCTCCCCTGTAGAACCCTCAGTTTGTTTTTCAGAGTCCGTAGTCTCTCATGGTTCATCTCCCTCTACAATTCCCCCCCTTCATTTTTCCCTTCCTACTATCTTCTTTTTTTTTAACTTTTAAAAATCATTCTGCCTAGGTCTGGGGAGTCTTTTGCTTATAAGGCTTCTGGGAATATAACTTATTCTTTGTCTATATTTGAATCATATATAATGCTGTTATATTAATATCTAGATCAGTTATAACTTGACCAGGTGTGGAGAGCTGTCAAATACTTCTAAAATTAGTCTGTCTTCCATACATGTTATTGGATGTTCCTTTTGCAAGGTAGATCTCAACTTGTTAAATTTTATAGAGGTTGTGTTTGTCTGGTAATGATCCCAAAATAGCAGTTACAGTTTGTGTCATGAAGAAAGACAGAACTGTTAGAAATTTCCACTACTTGAGTGACTTTATAATTCTAAGGGATCTGATTGTAGTAATCATGTATTTTATTTTCTATACCGTATGATATTTTGATGTCCCTGGGGGGGCCTTCTGGCTGGAGAGATGCTGCCCCTCTAGGGGCTAGCTAATTCCTAGAGATAGTAAACAACTTATCAGTAAACCTGCCTTTCATATGCAGACCCCCAGTTCCAAGTCCATACCCCCAACCACCTCCTTTATCTGAATCTCACACACCAAGCCAGAATTACCCCTGCCCTGAATGGACCCAGCACCCACACTAGACAACTAAAGACCGCCCCTATGACCCCAAGCCAGCTGGAATTATTAAAATCAGCAAATCCTAAACTGCTTACTCTTCTCTGCCTTGCCCTTCCCATGGAAATTCCAGTAAAGGTTCTGGTGTGTGCCTTCCCCTCTCTCCTCTCTGCTTCCTGACTGACATGCCTGCTACGCCCTTCTATGGGATCTGTAACATTAAACTTTTCATTCAATGGCATTGGCCTCTACATGTCGTCACTAAGTCATTTTTATAAATTAAGAACTAGGCACAAATCAGGGATGCTCTAAGTCATCATTGATCAATGTAGATGGTAGATATAGAAGCACTCATGCCAACAGAAAGTCATGTTATCTTATACTTATGTCTATATACAATTCAGCATGAGGTTTTGGGAATACAGACATGGAATCTGGTGGTGCTGATGTTTTCTTTAGCTTAAAATGTTTGGAAAGATTATGGAAAGTTGTCCTTTGTTTCTTAGACCGTGTGGGACATGAGTCCTTCTGGTTGTCCTTGTACTTATTATGTCTACAAGTGTCCTGATTCATAGCCTCCTAATTCTTAAAGAGCAGAGGGCCCTCTGATCTTGTTTTTATTTTGGGATCCAGGATCTGGTTTTTTTTGTTTGTTTGTTTGTTTATATAGAAGGCTATACATTTGTTTCCCAGCTTGCTTACTGTCTAGGTCTTTTTTATATCTTTGTTTTATCTTTTAAAAAGATAAAAAGCTTTTGAACAGTGAAGGAAACAGTCAACAAAACCAAAAGACAACGGACAGAATGGGAGAAGATATTTGCAAATGACATATCAGATAAAGGGCTGGTATCCAAAATCTATAAAGAACTTATTAAACTCAATACCCAAAGAACAAATAATACAATCAAGAAATGGGCAGAAGACATGCATAGACATTCTGCAAAGAAGACATCCAAATGGCCAACAGACACATGAAAAATGCTCAACATCACTTGGCATCAGGGAAATAAAAATCAAAACCACAATGAGATATCACCTCACACCAGTCAGAATGGCTAAAACTAACAAGTCAGGAAATCACAGATGTTGGCGAGGATGCAGAGAAAGGGGAACCCTCCTATGCTGTTGGTGGGAATGCAAGCTGGTGCAGCCACTCTGGAAAACAGTATGGAGGTTCCTCAGAAAGTTGAAAATATAGCTACCCTATGACCCAGCAATTGCACTACTGGGTATTTACCCCAAAGATACAAATGTAGTGCCACCCCGATGTTTATAGCAGCAATATCCACAATAGCCAAACTATGGAAAGAGCCTAGATGTCCATTGACAGATGAATGGTTAAGAAAGATGTGGTACACACACACACACGCACACACACACACACTGGAATATTATGCAGCCATCAAAAAATGAAATCTTTCCATTTGCAACGATGTGGATGGAACTAGAGGGTATTATGCTAAGCGAAATAAGTCAATCAGAGAAAGACAATTATCATATGATCTCGCTAATATGTGGAATTTGAGAAACAAGGCAGAGGATCATAGGGGAAGAGAGGAAAAAATGAAACAAGATGAAACCAGAGAGGGAGACAAACCATAAGAGACTCTTAATCTCAGGAAACAAACTGAGGAGTGGAGGGGGGTGGGAGGGATGGGGTGGCTGGGTGATGGACATTGGGGAGGGTACGTGCTATGGTGAGCACTGTGAATTGTGCAAGACTGATGAATCACAGACCTGTACCCCTGAAACAAATAAGACATTATATGTTAATAAAAATAAATTAATTAATAAAAGAGTTTTTATTTATTTATTTGAGAGAGAGCGGGAGGGAGAGTGCAAGTGGAATGGAGGGGCAGAGAGGGAAGCAGACTCCTTGCTGAGTAGGGAGCCGGGCTCCATCCTAGCACCCGGAGATCACAACCTGAGCCAAAGTCAGATGCTTAACCGAATGAGCCACCCAGGCGCCCCCTTTTCTCATCTTTAAAAAAATTGTGGAAAAATATACATGACATAAAATTTACCAGTTTAATCCCTTTGAGTATTCAATTCTGTGTCAATAGGTACATTCACAACATTGTAAGAACAAAGGCAGGGGAGAAACAAACGGTCAGCTGATAAAGAGCACAGTCATGCAGGACATGAAACTCCACTGGAGTTTGAAACTGTCTTCATAATTTACAAGAAGAACGCCATCTTCCTAATAGCCAGACTTCCAGGCACCTATATATGGACAATTTCCTGGAGTTCTAACGTCACTTTCACCTCCTTAGGATAACAAGCCCTATAGAATCAGTCACTCCTCACAACTGCAAGGCAGCTCTTCCTGCCCACGGTCCCGCCCCCGCACTATATAAAAACACCTTTTTGCACCATAAACCATCTCCAGAATTCTCTCTTGACCATTGCGCTTGACGACCCCACATCAGTGGCCACTATTCTACTTTCTGTCTCTACAAATGTGACTAATGTATATACCTCATTAAGTCAAGTCATATAATATTTATCCTTTTGTGTATGGCTTATTCCACTTCTCATAATGTTTTCAAGTTTTATCCATTTTGCAGCATGTGTCATAACTTTATTCCTCTTTAAGATTGAATAATATTCTGTTGTATGGACATACATTTTGCGTATCCATCCACCTGTCAATGGACATTTGGATGCTTCTACCTTTTAGCTATTGCAAATAATGCTGGTCAACACTGGTGTACAATTTTCTGTTTGAGACCCTGGTTTCAATTCTTCAAGACGTATAAGTAGAAGAGGAATTGCTGGATCACACGATATTTCTGTTTAATTTTTTTTTTGAGGAACTGCCATACTGTCTTCAACAATGGCTGCACCATTTTGTATTTCTAGCAGCACTCCACCAGGGTTTCAATTTCTGCATATGCACACCAACACGTATTTTCTATATTTTGGATAATGGCTATCCTAGTAGGTCTGAAGTGGTATCTCACTGCAGTTTTGATTTCTATTTCCCTCCTGGTTAGGGATGCTGAATATCTTTCCATGTGTTTAGTGGCTATTTGTATGTCTTCTTTGGGGAAATGTCCATTCAAATCCTTTGTCCACTTTTTGATTTGGTTTGTATGTCATATCATTGTTGAGTTTTAGGAGTTCTTATATATTCTGAAAATTAACGTGTTTTCAGATAATGATTTGCAAATAATTTCTAAGGCTTTTGGAAAAATATCCAAATGTTCAAAATCTTCTAAATGGGCAATCTCCATTCCATTTTCAAGCCTTATTAACATTTGAACACATTTTAAAAGGAACACATCTGTCTTGACTTCAGCTCTTTCTGTGCCCCAGAATATTGTTTGAAATATTTCTGAAGTCCATCTTAAAAAGATATTGATCTTTATTTTGTTTATAATTGTGTGTCTTTGCCCAGTCTGAACTTAAGGGAAAGACTTCAGAACTGACCTTACATAATACGCTTCTTTCTTAATGCCATTTTTTGATTTATGCATAGCTAGATTAAATCCTCTCCTGGCATTTCCCACTGTGCTGCTTCTAACCATTTTCCCTTTCTCAGGGCCTAAATGAAAGGAACTATGCAGAAATGCTCATCCAGGACAACAGTTATCTAACAAATTCCTGAATCCTGTCACTGATTTGTCTGTCTTCCTGAAACAGGCAGAAATACTTTTAAAAAAATTTATTTTATTTTATTATGTTATATTAATCACCATACATTAAGTCAAGAAAAATACTTTCAAAGCCCTCAACTCCTCTCTCGACCAGGATTTGAGTTCACCTTTTATAGATCTAGACATTTTAAGGGGATATTATTCAATGTGACTTTTTTCCTGCTTCACAATAAAAACACAGAATCCTGAAGGAAATATAGACTTTAAGAAGGTCAGGAGGAGGAGCAGGAGGAATGGAAGTGGCGTGTGTGTGGGGTAAAGACATAGCTGGATATGGAGGGAGGTAGGGAGAACACTTTCAGAGGCCTTGAATGGTAGTGAACACTTCCTCTTGTTTTTTCTGATAAAATCTTTGAGGCTGGCTCTCCTGGAGTCTTTATTTTTGTTGAGGCCTCAGCATCCAATCAGAGAATGCTGACCATACTGTGTGTCACATTTTGTCTTTTTTCTAGAGTTCCCCTTAAATGTACAGTTTGTATATCAAAACACCTCCAGAAGGGCTATTCTGATTCTCAGTCTTCCTTAGTGAGCTATTGCCAGTTATCACGGTGACCACAAGGATTATTTTGAGAGGTCATACAGGAAACAGGTGTTCTCTTGTGGCTTTGATGTAGGCAAATTCATGACAAACACCAATGAGGTTATGCTCTGTCAAAAGTCTGAAGAATGCTGTCTTAGGTCTTCAAAGAATACAGGTTAGGAAGAAGCCATGTGATATACAAGGTGGCAAACTGACTTCAGAATATGTAGTTAGCAAAGATGGCTTTCATGATTTAATAAAATAAGGAATGCCCTCAGGTATGTTTGGTTGGTGGTGGGGATGAGGACAGAGGAGACCCAAACATTACTGACCAATCACCTTTGCACAGGTTGGTTGCCATTCTTGCAGACCTCCAACCAACAGTCCGTGGGATTCACTTGAATGGAGGTTTATTTGCCCTACACCTCCATCTCTCCATGGGGATTCCCTTATATGCTCAACGGACATAATATAGAACAAAATGGATATACACAAGACAAGACTTGGTATAGATAGAGGAACAAAAAGTGAAAACGAAGCAAGCAGTATGGAAATAAGAACATTAACAGTGACAATATTTATCAAATGATGCACCACCACCCCCCCAAAAAGGTCAAACTCCTTCTTTCAAAGACCTATTTTTTAAACAAATCACAGAATAACCAAATACATTCAACAATGCCAGCACAATGAGAAAGTCAGATCTGATACCATTGTTTAGAGAGTCATGAACAATTTGAGGCCTGTCGGAGTGTGGGGATCAAGAGCACCCTCTTAGATCTCCCACTGTTGCAGGATTCTCCAAATGACACCAACTGAGACTCGTCAAAGGATTCTGGTGGAACCTCCAGTTGTCAGAGGAAGAGATAAAATTAATATCCATGCAACATCTAATATATATATATATAATAAAATTATATATACCATATATATATATAAACTGAGTTTCTTATTTGCTTAAGCAAGAAAGGCAAATGTTTGTTAACTCAATTTCTCCAACTGGGATTGGCCAATTTTACCACTGGAGTGGTTAGGACATCTAGATGTAACTAGAGGTAACTAGATAACTAGATGTGTCTAGAAGGGTCTAGGTGTCTCTAGAAATATAGATGTAAAAGTGGAGCTATTGTTGAGTTGCTACTTGATCTCAATTGAATTTCTTACCTTCCTTCCCAATTCACTCCAACCCCCTCCCATCAGCTAGATTATTTCAGGGTGAATCTACGAGATGCCTCCAAGTCACTCTTCCCAGATCACCCATTTGATTGATCACTGGCTTGCTGAAATTTTTCCAGTGATTCTCAATCTCCATGGAATAAATCTGCATGTCCAAGCTTGACCTGGCATTCCAAATCCAACACATGCTACCTTCCGTCCCATACTCCTTTGCCAGTGTTCCTCCCCAGGTACCTCACACATCGTCAGTGGCTTGCTGGTAAGTAACCTAAGTATCCCTTTAAATTTTATCATGTGTGCCCTTTTGCCCATGTTCTGTCCTCCATCTGGAATGTTCAACACCCCCTGGTCACAACTCTTCCTTCTGACTCAAATCAAAAGCTTTCTCTGGTTACTAATGTGACAGGGGCATATAGTAACCATCCTCACCTCTGAGTTGTAAGTATAGTTTGGTGTCCTGGGAGCAGGTAAAACCCTACGATTCTTAGTTACTGACTCACCCTTGGGTGATTTGAGTTTACACCTTCATTGGTAAATTTTGAACAGTATCATCCGCACTTTTGTCTTCTACAGATTTGTAGACAGGATTCATAAAGTTAATGTTTAAGAATGAACAATGTAGACCAAGAAACACCATTATTTGTATTCATCTCTCAGTGCATTGTTTCATGGTTAGTTGTGTGTGCAATAGCTCTCACAGACTGTAATAACTCATAAGAAAGACTGAGGTAGCAAGCATCCTCAAATCATCCCATACAGCAGTGTCTTAGACATGTAAATGCCTTGTAACAATCCACTGTATCAGTAATTGAATCATAGAAGAATATTATGAAAAATACCTACATCATATGATTTTTTTTTTACATTTACACATGATTTGTGTAATCATACCTACATCATATGATTTTTTTTTTTACATTTACACATGATATGTGTTAGGGATTTGTATCTTTAAAGGAAACTGAATTCCACATTATAGGCTACAAAATTTCCATAATCATTAGGAAGAGTGACATCTATAGCAAAATCAATGTGAACTGTGTCTATGCTTTAGAATGACCAAACACACAATAAATATATTTTGATAATGCTTCTTTAATTTCTGCCACCTTGTAATTTTTCTCCTGGATTTTGAGGTAATACAATGTAAGTGAACGAGCAACCTTTCTGTTCATTAACAACAAAACAACAACAACAACAACAAAAACCAAACCAAAACCAAAAAACAAAACAGAACAAAACACCCCACAAAACTTCCCCCAAATTAAGCTCACAACTTTGGGGCGCCTGGGTGGCTCAGTCGTTAAGCGTCTGCCTTCAGCTCGGGTCATGATCTCAGGGTCCTGGGATCGAGCCCCACATCGGGCTCCCTGCTCCACAGGAGGCCTGCTTCTCCCTCTCCCACTCCCCCTGCTTGTGTTCCCTCTCTCGCTGTGTCTCTCTCTGTCAAATAAATAGATAAAAAATCTTTAAAAAAAAAATTTAAAAAAACCCTCACAACTTCATTTTAATAACTGCTTGATAGATCAGATTGTGCTGCTTTGGGGCACATCCCTCCTTTTGTCTCATTTAAGAATAAAATCTACGGGCCTTGGCTTCTGTAAATTCTTTGGAGAAAAATAGAAATCCTGGCACACTCTGCCTTCTGTTTCATCATCTCTGAGCTTCTCGGTCACAGGAACCTGTCAGCCGTGGCTGCACATGTCTGTGGTTTCTCTTTTCCTAGGCAGAGGTACATCTCCTACAGTCTTAAACCTCTTGGAGACCTGATAGGATTAAAGATGACCTGGGTTTGTTCCTAATGTTTGAATGCACAAAGTACCAAAGCTGGCATTGTCTTTCGGGCTAATCTGGATAAAGTCCTCTCATTCCACCTTTGAGGAAACCGAGGTAAGAGTGGCAAAGTGACTTTCCAGGTCACAGATCTCACTGGGGCAGAATCAGGGCTGGGACCCCCATCTTCTCACATTCAGTGTCCTGGGATGGCGTCTCCCGAGTGTGTATTTGTCCTAGCACACGGAGCAGCAGCCTGTGTGTGAGGATCCACATGGGCTGTCTCCTCCCAGTGTCACCCAGGTCCTAAGGAGGTCCCCTCTCTGTTCAGTCAGGCAGAGGGCATGAAGTGCCCCAAGCCATATGAAGCCACAGATACTCATGACCTGTGCTCGGCATTGTCTTTATTCTCACTCTCATTGTTTATAGACAAGGCTGATCTTCTGGTTAGGTTAAGGAGATGTATCAATACGCCTGTCTCCTTGGGTCATCCTAAGTTCATGGAACTCTGCTACACTTAATGTGGGTTTGGAGTATTCTATAGAACCAGGAGTGCTGAAATAAAGAGCATGCCATCAATAAAAGCCGGTAGACTGGGCAAAGTTTATTTTATCAACAAAGCAGAGAGCAGATCTTTACAGCACAATTGTGTATTATGACAAGTAAAAAAAATTTTTTTCATGTTCTGGAAAAATTTTATTAAATACAAGGGAACTGTTCATAGCCTGCTATTGCCCTGGTGAGGCTAGAGATGGGGATTAAAAGCTTCTGTGAGGATCTTGGAACTAATCTTTTCACATTCAAGAAACCACTGCAGGGAGTTAACTGTGGGCAAAGCATTGTTATGGGGGTTGTTTGGGATCCGAGATGATCACAGACATTGCGTCTCGAGGAGCCGTAATTCATTATGTGTTTATGTAAGAATGCAAGAGAGACATTGATAAATTCCCAGAGAATGGTAAAAAGTGATAGCTTAATGCAGAGAGGGGCAGCTGGCTTTCCACTGGGTCATGTTGAAGGAAAGAAAGAAGACCCTTTCTTCACATCTTCTGATTTCAACAAATTTTATCAGAAGAGCTTAACCACACCATGACTTTTCCTGAGACTCAAGTAAGGAAGAGAATTTCGCCTGAGTGTTCCAGTGTCAAACATGGACGCTCATCACAGTTCTAGAAAGTCATCGCTTCACTTAAATACTCACTCCTCACCTGAAAATGGTGGTCTCAATGGGCGTTTTGTAAGAGACTGGGAATTAGATACTTTGAGGCAAATAAACATTGAATCCTTAAAATTAGGGGGTGTATTTGAATAGATTTAAGAGATTTAAAAATATTTTTTAAAAGACTTTATTTATTTGAGAGAGAGAACACAAGCAGGGTGACAGGGGTAGAGGGAGGGGGACAAGCAGACTCCCTGCTAAGCATAGAGGCTGATGCAGGGCCAGATTCCAGGACCCTGAGATCATGATCTGAGCTGAAGTCAGATGCTTGACCAACTGAGCCACACAGGTACCCCGAGATTTTTTTTTAATTTTAAGATTTTAAATTTTAAGTGGGTTTTAAAACAATGCCTTTGTTTTGGCTTCTTTCATCCTCAACAATTATCCTCTCTCCAAGTTTCTATGATGACAGATGGCCCATTACATGAGATGCAAGACCAACACTACTACAAAATTTAGGCAAATGAAAGAGCTATCTGAAGAAGGAGATGACATAAGGCAGCTTTAGCCTGAGGATTATTTTCTCTCTAGTTAACATCTACTTTTTGCTCTTTTAGACTCTGTTTATATGAAAAGATCTTATCTTATTTTTATTTCCTTCACATCTAATGTGCCTCATATAAGACACAGCAGGTCTTCGCAGAAAGCTAGATTAAAAATTAAATAAATAAATAAATAAGTGAATAAATAAATTAATAGAATATTCATGGTTTCCACTTTTATAATAATGGTCCATTCAATGCATTGAAATCAGATTATAAGAATCCCTGACGACACGCAACTTAAGCTCTACTCAACATGCAGGCTGATAGTTTGCTACAACCGTTCTAACTTAGCTCACTGCAGATGCGTGCTATTGAGTTGCCAGGAATATCACTGATATATGCCCTGCCTTTCTGTAAAGAAGATGGTATAGAGTCATGATATTTTAAGTCTCCAGATTTTTTTTTAATTAAAGAAAAAGAAAAATGGGAGCAGAAAACAGGTATGAAAATAGAGAAGGTTGGAGAGAAGTTTAGCTCTCTTTTCAAGAGCGACACAACAATGACGTGGGGAACTTGTGGGGAAAAATACATGATTTTCCCCCACTGAAGACAAGGAGATGACCAGTTACAACAGGAGAGATACTATCAGGCATTCGAGAAAAATGTTTCTCTCTCAAATTAAATGTCCAGGCTTCGTTAACACCAAGGGCAAGTTGACTCACTTCGTCTTTATCACCCTGATTAGACACCCCAGGTGTTCAACCAGATCTTATTTTAAATCATTGTTTCTTGTAAATTATGATACCAGTGAAATTAAATTGGCCTCGGCAGAACCCATAAGAACCGTAATTTTAGCACAGCACTAAAATTTACCCCCTGAAGTCAACTCTGAAAGGGTCTGTGTCTTGTGTTATCGTCTGCAGAAATGCATACTTGACAACTCCAGTGAGGAAATCAAACCGACATGATATGTCAAGTCAGTGAATTAGAGAGAAATCTGAGTCTAATGAAAATACCAAAAAGATGCAGCCATGAACAGCAGCTGACAAACAACCACAGTCATGCAATTTGGGCTGCCACTTAGGGGACTGCATTGGCTTTGGAATAAGGGGCATTATGATAAAAATGTTAAATGACTCCAAAATATTAATTTACTCATAGAAATAAGGCTATCCAAAGAAGAGCCTGCAATGTCTTTATATGACTCTAGAATTTATATAAAAGCCTCCTTTCAAATAAATTAGAAAAAGATTATGTGTTCAGATTTGAACTCACTTTCCACATACCTTCTGATTTCTGGTTGATATGGAAATTACTTGGCCGAGGTCTGAGAACTCTACTTCTTTTTTTTTTTTTTAAAGATTTGATTTATTTGATAGAGAGAGACAGAGAGAGAGCAGGAACACAAGCAGGGGGAGTGGGAGAGGGAGAAGCAGGCTCCTCGCTGAGCCAGGAGCCCGATGCGGGGCTCGATCCCGGGACCCTGGGATCATGACCTGAGCCGAAGGCAGACGCTTAACGACTGAGCCACCCAGGTGCCCCGAGAACTCTACTTCTTTTGGAGACAAGATTGCATGAGTGGATGGAGGTAGTAGAGTAGCAGTGTGGTGAGGGCCTACTGGACCTACTGCCACATACTCATACAGGCCAGAGTCCAGTTAAACCTTGGGCTTGTGGGGGAGGGCGGGGGGGGATAGGAGAGCAGGTGTGAGAAAAATGTTCTCCCCACCTCACCTGCACCTAATAGATATAATAAATCTTAATGGAAAAAGGTTCTGCAAACCCTGGATATGGAAAAATACCTCCAATTTATTTATGTAAAGTTAAATAGCAAATATGTATTTGTCTGCTTACATTATTCCCTAATGAAAAGAAAATGTTGGGAGAAGAGTAGTAAATCACATTCTTGTCCTGAACTGTGGAGGGCAAAATGACCAACATTAGGTAAATTATAAAGGGATAAATTGTGAATGGTTACTAAAATTGTGTAACAAATACTCTAAGACTCAGCAGTGTAAAGCAAACCTTTATTATGATGATAGATTCTGTTGCTCTGGAATTGAAATAGAGACAGATATCAAGGACAACTGGTCTCTGCTCCACAATATCCAGGTCCTCATGTGGAAGACCGAATGGCTAGAGCCTTCTGAGGATGAATTTACTCAAATTGCCTTCAATGGGTCAGGTGTCACATGAATAAATGATTGATAGGCACAGCATAAATGAAAGGAGTAATGCCTAGGAGCAGGCCTAGTTACAGCAAAGGTTACATAGGTACCTTTTTTTTGGCAATGTTTAGTTTTATTTAACTTCTTTTAGATTAAAATAGGCAGGGGCTCTTGGATGGCTCAGTCGGTGAAGCGTCTGTCTTCAGCTCAGGTCATGATCCCGGGGTCCTGGGATCGAGCCCCGTGTCAGGCTCCCTGCTCAGCGGCGAGTCTGCTTCTCCCTCTGCCTGAGGCTCCCCCTGCTTGTGCTCTCTCTCCTCCCCCTCTCTCTCTGACAAATAAATAAATAAAATATTAAAAAAAAACATTAACAGAGGCAGAGGGATAACACATTAGAAAAATCAACAAATGGAATTCCTTTATAGGAAGTGAAAATTATAATAATGTGTTTATTTATCCATTGATTCAATGAGACAGCTCCCAGGTCAGCAGACGGATAGCTTCCAAGACAGAAGGGCAAGTATAGACTGAAGGCATGGACCTCCTCTATCAGGATCACGAAGGCACCTCTACCCCCCAGGACAATTCATGGCACCTAGGAGTCATGTGATACACATTGCGTCCGATATATTCATCAAGTGATCGATCGGTGGAAGATGCCAGAGCTCAGTGCTGGGAATCAAGACGTGGTGTTCCACGCCCAGTGCTGACACTACCCGGCTGTCTAAACTTGTGAATATATTGAACCTTCTGGGACTAGTTCTTACAAGATGAGGATAGATTAGATGATCTCCAGGGCCCTTGAGCTCTTCGAAAGTGAAGTTAATGAGGCAACTAAAAACTACGGCCCAGAGGTAAATGGAGCTATGTACCGTCTTTGAGAGACACCTAGTAACCTCCTCTTCTCGGTCCCACAGAGGTTCAGTAAATGAGCAACAGAGTCCCCAGAGCTCAGAAGATGACCTCCAGCAGCTGGCACACAGGTCTTGTGTCCTCAAGCCCAAGAAAGGAAAGACGAACTGACCACCTACAAGAAGCTGCTTTCCCTCGTCTTCCCCCCTTTCCCCACTTGGGCTATCCTTGTCCTGCACTCCAGTGACAAAGCATGACGTGTTCATTGACGAGGGCCGAAGTAAGCGCCTTGTTACAATGGCCCTCTGAAAAAGAAACCAGAATGTCATGGGCACCTGGAGGCA
Source organism: Neomonachus schauinslandi (assembly GCF_002201575.2). NCBI lineage: Eukaryota > Metazoa > Chordata > Mammalia > Carnivora > Phocidae > Neomonachus > Neomonachus schauinslandi. The sequence goes on from NC_058409.1 coordinate 144,015,132, forward strand.
GAGGGCCCTGCCTAGCTGGTTCGTGCTAGCGATCCCCAGGATGTTTCTCTGTACATCTGCTAATTTTGGATTGTATCCTGGATATTGTGACCAAGACGTCATAACAACTATGAATTCTTGTATGTTACTCTCAAAAGTGTTCATTTAGTTTTTTGTTTGGACTCAATTCAAATTCCCCACCCCGTCTCCCTAGAAGTAGGCAGCAGCTGAAATGTCTGTTCTGTTCTTTGAGCCTTAGCTGAGCTGAGCTCAGTCTACACGCGAGCTCCATGGGAGTAGGTGGGACGGCAGCCTGGGCTGTGGGCAGAGTTGATGCATAGAATTTGTGGCTCCTCCACTGTGGTTTCTTAGCATTTCCTTCCTCTCTTTCCAGCTGCCATGTTCACTTTGGAGTCTGTCCTCTCGTTTCTCAAAATCATAAGGCCTTGTGTTTCTCTCAGAGTTTTAGACACCCAGCATGGCCCTGACAGAAGCCGGCCCTCACCTGCAAGAGGTCAAAAATGGGAGCTCAACCGGCAACCAGTCCCCTTCCCTTTATCTGAGTTTCTACTTACTGGTATTGGGTCTTTAGAGAGCTCAGCCACTCACAAGCAGATGAAAGCTAAGAATTGGAGCGACTGGCTTTCCTACACTTCAACTAGGTATGCATGGTCTAAATTTTTCTATCTCAGAGATTTTTAAAAAACTTACCCGTTCATACCAAGATGTTGTTCACTTTCTCTCTTCACTCTTCCTACCCGTCACTCACACCCCCTTAAGAAGGGGGACACTTGGAATTAAAGATTATGGAAGCTGGTAGATGCAAAGCATGATACTTTCATCCACACAGGTCACTTTTGAGAGTTAAGGAATGTTATTAAAAACTGTATCAAGATGGCCAAAGTCAAATGGCAATGTCTTGGGCAATTGTATTGTTGAGGTTCATTTGTAGTTCTCCACTACATTTGTTTCCCAGGGTTGCTGTAACAAAGTGCCCCACAACCGAAATGTGTGTCTCACAGTTCTGGGGAGTAAAAGTCTGTAATCATGGTGTTGGCAGAACTATACTCCCTTGGAAAACTGGAGGGAATCCTCCTTTGCTCCTTCCTAGCTGTGAGTGGTTTTCTGGCATTCATAGGCATTCCTTGGTATGTAAATACAGACTCCAACCCTCCATGTGAATATGGCCTTCTCCTCTGGCTCTGTCTACATGTGGACAACCTCTGATGCAATCATACCACTTTTTATGTCTCCTTTTTCCATCTGCAGTTGAAAGTTGGTATGAATTCATGCAGTCAATATGTTTTTCTGATGTAAGGTATAACAACAAAAAAAACAGTTGAAGTCCAAATTTAAAATGCTCCTCCTTTTAAAACAGGGATTCTCAGAGGTAGTTATGGTGTGAATAATCATGATGGTCATGACTGGACCCAATTGCAGGTGTACATATACACTGCACCTTATTATTGCCCAATGATGGTAAATATAAAATATGGTCATCTTTGATGCATCACCAGAATATCATACAATTTAAACAAAGATAAGTTGTAGAAGTGAGAAATCTTATTTTCCTCAGTAAACCTGTCAAAAAATAGAGTTAAATGCTCAAGGAGTTTGCATGAGTTGGATATTCCATTTTTGCATAACTAGTTTTTCATTTTTAACGATTGAAGGTCATTCTCATCAGGTAAGAACAAAGGACTTTAACCTCTGGAAACTTAGAATTTTGGAGCAGTAACAGCATTAAAAATGCATCTAATTAGAATATTCATATGACCTAATTATTATTTCACTACCCATTAGTATGATGGCCTGGTTTTATTACTCCATTCTAAGAGTTTTCCTTTTCAGTCTTATGAAAGATTATCTATGTACATTGTACTTATTTAGAACATTCAAACGTACCTCAAAGTCTGAATCTTCTTCACTATCTGCTTGGAGCAATATTTTAACTGAGCAGTTTTACCAATTGATTTTACTGCAGACATCAGATCTAGGGTCATAAGCCCTTGCCCACAAGAGCAACCTAGATGGCAGAAAGCTTTTCTTTGATCAGCATAGTGTATTATCAAAGCATATTTGAATGCTTGGCCAGTGCATGCATATGTGCACGTGTGCACGTGTGTGTGTCTGTGTGTCTGTGTGTGTCTGTGTGTACTGACATCCTCATTCTTGTATCTCCTTATATTCAGGGAACTCACACATGTGGGTTACTGCCTGGCCTGTGGATATTCACTTTAAACCCATGCTACAAAAGTTGATTTAAACATCTTGAGAGAAAGACACTCAGAGCAAGGATTTTCTAGAACTTATACAAGTCCAATACCCAACAGAGGTAGAATTAAAGAACTTGCTTTCAAGATACTTTTCATATTTGAATCCCAGGTAATAAGCAATGGGAATTTGGGAGGCAGGAACATGTAGGTGCACAGAGCTTAGATCCGGGGTCAGAGACCTGACTCTGATCATTGCCACCACCAACCATGTATATTTTGGACATTTTACAGGAACTGGTAAAATCTTGAATCTTTCATCTGTAAAACCAGAAATTGTGACAACTTCGTTACCGTGATTGTGTGTGAAATGACAGATAGTAATATTCCTTCAATATTACTGGTAATAATAAAAATAACAAAGTTATTGAATTATTGACAAAAGTATGAGATGAATGAAGATGACTAAGACATTAAGACCCCAGAAGATATCCCCATAGAGTTATGTTAATACAATTTATGTTTTTTATTTTGCTTGATTTCATTGCAAACATTATTGAGAAACTCTTCTTAAATTAGTTTTATTTTGACCAATGTTAATTTTCCTAGTAAATAGTTGATGGGAATTATATCAGGTTTACATTCCCAACTTATTGGCTTGCAGTACTAGTTCACTTTACAGTAGGTTTGTTTTTCATTTCTGAGTTCTTCAGGGTCAAACTTTCTAACTTCTGTTAGACAGGGAGCCATAGGAGGGAGCCATGACTTTCTTAAGAGCCTAAGTCCTGTCTGCTGTTTCCCTGGGACAGTCTTTCCCAGATTTGTCTAATATGATGGAATAAATTGGTTTGGGCTTCTTGGATAAATTCCTCACAAAGCTCCATTGATTTCTAAATGGAGTCTCCTATGATATTGAAAGTACATACAAATTGATTCTTTGACAATTCATTCTAGTATTTTTATGTGTGAATTTGACTATCTATGCATAGATTTTTTTGAAGGTTTTCCTTTTAGCCATTTTTTTTTCTTTTATAAAAGTGTATCTTTTCCATGTTTTAGCAATCTCTTGGATCCTACATACTTTTCCAAAGATAATTGCTGGAGACCCCACAACTATGTCTTTTTTTTTTTTTTTTTTTTTTAAAGATTTTATTTATTTTTCAACAGAGAGAGAGAGACAGCGAGAGAGGGAACACAAGCAGGGGGAGTGGGAGGGGGAGAAGCAGGCTTCCCGCTGAGCAGGGAGCCCGATGTGGGACTCGATCCCAGGACCCTGGGATCATGACCTGAGCCGAAGGCAGACGCTTAACGACTGAGCCACCCAGGCGCCCCACAACTATGTCTTTATAGCCACATTCTTGACAGACTCACAAATAAAAGTTCACTTGGGGCTCACAGATTTCTCAAGTGTCATGCAAATGAAACCTTAATACACACATTCCAGATGATTTCCCAAGAGGGACTTTTTCTACTCTGCATATGGCTGGCTTCACCATATCAAAATGATGTCCCAGCTCAGAAACAATCTGCATGACCCCTGACTAGCCATATGACCTCCACACCATGGGAAAAAAGATCAAAGAACAATTTGATTATCACTTAATCTCACACACAAACATTTTCTACCTCTTGAAGCCCCTAAGAAAACAAGACAAATCACTGAATGTGGCTTTAATACTTGGCTCTAATAGTGTCAATTTAAGGTTGATACTCTCCAACAGTAATTTACTTAAGTGGTTCTTAAAATCTGGTGCAGAACTAGTTAGAAGTGGAAACCATATGGCCTGCAAATTAGCTGTTACTTTTGGACTTGAGTGATGCTAAGTGCCAGCAGAGAGGGAAGTCTGGTGAGATGGGATAGTGACCTGGTCAGAGATAAATACTCTAAGAGGTAGTGATACATTTGAGACGATGAACAGAAATTTAAGCTTGTCCTGGTAAATACAGGTGTGGGAAGGAGGGCAGAGGAGGCTGATTTCATTAGATTTAAACTTCTGGGACACAAGGAAAATAATTTTGGAAAATTATTCAAGGAGTAAAAGAACTCAACATTTATTTCAAGATGTGTAAATTTGCTTGTCTTCAATTTATGCTACTAAATTACTTTCTGACAATTTGTGTATGGAATATGGAATATATCTATCTATCTATCTATCTATCTATCTATCTATCTATCTATATATATATATATATATCTCATATAATCAGGTGCCTTTCTTGTCAACGTGAAACATGGCCAATGAATTCCAAAGATCATAAAAGTTTTAAAAAAGGATGTTTTAAACATAGAATAAATTGTTTGTATTTTAAGGTGACTACATGTAAGACCATAGCGAGAAACCTGAGTTCATTCTCGCAGTGGGACAGAAAATAGGGAGAAGCCTTCCCAGTGAGCCAAGTGGGAGAGAAGTGTTTCTTTCAAGATGTCATCTCCACCGTTGTGGTGGGATAGACTACAGCTGCCATGTGACCCGATCGCATCAGAACTGCCATATGAAAGAAAGATTCCGTGTGTTATCCCAGATTGAAGCTCAGCTTATTTTCCTGATGCAAAACTAGTTAATGTGATCTGAGAATATCAACTATTCTAAGAATCTGAATTTGTTTTACATTGACAAAGAACACCAAGACAAACTGATACAACAAAGGGAAAGTGAGCAAATTTTTCAGGTAAAAAGAGTATAAATCCATTTTTCCAAAGCATGACTTCAAAATTAACTATGTAGACCCCTGCAGGGACAGTTCTCTGATGGCTGAGAACTGTGTGTTTAGTGAATTTATGTGCATCTTATTTTTTGTAATAGTTGCACTTGGCCTGTTCTTTTTTCCCCTACTTTGGGGATGGCCCATGTAGGCTGAAAGAGGGATCCCTCAAAGGGAAATGTGCACAACTGGTTACCCATTTGGCAATTGGGGACGAAGAGGTACCTGCTAAACAGAGCTTAAACTAGCTTAATATAAAATGAGAGTTTATTTATTTATTTATTATTTTTTTAAGATTTTATTTATTTGCGAGAGAGAGAATGAGAGACAGAGAACATGAGAGGGAGGAGGGTCAGAGGGAGAAGCAGACTCCCCGCTGAGCAGAGAGCCTGATGTGGGACTCGATCCCGGGACTCCAGGATCATGACCTGAGCCGAAGGCAGTCGCTTAACCAACTGAGCCACCCAGGCGCCCTAAAATGAGAGTTTAATGCCTCCCAGAGAAGAAATAGCATCAGGCATCACTAAACCAAGGGTTCTGACATTATCAGTGCATAACTCTGTCTCCCCATCTCTCCCCTCCCTGCTTTCCGGGTGGATATATATGCACATATTCTGTACATCTCTCCCCTCTACACTGCGATTCGCAAGCCTCTTCTTTCTCAGTTTACCTCTGCCATCTTCCTGCCCCACTCCCCCACCTACTCTTGCACCATGGTACCCAGTGAACACAGAGATCGGATGGAAACCTTTCCCAGGGCTCACCACTACCCTGTGAGCACTTCCACATACTACTCAGCCCCCATTTGAGGATTCCCTTCCAGGTCACAGCTCCCTCTTCACAACACCATAAATATTATGAATCTTAGCTTTAACTATGAAGTTAGTTAGTTATGAATTTTTAATTCATGTCCAGTGTCAATTATTAAAAATGAATATATAACTATATCCTAACCACAAAGGAAACTGTGAAAGACATTATGATTGGTTTACCCAATATTTATTACCCCTCTTCTTCCAGTTCTAAGGAAACTTCTATATTACTTGAGCAGACATGTGTTCAGCTAACAATCTCAATTTTCCAGACTCCCTTCTACCTAGTGGTGACCATATGACATAGTTTTGTCCAATAAGAAGTAATCAGATTTTTTGGGGGGTGGAGGGGACTTCTGGGAAAGCCACTATTTTCTCTGATAAAAAACGGTCAGACTTAGCTGGCACACTCTTTTGGCTGTTTCTCCCTTTCCTTTTTGCTGCTTGGAATATGGATGTGATGCCTAGAGGCATCGCAGCCATTCTGTGAACATAAGAATGAAAGTCATACATTAAGGATCACAGATCAGAAAGGTAGGAGGAACGTGCTTCCTTAGTTCAGTTTGGCGGTACTCTTCTCATCCAGAATGTATACCTCTTCCCTTGGTATTGTCTGTGGAGAAAATGTATTTTATTGCATCACTTCATTCAATTTTGTATTGCCTATAGCCGAAGAACTCTGATACAATGTACAAAATAATCTAAGGAAAAGTGGAATTCCAGACATCTTAATTATCATCATGAAAGACAGCTGCCAAATATATCCATAGACACTTCTTAGAAGATAGATCAGGAAGGAACCACAGAGCTACATAGACATAGGGTGATCACTATCTACTCAATTTTTCTTTAAACTCACCCTGATTGCTTTTAACCTTTTGTATTTCACACACACACACACACACACACACACACACACAGATATTCATCTTTTTAAAATTTATTTAAATTCAATTAGCCAAGGTATCATCATTGGTTTTTTGATATAATGTTCAATGATTTATCAGTTCAGTATAACACCCAGTGCTCAGATATTCATCTTATTTTCTATTGATACAATAGTCTCAACATATTTCATTGGTCATTATAATTACAAGTTTGGTGAAAAAGATGTTAGAAAAAAAACAGCCAACCTTTACCTTCATTCTCTTTTAGAGAAATCAAAGAGTAAAGGACATGCCCGAATCAGAAAGAACTAGTATTCTCAGCAGTTATCTTTATTGTTACATGGCTAGACTGCATAATTTTCTGTCTCATCTTCTTAAACATAAATTGTAGAGATCAGTGAACATTGATAATTGAGGCATGAAATGGAGGCCATTTTTACCTGAATTATCCATTTCAGCAAATTACCATCTTTGACAGTAACTGCATGATTACAAAATTTCTTCTTCAATTTGATCTAGATAATCAGACTTCATAAGAAGTCAGTATGAATTGATCTGTATGAATATAAACTGTTATAAATGTTTAATATCTTAACTCATAACCAAATATTTTATCAGTGTTTTATGTGCTACAATCACATAAGAACTAATCAGAGCGGCTTCTGTACTCGAATTAGGTAAGCAATTTTTTTCATTCTCAAAACAACATGAATCAGACATCGAAGAACTTTTTGCCATCTGGCCTTTCGTTTTTTCTCATACGTGCCTCCTCTTTTCTAAGAATCATGTGTGTGTGGGCTGAGGAAGTGGGATGTAGAGCAGCGAAGTGGGAATTTTGTTCCTCTCCTTTTTGTCTTGGAATCCCAAACTCGAACCTGTTCATGAGAAATACATGCAAAATAAGAACCTCAAGGGTTGAAGAAAACAAATAGTTAATGAACAAAAATGAAATCTGTCAGGTCTTACTTTGTAAATGTTACATGTGTGAAGTGTCTAAAAATAAGAGTATCATTTCTTACATGGTTACAGTTGACTAAATATAAATTTGGAGGTTTGCCTAATTATCTGACACAGACACAAAGAAAACAAACACTACAACAGTATTCCTATTTGTAATACAGTGTCACAGGCAATATAAAATTTTATGACAGCATGAGCTCCATTTTTGTCAACTTGGGTGAGGAAAATAAGCCCATGGGGGCAATCCTTGCTTTGTGTACCTGATATTCATTATTCCCTTCTCTCTTATTAACAAGAGTCTCTTGTCTGGAGTGAGGGATGTGTGTGACATGCTCCCAGCTAGAATACTCATGCATCCTTCCTGTGTGAGTGGGAGACACAGTCAGGCAGTCATGCCCAAATGGAGCCACCAGTGCTCATGGGAAGAAAATTATGCCTTTGTGCTTTTCCTTGCCCAGCATGTGAACTGTTTACTGTCCTGTCACCTGACGCTGGAAGCCACATGCTGGAATGGAAAGTCAGAAGGACCCTGGTTCCCTGAGCAACTGGACTACACCGCTGGACTTCATATCATTTGAGGAAAGTAAGCCCTACTGTGTTCACATCAATCTTAGGCGTATTTGGAACTAATAGCAGTGACAGCCTGATTTGCATACCCTTCCTCAGGAATGCAGGCACTATTGGCTTCAGGAAAACAAGCCATCTTGGTGGATCACAATCTCAAATAAAAGCTTGGATTTCCCAATTGCTCAAGTAGTGTTCTAATTGTATTGTCAGGTAGAGGAAGGAGTCTCAGAGAAAGGAAGCTCCTCTGGTTTCTGCTTCTACAAGCTACTACCTTCTTCCACACACAGGAGGTGCTCAGTGAAGGCAGGTGGCCCCACCAAACCCCTACCTCTCTAGAAGTCTCAGAAACCCCATGGGTGGGGCCCCTGCCTCAGGGGGTGATCTAGATAAAGCCTGCATTTATTCATCATCTGGAGAGCAGTGACCCTCAGGGTGGGCTCTTGGTTAGGTCAAGGCCATATATGGCTGAGCAGGGATTGAGCCATCGACTGTGTGGGAAGATGGAACCTAGGGACCCAGAAGGGATGTGAGGGAATCAGGTGGGAGGAGGCCAGCCACAGCTCCAGGTGGGACAAGAAGGCAACCGTAAGACCTGTTATCCATGAGGCCAAAGGTTGGGGTTGGGGACCTAGTTTTGGATCTGTGACCACTGCCCAGGCCTGGAATGCCCAGGAACAAAGGGAAGGAGGTGGCCTGCAGAAAGCTGCCCTTCTGGCAACTAGTTAATAAAACACAAACAACAAGTGTCTAGTCATACACAGAGAGTGGACATTGTTAGATTCTGACCCAGGGTCTGGGGTCACAGCTACACTAGGCATACAAGGTCCTCAGGGACAGCAGGGCTGGAGGAGAAACAGAGTCAGGGCATGGGAAGAAGAACACACCGGGTTCTCCCAGCTTGGGACATGAAGTCCCAGTGAGGATCCAGGACACTGGGAAATGCTGAAGGCGGAACCGAGGACAGTACTTTAGGGGTGGTGGGTGGGTGGGGATAGAGAGCCATGTCTATAAAAGGGAAGCGAAGGTATGTTTGAGGATGGAAAGCCCTTGAAAGGGGTGTGAAGACGCTTCAACCCCCTGTGTAAAAGAGAGGGTTCATGGAATTATTTTCTTTAAAAGCTTGGAAAAGGAATATTTTCTTTGTGGAATAACCACAGCCTAAACTACCCTTCTTATTCTTTAGGGTGTGTAGAGTGATAGCACCAATGTTAGGGTTTAGGAAGACTTCCTAGATGACTTTGTAAGAGTCTGGGAGGGACCCTGGAGGCAGTGAGGCTGGGAGGTCAGCCGCATCTTCCAGGCAGGAGTGGGGGGAGCTGGGGTGAGGGCAGCTGTCTGACAAGAGCTGAAAACAATCCCTTGTTTAGTCCAGATTTCTGCATAGCATTGCTTTCCACATTTAGATTATGTAACTGTAAAGAAAGAGTAATGTCGGTGGTCATGGGCATTGGGGGCTGATGAGACAGCCCTGCTGTTCATTTCTGCACCTTGCCCCCGACCATCCAATACTGTCCCCAACTGAGACCAACAGGAGGAACAGACAGACAATCATCAAAGTGACAGGTCCACCCAAGTCAGAGAGACTGGAAGCACCTCACAGTTCACTATGAAGTAAGACCACAGTCTCCTTGACTTAAGGACTGACTAAAATTAGTAACCCAGCTTCACTGAGAAGCAATAGAGAGCAATTGTCCTAGAATGAACCAGTAACACACTTAGTCTGAGTTAGACCATAATTCATGGCCCTACTACTGTTTACCTAGCCCAAAAGCTGGGGCTATGATGATGCTAATATTTTTTTAGTGACAATATTGTGATTTTTTACTCTACACTGAGCTAATTTTATTTATCCTATATATACGTATGTAGACTTAAAACAGTGTATATTTCATTGGTAAACAAAAAATTCAAAAGATTCATATCAATCTTTAGAGTGTTTACAAAACAATAAGAAGTTGACATAATAATAAGGAAATGAACAAAGTGTGAAAATGTAAACACCCAAATATACAAAGGGTCAATAGCTCTGTGGAAAAAGAATCAAGTCTTACAGGGGTTCAAAAAAAAAAAAAAGAAAAGAAAAGAAAGAAGACCATTTCTCACATACCATGTTGGTGAAGACAAAAGAGACTGAAAATATCCTGACATCAGCTTTAGCCCTTTCGTACACTTCTAGGATTATAAACGATTGTAACATTGTCAGGGATAATTGGCAAACTATTTTAAAAGCCTTAAAAATGTGCTTGGCATTTACCCATCTCTGAAGCATAGCAGAATTCCAAGAGGAGTAGGCAGTGAAACAGGAAGATGATATTTACTCCCATCTCAATGGTGCTCCTCGCTAGAGAGAGGAACATGGTGCCACTGGGAAAGAAGGATCAAGTTTGGGGTGGGAGGAAATGTCACGTATTCAGAGGGAAAGGGAGAAAGAGAATCTTAAACAGGCCCCACGCCCAGTGCAGAGCCTGATGTGGGGCTTGACGCAGGGCTGGATGACACGACCCTGAGATCATGACCTGAGCTGAAATCAAGAGTTGGATGCTTAACCACCCAGGTGCCCCGATGTTTATTTTATTTTATTTTATTTTTTGTTTTTTGGTATTTGTTTTTTATTTGTTTTTTATTCTATTTTATTATTTTTTTATTATGTTCAGTTAGCCAACATATAGAACATCATTAGTTTTTGATGTTTATTTTAATCTAAAGATAACTTCTCTTAAATATTTGCCTTCTTTACTGTAAAATACACCATTTATTTAAATTCACAATTTTAGCAATGATTTTGAATGAACATAGAAAGAAACTGTCCTCTGAATATAATATGACCTCTGTATCTACCACATACTATTTTTGTAAGAATCTAGTAGAGTTAGATTTCTATCCTGGCTCATAAAGCCCAGGGTTTTCATAAGACAAATACATGAGACTAAAAAATGAGCAAAAGGACAAACTCATGATGATATAATTGAATACTTACTTTTGATTTGGAGGAAAAGCTTCCAGTCATTTCTATTCCACATCCTTCCATATTTATAAAGGGCAGAGAGAAAGATGTTTAAAAGAATAAGGAAAAAGCTAACTTTATAGAAGTATTACTCATACTTTACTGAGTACGTATTCTCTATTTTATATCTTACTAGAAATAATCTCAATGGTTGATTTCTGGTCTTTTAATCCAGTTGCTAATGAGTTGGAAACTCATCGCAGCTGAGTCTTATACGATGGATACTTTTCCTGGTGAAGTAAATTTATAAGTGAATAATGCAACTATTGTTATAAATATGAGTCACACTATTTTAATTTATAAATTGAATTCTGAAGCATTTTATTTAACATATACCAAAGTACTCTAACTTGACTGCCTTATAAACCCAGTGCTAGGCCAGTCACATGGGAGGTCTCCACTATATGGCTCACAATCAAAGCGATTCTATGCAGGTCCTATTGCTTCCTATTCATCTTCTCCCTTCTTCCCTCAGCACCACGGGAAAGATAAAATATCAGTAAGGGGAAAACACAAGCAAACTTGCCTGCTGGAGTTTAGCAAAAGCAGAGATTTGGGTGCAGCTGGGTTTCCAGCCTGGTACAAATGCCATGACTTTTGGAAAAGTGCGCCAGGTATTACTCTGGGAACCAGAGGCCTCAATTTTTCATTTTAAAGATTTCATTTATTTATCTGAGAGAGAGAGAGAGGGAGAGAGAGGGAGAGTATAGAGGGAGATGGAGAAGCAGGCTCCCCGCTGAGCAAGGAGCCCCACGCAGGACTCGATCCCCAAACCCTGAGATTATGACCTGAGCCAAAGGCAGATGCTTAACCCACTGAGCCACCCACGCACCCCAGGATTTTTTTTTTTTAAATAAGGCACTGTATATCTCTTATACTCTTAACTTTGTTTACCTCATTTTTTTTCTTTTATTATGTTATATAAGTCAGCATACAATACATCATTAGTTTTTGATGTGGTGATCCACGATCCATTGTTTTCATATAACACCCAGTGTTCCTTACAGTACGTGCCCTCCTTATTACCCATCCCCCCACCCCCTCCCCTCTAAAAACCTGTTTGTTTCTCAGAGTCCATAGTCTCTCTTGGTTCATCTCTCCCTCCGATTTCTCCCCCTTCATTTTTCCCTTCTTTCTCCTAATGTCCTCCATGCTATTCCTTATGTTCCACAAATAAGTGAAAGCACATGATAATTGACTTTCTCTGCTTGACTTACTTAGCATAATCTCCTCCAGTCCCATCCATGTTGATGTAAAAGTTGGGTATTCATCCTTTCTGATGCCTGAGTAATATTCCATTGTATATATGGACCACCTCTTCTTTATCTATTCATCTGTTGAAGGGCATCTAGGCTCTTTTTTTTTAAATTATTTTTTGACCTGTCTTCCAGCTTATCTTTTCAGATCTTTTCAGATCTCAATATCCTGTTGTCGAATCAATTATGTTCTTAATTATATTTATAGTATTTTTAATTTTCAATTTTCTATTTGATTCATTTTTATGGTTTCAGTGTCTCTTGATAATCTCCATTTTTGTCACCCAATTTCTTGATCATATTAGTATGTGTATGTATATAATTTAAAGTTTGTGTCTCATAACTTTAATATCAGTATTTGGATTTCCCATGAGTCTCTGTTTTCTTTTTTTCTCTTTGCTTTTCCTGTCATTTGGTCTTATTTCCTGGTATGTTAAGTAACTTTTAACTTAATGCCAGACATATTTTAAAATGTTGTAAAGCTAATTTGCTATCGTCCTTAGAGAGGATCTATTTTTATTTCTTTTTTTTTAAGATTTTTTTTATTTGACAGAGAGAGAGCATAAGAAGGGGGGAGTGGCAGGCAGAGGGAGAGGGAGAAGCAGACTCCCCGCTGAGCAGGAAGCCCGATGCAGGACTCCATTCCGGGACCCTGGGATCATGACTTGAGCCTAAGACAGATGCTTAACTGACTGAGCCACCCAGGAACCCCTATTTTTATTTCTGATAGGAAGATAATTCATCATTAAGCATCAATTTCCTCTAGAGACATTTGTGAATTAAAATTTAGAGCCCAGGGGCACCTGGGTGGCTCAGTTGATTAAGCAACTGCCTTTGGCTCCGGTCGTGGTCCCAGGGTCCTGGGATCGAGCCCTGCATCGGGCTCCCTGTTCCGCGGGAAGCCTCCTTCTCCCTTGCCCACTCCCCCTGCTTGTGTTCCCTCTCTCGCTGTCTCTGTCAATTAAGTAAAATCTTTAAAAAAAAAAAAAAATTTAGAGCACAGTGGCTCAGAAGCCAATCACAAATTAAATCTGACCACGGATTGACTGATTAGAGGTTGGGCTTTATTATCTTGATATTTGGTCCATTTCTGTTTCTTCTTAACTCATGTATATAGCCCTTCAGGATTTCCATTGAATACCTGGGTTAATAGCCAGGCATTCTCTTCTATGCTGGGACCTGAATTCCATTCTTAGTCTCCTAATGCAATAAGACTTATGGAAACTGCTCAGCTTCTTCACCTCTCACCTTTAGTTACCTGGTTGGCTTCGGAACGAGTGTAAACTAACCTTTTAATTCACAAATGGCTGAAGGAGAAAATAGTGCTTCGTGGTGACTTTAATTCTCTGTACTTTGTCTCTGGGATCTCGGCTTATATTGTCTTAGTGGTTCTGCAAAGCCTTCAAACAGGCATTTCTCTACTTTTTGTCATTGTTTCTAGTTTTCTTGGTGGGAGGGTTGGATTGCCACAGGCTCATCTACAATTATCAGGAGAGTTAAAATCCACTGATGACTGTTGGAAACATAGCCAAGTCAACAGAAAAGAATAGAATAGAAAATAGGCACTAATATCATTTAAATAAATTTGTGATTGTCACCTACATTTATCCTTTAATTCAATAGAATTTACACGAATCCTCTGCCCCAAAGCACTGTGAGCCAATGGGGACCAAGGGGTGGTGAGGAGACTCATGTTATTGTGGAAAGAGAGCAGAACTGGGAGTCAGACATCTAGACTTGAATCTGTCTCTGCTTCTTCCAAGCTTCTAAGAACTTTAGGAGATCTCACAACTGTTTTGCCTGATCTTTCTCACTGTGAACCAGAGCCAATAACTACTCTACCTTCTTCAGAGTGTTGCTGGGTGGATAAAGTAAAAATGGGAGACTGGTGAGGTCTATACCACCTTTCTAGAATTACACATGGGTAATTTTAATTTGTGTCTTTAGTAGAAGACAAACTACATACAGTATCTCCTTATAATTGTGCTGTTCAGCAGAGAGAATAAAACATGAGAAGAAACAAAATCAGATTTATTTGGGGGGGGTAATTTCATATTATCTATAGAACCGAGGCTCCTCAACATGCTCTATTTTACCCCCAGTAGTTGAAGTTACCTAAATTTAAAGGGCCCAGAGGGAAGATAAACACACTTGGCATCACTGATCCTAAGCAGAGTGGCTTAAGGTTTGCTTGGTTCTGACCAATCTGAAAACATGGAAGAGAAGTTGAGATAATTCATTCTCTGGCTCTTCCTTTCTCAAGAGTGCCCCTCAGGTTGGGCTAAGTGTCCCAACAAAGTCAGTCTTGGGAATTTGGAAGCCTTATTCCTTGTACCTTAGGGGGGTTCCATGAAATTCCGGGTAGGAAGGAAAACCATGAATCTCCATGGAGTTGATTGATTCTTAATTATTTGCTGTTTTGGCCACAATTCGAGATCTTAAGACACATGAAACTGATATGAAACTTGACTAGTGCTGCTGCTAGGATCAATGCATTGCATGTGAACTGGCTGATGGGCAGTCTCTTCATGGTAGCACCTAGCAGTAGCACTGCTCCTATTATTAATGCCATAGAGCAAACTAGAGGTTAGTTTTATGTGTGCCTAGGTGAATGAAAGATACATTACAGCAAGAATCAATCACAGGATAAGTTGAAAAGGAAAGAGTATATGGAAACTTTTATTGGGAGAAGATCACCAAGAGAACAAGGAATTACAGATGGCTTAAGCACCTCGTATAAGAAAATATGCATCCTTCCGCCCTGTCCAGCTCCCCAGAAGGGAGTACCATGAGTGCAGATAAAGCTGGAGGAGGGATAATTGGGTTTCTGTTAATAATGCAGAGGCGATAACAAGCTTAAATGTGGTGATGACTAAAACCTGAAGACATTTATCGCGGACGCTGCTAGATAGCCAATTTACTTTAAAATCTTGCATGATTTATGCATATAATTTATGCATCTATAGAAGAAAATTCTCTTTCCTCACTCCCTTCCTTGGCAAACTAGTCATAATGCTATTATTAGTGTATCAAGATTACATAGAAATATCTTATGAACCCCTATTTAAAAAATGGTATGGAAAACTGCCATTTATTGTAATGTTTTCCCCCTAAAAGCAAATAATAAACAAAAGAAAATAAGATAAAAATACAAATAGAAGTGTGGGTAATATAACTACAGGATATATTTATTAGAAGACAACATATAAATATCTCTACAAAATAAATGTAGGGAAACTAGAAAAGTAGAAGAGGCAAATGAAAATGTATGATAATCCTGCTGAAGCATCATCACAAAACCTTATAAACTAAAAATTATTATGATAGAGTTATGATGACAGTAATTCACGTTTGAATAAATGAAATGATACTATTGAGTACAATAATTACCAATAACCTCTCTTAGCATCACCTAATACTTTGCTTGTATTTGTTTTTGAAAAATTGTCAGAATTTGGTTATTTTTTCCTTTGAGGAAAATGGAGACTTATCCAGTCACTTCAAAACTTATTTGCAAACCACTGTCAAAGGCATTAGTCCGGTGGAATCTTTTCTTTGCAAAGATTCATGTTATTTCCTCTTGCTTATACTGTTTTTTCCCCCTCCATATAGGGAGGTGACCCATGCTGACTGGCTGTCATTTAAGCAAACCAACCTGGCCATTCTACCTCGAAATAAATCTCTATTCCACCTCCTTCCCTTCCTCTGGGTCCAGTCTTAGGTCCTCACATCTCTGTGGCCAGAATGTTGTCCTCCCTCCTCCCCTCCCAGCAGTGAGATACTGCCCTCCCTCTCTCACACTGGTATCCAGAAAGCCATCCTCACTGATCCACCTTCACCCACCTTCACCCACCTGCTCCCCTCCTGTGTGCTCTGTGCAGAGCACAGTGACCTTGCTACGTTGTGACTGGATCCTGTCATTCCCCTATTGTGAGCCCTTCATGGATTCCCACTGCAAGTGTGCTAAGATAAATAATCCCTCATGTGCTCTTCAAGGCCATGCATGACTCGGCCCAGCCCTCTCATTGCCCCCAACTCTTGACACTCCCTCTTCTGCTGTTCCCCCCTACCTATATTGCCCCTGCCTGCCCCACCCACTTCCCTTCCACCCATCCTGCCCATCATGTAAACATCATCCTGGCTGAGATTTCCAGACCCCAGTCTAAATCAGAGCCCCTGCACCAGCTATTCCTTCTCATAACTGCCCAGCGTTTTCATTTATAAGACTTATCACAATACAATGTACAGCTAAAAATTTGTTTCTTTTCTTTTTATTTTATTTTATTTTATTTATTTATTTGAGACAGAGAGAATGAGAGAGACAGAGAGCACATGAGATGGGGGAGGGTCAGAGGGAAGAGCAGACTCCCTGCAGAGCAGGGAGCCCGATGCGGGACTCGATCCCGGGACTCCAGGATCATGACCTGAGCCGAAGGCAGTCGCCTAACCAACTGAGCCACCCAGGCGCCCTGTTTCTTTTCTTGTTTGGTCAATGACTGAGGGTTCTCTGAAGGCAGAGTAATGTTCTTTTTGTTTATACAGGTGGCTGTCCTGACTGTCACCGGCCTAGTCCGGTGTAGAGTCTGCTAAAGAGTTAGTTGACACAATGCATGGCGTGGAGCGCTCAATGATGATGTTCCAGATTCCTCAAGAGAACCCCTAGAAAATTACGAAAAGTCAGAGTATTTTTACAGTTTGTTGCCTGCTTTTCATTTACATTGTAATTTCTCTTTGATTCTCAGAGTAAAATCAGTATCTTTTGTGTGCACACACGTGTGTGTATTTAAAAGTGCTTTCGTTCATTGCATCTTACAAACATCTGTGGGAAAAGAAATGGACATTTATGCCCATTTCACTGATGTCCCAAATGCAGTTGTTTGTGTCCATGTGCAGTAATTTTCTTTACAGCAGTGACCTGCAAGTGAGTAAATACTGCTCGTCGTTTAATTCATTCTTTGCTTCCAACATCAATACCATATTCTCAATGCCCTAATACAGGAGGAATTGGGATCACTCACGCAGCCTCTACAATGTCTGAGATCCTAGAAGTCTATGACATTCAAAAAACAGAAAAAAAGAAAAAGAATGATTGCTCTGCTGGGCTTCTGAATGCTATATCACGTTTAGTTCCTTCAGCAATGCAAAGTAAACAATCTCCTTTAGAGATGAGAAAAACCAAGTCAGAGAAATGACTGAAGTTGCCCATAGCCATACATGTTAGGGTTAGAATAGGAAGGCAGGTGTCCATGACTTAGTCTAAAGCCAATACTTACTCCTTTTTTAAAAAAAAAAATAATACTGTATTTATTTATTTATTATTTATTTATATTTAATACATCCAAAATATAATCATTTCAACATGCAATTAGTATAAAAATTATATGAGTTATTTTACACCCTTTTTTCATATTTTACCTTTATATCTCATGTGTGTTTTATGCTTACGAGCACATTTTTGTTTGAACTAGGACAGTTCAAGTGTTCAGTAGCTACGTATGGGCAGTGACTGCCTTATAGGACAGTGCGGGTCTGTTGTGCAAAAGAATTCATACAAACTTCTAAATTGTTATAAGCCACATGTCAGGCCTATGATAATAAGCTTCCATGCGTGTAAATCATTCAGTTGAACCCAATGTATATACAGTGAATCAAAGAATGATTACATAAAACACTTGATTTCCACATGTTCTGTAGCTATGCCCCTAGATTTTTTTAGCAGTGCTTACTGGTTTATCTGCATATTAATGAAGATAACTTATATTTTACTTGAGCGAGAATGATTGGTTTTGATGTGAAGTAAAACAAGCTTGAATAAGGCAATCAGATCACATCTTCAGTTGACTTGTTTTCATCTTTTTCCGTATGCAAAATCTGGCCTTCAAAGAACTACTGGTCTTACAGAGACTGGACATAGTGTAATAATTTGGTAATTTAACAAAATTCAGAAAATGCTTCCTGAAAATCTATGTAAACATAAATATTATTGCTTATTGAATGTTTTGAGAGTATAGTTGTTACTGGTTTCTTCTGTCATTATATTGGACTCGCATCAAAAGAGTAAAGTGACTCTTTACTCCAATATATTCCCATATTAATCAAAAAAGCAATATCGTTTGTTGCCATGTCTTGTCATTTGGTATGGCCCCTTTAAATACCAATGACACAGCTATCAGGAGATCATCTGATAATATACCACTTTATTGAGAAAATTTTCTCAATTCAGTTCAGGAATAGTTCTATGCATCAAGTACCAGATGGGCATGTTCATTTATAACAACGGCCCACGTTATAACAATTCTGTAACAAAGGAATCACAGAAGGCGGTGATGGATCAGAAGACGGGGCACTCATTCTGGCTGTAAGGGAGGCTCCAGATGAACTTACACAGCTGCTGCATTTTAACTGGAGGGACCTGGAGAGGGGAAGGGCATGAGCTGGGGAGGGGGGACAGCCAGCCAGAGGGTTCACCAAGTCTGTTCATACCATGAGGTGGTGCGAGCTAAGGCTGGAAGAGAGCTGGGCACCAGACTACAGGGCGTCTGGAGTGTCCTGTGGAGGCTGCCAGAACATTCAAGTTTGAGAACCACAACTGTAAGGAAGATGGCTTCTGCCTTGGTCCTCTCCGGCCACTAAAATGCTGCTGACAGAGAGCATTGATTGTGTTTCTCTCTGTTTCAGGTGCTCTTGTCAGAACACTGCATTTCATCTTACACCCCCGTGAATTAAGTACTGATATTATCCTCACATGAAGGGAGAAAACTGGCAGTTGGTACAACTTGTCTAAGTCACAGAGCCAGGTCGCCAGCATAAGTACCTCTTATCCCAACATTCGGCTTTCGTCTGCCAGGACACCTATATCCCTGGTCAGTGTGGTTCCCTCGGGCTGGACTGAGCCCACCTCACGTGGTGAGAACCAGTTTCCCTCAGGCAAAGTTCATACTGCACTGGGTCAATCATACTCATGTTAAAATGGCTCCATATAAAAAAGAAACTGTTGGTTATGATATGGATTTCTAGTCCCTCCTCACTATGGCGCTGGTGAGAACCCTTAGCCAAATTGAATTAAGAAATTGTCTCTATTCTGGTGGTCCGACTGGGGTTTGGTTTCCACGGACCCTCTTCTGTTTTCCTGCGAGAGTGTATTACCCAAGTTCTCCAGTGTTTGGATTTCAGGACCACTTCATATTCCTAAAAAGTTAATGAATCCTCCCAATCAGCTTTTGTTAATAAGCATGATGTCTACTGCTAGTTGGCCAGGTTATGAATGCAGCACAAATAATCACATTTGTTAATATAACTATCAATCTCCTAAGAACATTCTTAAACATTGGAAAATGATCAAGCTCACAATGGCAGTCACAAAGTTTTCCAAAATCCTAATTTTCACTTGGAAGCTCAAATTCTGGAGCACCTGGGTGGCTCAGGCGGTTAAGTGTCTGCCCTTGGCTCAGGTCATGATCCCAGGGTCCTGGGATCAAGTCCCGCATCAGGCTCCTTGCTCGGCAGGAGACCTGCTTCTGTCTCTCCCACTCCCCCTGCATGTGCTCTCTCTCTCTGTCAAATAAATAAATAAAATCTAAAAAAAAAAAAGAAAAGAAAAGAAAGCTCAAATTTTATCCTTGGAAACAAATATTGTCAGTTGTTTCTTTTGGAGCAAAAGCCTCATTTTATTCATTTAAAAAAAATATCTGCCAAATATCTATGTTTGAATAACCATAATTGGTCTGTCAGTTATTTCTTCATATATTTCTTCATATATAAAAGGTGCTCTGTAGAAAAAATAGCTACCATGTAATTTAGTTTGTAATTGAAATAATAACACAAGTGATTTTTCTTGAGATAACCATTATGTTTCTCATTTTAACGCCCAAAACATTTTTTTGATCCCGGGACTCCAGGATCATGACCTGAGCCGAAGGTAGTCGCCCAACCGACTGAGCCACCCAGACGCCCCCCCAAAACATTTTTTTAAGAGGATATATACTAACGGGCTGAGATTTGGTAATATTAATAATTTTGACTTCTTCATTTAGGACATTCTTGAGTATAAGCCTTCACATTCAGTGAGAGCAGGCGGCAGGGAGAAATACGCTATCTGCTAGCACGGTCTGCACCGTGCTCTGATGTGTGTGTGTACTTTCACATCCTCAGTGAAAAATCCCAACACATTTTTTTCTGAAATAACCTCTGAGGATTAAAAAAGTCATTCAATACTTCGAATATCTTAGCACCATGTAAGTTTCATGTGGAGAATTTGCATACTAGGGAATCCCTCGGTAGACAGTTCCCTTCAAGTTCCCTTAGGTGCACACACAAAGAACTGTATTCCATTTAACGGTTTCCCCAGACAAGCCCCGTCTGCCATGCACAGAAATGTCGTATGACCTAAACTCCTCCGCTTCTGCTTCAAAGAATCACTAACCCAACTGAACATAGGATGCCATAAGAGCAAGATAGAATCACGCATTTGATCTAAACTTGAACTTTGCAGGGATGCAGTCGAAGGAGTCCTCAACTTTGTTTTATGATTGGGTTTTATTCAATTCTCTCTCCTCCTGAGTGCATTTTCTGCTTATTCATTATACTATACTAATGTGCAGGTTGGTCAGAATAACTGAAACTCTTTGTCATATATATATATACATATATATATATGTACATGGCATGTGTATATATATATATATATATACACACACTCCACTGAGAAACTCTCACTTTACTTCCTGGATGGCAGGGAGTCACTTCTGATACCACCTCATTAAGCCAAGTCTCAGGTCCCCTGCTCCTCCTGTTGCTGACTTCTGCCTTTGTTTCATTGAGAAATCCTGAAGATTAAGTGCGACATCCAGGCACAGTCCTTAGCGCTGTGCCTGGCCTATGCTCAGCATGTAATTTTGTATCCACCGTTACTGTCTCTTTTTCATGAAAATATAAAGATTGCTGCTCTCATCTCTTTATGGAGTCAGCACAGCTTCTTTGTGACTTCTACAGAAGGGGTCTCGTGTTTTGTGTGTCATAGCTTTTCTGCCCTGGACATGCATGTATCTGGTCTTCCTGTTACCAGGTATCATGCAACTTAGATTAATATTTAAGTATATAAACTCCAACGCCATACATCTTACTTTATTGTATTCAGAATTTATATTAAGCTATAAATGTCACCTCTGCAAAATCACAGCGTTCCAAAAATCTATTAAAACATTTATGCCATAATATCCAAATTGTCTAGTGTTTTTCTCCATTTATGAGAAGTGTTTTTCAATGAATGCAATGGAAAGGCTTTTAAATCAAGAATTCAATTATAAATGTTTAATAGCAATAATATATGGATGAGACAATTGCTTGTCAGTTTGATTTGTAAACCATTCTGAGGCACGGTTTCTAACCACATCGAGACTTTGATTGCATCTCGCTAAACCAGGATTTCTGAATTTGGCTAAGTTACAAATCATCATATTCTTGGTTTGAAAGACTTTCATTGCTGCCAACAAATGCATTCTATATAGAAGGTAATTTCAACTAGAAAATAAATTTTCCTCTAATAGTGTCCTCTTGCAACATCCAGAATAAATTTAGGTGTTCTATGATAAATGTTGAAGTAAATTTTATTAAATTGGTCAGTTTTCTGTCCCATTTTCTGCAGTTTCAAATTCACCAAACGGATATTTCTTTCGCTCCTTTCCAACGATGAGAAAGAACCTCTCATGTAAAGGCATGCCCTTGTGCTGGCCAAGAAATGTTTTGGCAGAGACTGAGAGCTGACATATGGTGTAAAAGGCGGCATTTTACCAGGTGAGTGGTTTGACTGAGAAGCAGCTCATCAAAACCCTTCCCTCCGATGGGCCACCTGTCAATTCATTCTGAGCTACAGGGGCTGGGCATCCTTCTGTTGGCTCCAAGCTACTGAGGAGAAGAATGATAAAGACCTTCATAGGAAGAAAGGAAGACATTTTTTTTGCCTGTCCCAACAAAGAAGCTACTCTCCCCAATCTCATGCTTTGTGGCTCCACAGAGCAACTATCCCCCCTCATCGGCCTTCCTCTTGCCCAGGTGACTGGGTGCCAGCAGGTGGACTGGTTCCCTCTTTTGCCAGGTTCTTCCAAAACATCTGGTCTGAACCCAGCCAACCAGGAATAATGTACACTCTCTGTGTGGCTGGGAAAATCACTTCTCTCTTCCAATTTCTTCTTTCCAGGAGCCACTTAGAGTGGCTGTTGGGAGGTGTGGGTTGTTTTTTTTATTTTATTTTATTTTATTTATTTGACAGAAAGATTAGCAAGAGCAAGAACACAAGCAGGGAGTGGGAGGGAGAAGCAGGATTCCCGCGGAGCAGGGAGCCCAACACGGGACTCAGTCCCAGGACCCCAGGATCACAACCCCAGCCGAAGGCAGACGCTTAACGACTGAGCCAGCCAGAAATCCCTGTTGGGGAGGTTTAATGGGAGAAGGAAGTGTCTGGGGATTACAATTCTTTCCATTCCCCTCCTGAGTCTCTCCTGCACTCTCTACCTCCCCCTGTGGGGGAAGATGGAACTGCTCCCCGGTCTGTTTCACTAGGGACAAACCCCAGGAAGGCGCTTCTGCCTGGTGCTCTATATGCTTTGCGATACTTAAAAGACAGAAGCCCTAATGGAAAACACAGATACAGACAGCACATTTTTTCATGGCAGACGTGTCTTCTGGTGCCTCCTGTCCCAGCACAGGGCATCCTGTTTAGTCCAGGTGCCTGCAGTCAGGCAGTGAGCCTCCGGGGAGGCACTGAGGAAAGAGAACCCAGTCACGGGATCTCCTGCCTGCGGCCCCTGCTCCCAGCAGGTGCAGAGGACCGAACCACACCGCCACGACACTCCAGCTATTCTGGTGCGCCATGAAGGGAAATCTCCTGGGCACAGGAAGCTGGAAACAATGAGAAGAGTTGAAGATCCAGAATCATGTACATTCTTTCTTCCATTTAAACAATGGCTGGATCACCCTTTTCTAGCAGAAGCGTTCGTCTTTTTTTTTTTTTTTTTTCATGGATTTCCCAGAGAGCGGTGATGTGTGCATACATGGCTGTGTGTCTTATTCCTACACAAAAAACGCGTATCAAAAGTGATTCATTAGTATTTAGCTTAAGGAGATTTGAAAGGAAAATGTCACCTTTCATCCTAGTGTCTGGTTTGATTTTAATGTGAATTCCAGAAAGCCAGCATCATAACTAAAGTCATAACCCTTTGCTCTCTTGAAACTTTGAGCGGTTGACCCAGTGAAAATCTGTCACCAGGAACATTTTAATTTAAACATATTGCTGTAAATTCCACTTCCTGATAGACCTTTGTGCTTCTGTTGTAGTTCAAAGTTCTCACACCTCTTTCATGTAAATTATTTCATGTAAATTATTCCAGTCCAGCCTCCTGAGGGAAAATTACTTTTTTAAGGTCATGTGGCCAGTAATTTTTCAAGCGGGATTTAGAGTCCAGGTTAATATTTTCCCAGTAAACTATGTTGTATAAACTAGGTAATGTAATTAACATCGAAAGTAGGCAGCTTACTTTTTAATTAATTATAAGTTTCTGAGTGTTCTGGAGAAATAATGTTGCTAATTAAAAATATAAACTGATTTTTCTAGATTTCACATGTAAGTGAAACCTTACACTGTTTGTCTTTCTGTGACTTATTTCGCTTACCCTCTCAGTCCATCCATGTCACAAACAGAACAAACAAAAAATGGAAACAGACCCATAAATACAGCGAACAAACTGATGGTTGCTGGGGGTGAAGGGGAGTTGAAGGTACAGACTTCTGGTTATGAGAAGAATAAGTCATGCCAGGGAGAGGTACAGCATGGGCCCTTTAGTCAAGTGTATTGTGTAGCGTTGTATGGTGGCAGACGGTAGCTGCCCTTGTGGTGGATAGAGCATGACGTATAGAGTTGTCCAGTTACTATGCTGGACACCTGAAAGTAACATTGTGTGTCACCTATATGTCAACCAAAAAATGAAATAAACTAAATGAAGTAAAATGTAAACTGAAAGAAATCAAGTCATATCCCATGGGATATAGAAAATCTATATTATCTTCAATCTCTGTTGTTTTGGAAACCTATTTGCTGTCAATGGTGGACAGCTGTAGTATTTGGCTTATACCAGAAGGTGCCCCCTTCCAGATCTTTCCATCCTGTTTCCCTGTTGACCTACCCCTAGAGCCTTGGGGTAGGTCATCTGTTACCTGCACCTCCCCCCCCCCCCCCGTGGAGGATCCATGCTGTCTGTGAGCACCTGCCATCTGCAGGGCTGTGTTCTAAGTGCTTCAGGTGGGTTCACTCATTTGATTCTCGCCCACAGCAAAGCTAGAAGGTACATACTATAATCACCCCATTTTGGAGATAGGGGTATGAGAGTCATCAACATTAATTAAGGAATTTGCCCGTCACTTGGTTAGTAAGAGCTTAGTTTTAATCCAGGTGCTTTAGATCCCCAGCCTACCCCATTTACCTTGGTGCTATCCAGTCTTGCCATCACAATAAAATGATGATGCCCACAAAATGCCAGGAATTATAAAAAAAATTCAGTTTCTCTTCATCATTTTGAAAATAGTGTCTGAACATTTTCTGAAGCCAATGATCAATTTTGATCTTAGAATTTCATTTTGTGGTTCATAAAATAAAGAGGTCCAAATTAAGAAAAGTATTGTCTTCTTCAATTCTGTCATGTTTAATAAAGAATGTCATGCTCAATTACCAAAGCAGAGAGAGAGAGAAAGAGAAAGAGTGAAAGAGAGAATGAATTAATTTGTCCAGTCTCTGGGAATAGGTGAGGAATGAAAACAATGACTAGACACACCCCAAGTTCCTGTGGAAACAGTGTGAGAGAGAATATTATATTGTTCTTTCCTGCTCTCAAGAAACCTAGTGTGTAGTCATCAAGAAAACAGACCTGTGAAGTTGAGCCACAGTGTGGGACTTCAGGAATGAGCACAGACAGCTAAGGAAGAAGAGCAGGACTCACAGAGAATGCTCAGTTTTGCAAGCAGACCCAATGGACAACTGCTGGGTGGGAGGAGCCTTCCGGAAGGAGCAGGCTGGAAACTGGGTTGCCAGGGTCCCTGAGCCAGAGAGGAGGAAGAGCCTGCCAGGAAGGGAGAATGGTGAGGGCAGAAGCATGGCTGGAGGTGCTAACCCGAAGTGATTAGAAAATGGTATCCAGAGATGGACTTAGTAGGAGAAGAGTTGAAGGCGAAGCTAAAGGTTAAACTGGAGCCCAGTTGAGGACTGACTGAACTACAAGACTGAGTGGCTGTTAGTTTTGGAAGTTTGTGAGCAGAAAAGAAGGTGAACACAAATAGCAATTGCATACCTATTGTGAGACAGTCATGGTACTGTGTGTTATAACTACAATCTTATTCAACTCCCATAAAACTTGCAATTGATAAGTTTCTTCCCCATTATATAGAAAAGCAACTAAGACTGAAAGATGATCATTAGCTTAGCCCTGGTTCTTGCCAACAAGGAAGGGCCATGTATTTTGAGCTGCATTGTTACCTGACTTTTTTTTCTGCTGGAAGTTGAGAGGTTTCATCCTTGAATTTGGGAAGATATGTGTTAGTTCAATATGTTTGTTAGAAACATGACCAGACATGGACCAACCAATTGGGAAGCTGAAATTTAAACACATTTTTAAAAAGCGATTTTGCTGATATACAATGTGAAAGAGGCCTCTGAAAATGCCAAGTTATTTCATGTCCTCTTACTTCTGTCAGGGAGCTCCTCTAGCTGGCTTCCAAATAGAATGCATTTTAATCACAGCCACTGGCTGACTGTTAATAGTGCTTTAAGGGAAGGAACTGGAAACCAAAATTCTATTCTAGAATTAATTCAAAGTTGTGTGAAAACTTACTTTCCATAATGAATCAGACCAAGCATGATAAATTTAATTATAATTGATTTCGTGTGGGTGTTGACATTCATTTGCATGTTCACCAAGTCCCATGGAATTTTTCTTACCCATGAATGTTAACACTCAGGAAGGGTCAAAGCACAGACAGGGGAAATAATGAATTTGCCTATAATGAAAAGTAAAGCTGGTCTCAGGGAGCAGGTCTCCTATTTAGAGCAAACTTCCCAGACTCGGTCCATTGGGCCCTTATGTTTATCAATGTACATTGTCCGTTTAATTAGAACAACCTGATTCTCTCAGCTTGGAGGGCCTGTGAAGCATGTGGGGATGTGTCAGCCATTGGAAAGCAAAAGCCACCACTAACTGTTGAGCCAGGAAGTCAGGAAGCCCCCAGGCTCACTCCCAGGAGGGCCGAGGAGCCGCTGGCCTTGGTGCTGATGGGTCCCCTGGCTCAGAGGAGTTACAGGTCACCCAGGCTTTCTGTCTTTCCAGTCCCTGGGCCACAGTCTAGCTCTTGCCACAGGTTGGTTCCCTGCGGATGGAATCACTAGGACCTGAGGCTCCAGGGACCCTCTTTCACACCTGCGGATAGAAAGGGCTGCTCCTGGGCATTCCCCAGGAGAGCAACAGGAACTGCCTCTGAAGCTAGCAGCAAACCCGTCCTTATACTTCACTGGTCCAGGGGTGCCACGTTTCCACTCCAGATCCCAACAGAGGCAATGGGAATGGGCTGAACCTGATTGACTTGGATTGGTCAGGGGGCATGTCTGCAAAGGGGGATGAGTTATTGAATTAATGTTTTTTAAAAATCTGGAACAACATAAGGACTATAGAAGAACTTGTTAAATGACTGAATGAATGGATGATGGTTAGAATAAGCTTCTGATAAATCACCTGAATATAATGACCACCTGAATGAAAGTAAAGTTCTGGTAAAGAGGACTAAATGAAGAAATAGATGCCAGGTATGAAGTACATTAAATGATTTACATGTACCCATCTCTATATGCATGCGACCTACTGAGTTATCAAAAAAAGAGAACACTAATTAGGGCTATTTCTTTAATCATTGGTGGTGGTGGTATTCAGGGAGCTGGAGCTTCACCAGGGAATAATAGAGCAGAACCATTCCTGACTCCTATCTTATGATTTAAAGGCTTCCATTTGTGTTCTAAAGGTCTGAGGTTTGGAGGGTGGGCAGTGGGGGAACAGCTTCAGTGCTTCTGGTCCATTAAAGGCCACGATCCTGGATTTTTCTAGAAGTAAGATGCATGCTTAGCTTTGAGGCAGTAGAAGTAATCCTGATTCAGGAAAGGAAAGGTGGCCATCCTGAACTTGGATCATGAGCTGAGCCTACTGGGATGTACGGAGGTGATAGATGCTCTGATATGTGGTAGGAGTTCACACACTCAGGGCTTGAACTCTGAGGGCTGTGAGGAAAGCCCATGCTTGGGGCAGAGTGAAGCCCTTGATTATAAAGGAGCAAATGGATCCATCTGTGCCCGTATCTTCAAGAAGGCATCGTGGACTTAGAATCTGTCAGCAAGCCAAGCTTATGGTAACACAAACTGGGGATTCTGTAGAACCTGTACAGGGAGGGATCAGGGGCAAAGAACACTAATAGTCACTGAAAGTGATGTGGCTGAACTTCCGAATAGCCAGTGGGTGAAGGGCTGAGCAGATTTCACTCAAGTGAAATAGAGAAATGTGACTTTTTCCGTCATTCCATGTTTGCAAGGCAAAATGCACGTGGGATCGGTTTTATTCCTGGCCTAAAAGACCGATGCCCAGGCACTGGAAAGAGAGAAATGGAGGTGTTCAGTGATTAGGTGTGTGCACTCCCAACACTTGTCTTCTGACAACTGGCCATCATTTGTTCCAATATTCTCTCCACCCCCTTCTCCCTGCTTCTTCTGCAGCTCCTATTATGCTTACGTTGCTCTGCTTGATGCTGTCCCACAGGTTTCTATGGCTCTGTTTATTTCAATTCATTTTTTTTCTTTCTGTTCCTCACTCGAACTCTCCTCAAGTGTGCCCCTTCTTTCTTCTGCCTGCTCGAGTCTTCTGGTAAGCCCCTCTAGCTGAATTTTTTAAATTTTGGTTCTTACTGAATTTCAACTTGAGAATTTCCATTTGATTTTTCCATCTCATCACTGACCTTCTATATTTGATGAGACATATCCCCATTCTTTCCTTTATTTCTTTATTTTTTAAATGATTTTATTTATTTTACAGAGAGAGAGAGCACAAGCAGGGGGAGTGGGAGAGGGAGAAGCAGGGAGCCCAACGCAGGGTTCAATCCCAGGAGCCTTAAATCATGACCTGAGCTGAAGGCAGATGCTTAACTGACTGAGCCACCCAGGCGCCCCTCTTTTATTTCTTTTGACACAGTTTCCTTAAGTCGTTTAAAAGTATGTACAATGGCTGCTTTAAAGTGTTTGTTGAGAATGGCCAGTGTCTGGGCTCGCTCAGGGGTGGCTTCTCTTGGCCGCTGTTTTTCCTGTATGTGGGCGGTACTTTCTTGTTTCTGTCCATGCTATTTTTGTTTAAACTAGGACATTCCAGAAAATATAATGTGGCAACTCTAGAAATCAGTTTTTCACTCCTTTCAAGGTTTGCTGTTGTTGCTGTTTGTTATGGTATCGTTTGTTTATTGACTTTCAAATCTATTTCTGTAGAGTCTGTATCTTTCCTCAAGTATTCATTCCATTAGCTCAGTGGTCAGCTAAGGATTGTAGAGAGATTGCCATAATTGCCTGGAACCTCTGGCTTTTCCAATGAAACACCACTCAAATCAGGTAATCATGCCCAAATTCAAATGGAAATTCTCAAATGGAAGATTTCCAGTCCTGTTCTGCTCCCTCTGGTACTGGGAGGTTGGGCTGTTATCTTTCCAGGCTGTCGTGGAGCTGGGCAGCAGGGGATGGACGGGAGCAGGTAAGTTCACTGATCTTCCTGAGATTTAGCTGTTTTTTTTTTTTTTGAATAAATGTTCACTGGATTGATGCAAGCTATTAGTTAATTGCAGAGCCTTGAAAAAGTTGATTTTGACAATTTTTGCCAAGTTTTTCATTGCTTTGATGGAGAGGCAACTTTTGGAAGTCCTTACTTTGGCATTTTTGCTGATATAACCTTCACACTGCTTTTATGCCTCCATATCTTGACATGCTGTGCTCTCATATCCATCCACAAGGAATGGTGAAATTGGATTAACATCTAAAAGGGGTAAAGAGAACTTCAGACATATAAGAATAAGAGATGTAAATTGCAACCACTAACTCTAGGGCTGAGGGAAATAACCTAAGGAAAGAGGTAACTTGGAAGAGCTTTGGCATCCAACCCCCAAAGCTGAGACTCAAATTTTGAAGAGTGCATCTGTGGTCCATCATCTCCTCTCTCAAAATGAAAACTAAAGACAGTAAAATCACCTCTAACAACTCCATAAGAATAAAAATGGAAAGAAGAGAGGAAGGGAAAATATTTAACATATACAAATAATATAAATATATATATAATAAAAGAAAATATGCACAATATGATAATCCTCATTTTAAAAATTGATCACAAGGCTGTAGTTGATATCTCTGGCTTTTTTCTTCCACTGATAATGTCACACTTCTCTTGCTCTCAGCTATAACGTAAGCTGATCAGGGTTCCCTGTCTATGGAGTGGTCCAAACTTTCACCCCTGTATAGATAGTATTGATACTGAAAAGTTCTACTATGTTGATTACTGTCATTTTCCAAGCCCAGAAAATCGCTATGGCTTCTGGACACAGCCTTCTCTGCCTGCCATTGTGTAGCAGCAATCAAATTTCTCCCTTGATAATGAGAATCAATTATTTCATCCAGTAGAATAACTCCTTTTATCTCTGTTTGTTCAATGGCATAAAAAGACCAAAATGTCCAGATGGCAGGCTCATTTTCTAATTCAATGAACCATTGTTGTTTCTCCTGGTGCCACCATTACCCTTTGGGAAATAAGACATCAAAACTAGCAGAATTCAATGTCTCTGGGACAGAAAGCAAAACTTTTGTGAGTTGGTTATTAGGAATAACATTGGCAGGAGACATACTGACATCCACCCCTTGCTTCCCAGACTCATGTATTTTAATTATAGGGAGAAAGTACTGTACAATGATCTCTGATTCAGAGAAAATACTACATCCTGTAAGACAAACATAGTTCTCTTAGGGTATTGTGTTCAAACTGCTGCCATAACAGAGGCCCCAGTTACCTCTCCACCATCCAATTAGTCCATCTGCTGCCAGGTGATGGCTTATATGATAAGATCAATTCATTCCATGGAATGGGACCATTGTTGTACTTACTGCAGTGAAGTGAGTTCCCGTTTAGATGTGTCATTGTGCAGAACACTATGATGATAAATTAGGATTCTGTGAGTCTCTGGGTGGTGGTGCTGACAAGGCAAATCCATATCCAGAATGTGTCTATTCCAGTGAGGAATGTGTATTTTATTGGAGGTATATGCATATTTTTATAAATATGGAGCTCTTTAACCTGTTTTTCATCTCTTAACATTGTATATGAAAATGTTTCAGGGAGCTTGGGTGGCTCAGTTGGTTGAGCATCCAACTCTTGATTTTGGATCAGGTCATGATCTCAGGGTCATGGGATCAAGCCCCATGTCAGGCTCTGCACTGAGCAGAGTCTGCTTGAGATTCTTTCCCTCTTCCTCTCCCTCTCCCTCCCGCCACCAAATACATAAATAAATAAATAAAATCTTTTAAAAAAGAAAACGTTTCATATAACAAGCTGTTAGGTATTCTTTCCCATCATGTCAAGTGGCTTCATGGTTTCCATGTCAACAATATGAAATCCTTGCTTATGGGAAGTGAGGTGGTGTTAAATCACTCTTTGGAAAGGTTATCCCGATTTATATTTCCACCCTTTTTCCAAGTGAAGAGAAAGTGAAGCCCATCTGTATGAATGGCGCAAACCACCTCAACTGACATCATAGGAACTGCTCATGGAACAGTGACCTGGCCGTGTGAAATAATGACACAGTCAATAGCCATTACCCTAATAAATGTCTTCTGTGTTAATGATGGAGCAGCAGTCATTCCCCCCAAGAATCCCCCAGTTACTTCTGGAAGTTCTTAAGGAATGTCCTACGTGTGCCCACAAATGCACAAGGCTGCCCCTTTGTCCTTCTCTCTGGGGAAGTTCCCACTGGCTGGAACCCTACATGCAAAGGTCCCCGAGGACTCTCCTGCTGACCCAGCTTCATGGAGCAACACACAGCAGGTCTCAGAGCAGCTGGATGTCCAGGTGGTGAGAGAGAGGGGGGCCTCCCACAACACTTAGAGGTGATCTTGAAGGGCTGTGGTAAAAGGAAATTCTCCAAGTGGGCCTGTAATACTGCAGCTGTGATTTTTAGTTGTTACCAGTTACAATACTGTGCAGATCCCCTTGTAAAAGAGGTTTGAGTCTTCACACTATCGGTCAACTGGTCAAAAGGAATTCCCCAAGAAGCTGTAGGAATGAATTGAAGGAAAGGAAGCAAGTCAACAGAGTCAGTAATGAAAGATTCTGAGCCACCTGCTCACAGGACAAAACTATTGTGAAAAATTGATATGGAAAATCATAGTAATTCATTGCTGAAAATGATGCAGATTAATTACTCTGCAGTCTTAAAAGGGAACAAATGAAGAATCCTCAGGTCAATTAAAAAGTGAGTTAAGATAGCCTATACAAAACCAGCTCTTCTCTTTGGAAACTAATTACCTCAAAAAACTCAAATATCAGGATGAAAAATATCATACTTATTCATGGAAGAAGATAAATGTACACCTTTTCTATTATGCAAAACTTGTTCTTTCCTTCTGTGCTGTGCCCCTGGTCCTATCAACACTGTGACTGGGGAACATTTGGAGGAAGGGCTAATTCTTCTTTAGGAAGAGGCAAAGGACTGTTACAGAGCAAAGATATAATCATCGTGTCATCTAATAGATTTCCTGAGCAGGCTATGACCTTTAGCACCAGGTCACAGGGAGTGGAAATGGTTCATCTGAATGGTTCATCTAAATTAGAGAATCAAGAGGAACAACACCAACAACAGAATAATATTTATCCCAGTAGATAACCGTGTCCAAGCACTGGATTAGGAAGAAAATATGATTTAGTTGAAATGGTAGTGGGAAACAACAACAACAACAACAACAATGTGCAGGGAGACAAAAGAAAAGGTAAAGTTGTTCAGTATGAAGAATTTTTCTCTTTACTTCTTTTCAGAGCAGTATATTTTTGTTAAAGAAACAAGGTGATATGTTTAAGTTCTATCCTTCATAATACAGGCTATCCAGAGGCTGAATGTTTGGTATCTCCAATTCAAGACTTGAATTCTTGGCAAAATTCTCGTTTTATGTGTTCTGATGGTTTCCACGCAAGGAACAGTCATATCCTCCTCCTTGGATACCTTTTCAAGGCCTTGTGATGCCTTCTGGTGTTCTTGCTCTCCTTCTGGTTGGTATATAAACTGCATCGATATTCTCCTATGGTTAAGTCTCTGGTTTTGTAGCTTGCCTGGGGTGCACCCAACTACTGACTGTTCCTTATATACATTACATTATCTCCTTTGGTCTAGGCAAGAATATCCAGCTGATTTTCTCATGAATCAGATTTAATTGACCATCAGTGATTTTGTTCTTTTTTACTGTCGTTTTATCTTCACTGGATTTCATTGTATTTGTCATGGTTTTCCCCTATCTTCATGAAGTCGGTATCTAAAGACTTAATTTAAAGTACACAAAATTATATTTAAGACTGCCATTACCCATGCCATTGTTTATCTACAAATTAAGCTACTGCTTATTTCAAGCAATTCATTTGACTTGAATTTTCAACTTCAAATGCAGTATGTGTTCTATTGATATGTCAATCATCTTGTTTCAGGGTAGAAAGTACTTTAATGGACTAAAATCTCATTCAGAAACCATTAGCTGAGTTCACAGTAGTCAGGCATCCTGTGCTGAATGTTACCTTACAGCCTTCGTGAGGAAAGGAGGTCCTGAAAAAAACAATAATGCAAACAAAGAACATTTTCTCCAAGTCAATAATGACATCATGCAAGTTTTCTTGGCTTTGCTTTAGAAGAATCTTAAATTCCAATATGGAAGTGTAATGCAAAATAGAATTAAGTGCCTAACAGGAACAAACTCGAATGTCTACAAAGACTTTATAATATCCTGGGTGCTCTTCTAAGCCCTGGGAATAACATGGTGTCCTTAATTTTGAAGAGATAATATTCTAGAAGGTAAAACAGATATGCATATATGCCATTACTTACAGTAAGGATGCTAAAAAAGTGCTACAGTTCTACAAAGAAATGATGGATGAAAAGGCATCACAGATGATATCTGAGTTGTGTCTTTCAAAATAGCTTGAGATTTAAAAGGAGCACCAGAGACATTTTTTTGGAGGTTTTGTAAATAGAAAGATATATGAAGATGTGCATGGTGTGCTCAGATGAAGGTAAAATACTGTGAGGACCCCTGGGGTAGGACACATGGAGCAAGCAAAGCAGGAAAGCATTCAAATACAGGGCTCAAATACTGGTATTATTACTTAATTAGATACCCAAGAACCACTAAGGTTCACCATATTTTCTCTGCATTCAATAGAGAGCCACCAGAGCATTATAAGCAGAATGGTGATGTCCCCAACTTCGTATCAGAAAGATGTTTCTGGCAGCCATTTGGGAGTTGAAAGGAAGCAAAGGTAATAGTCTGGAAGACAGGTGATCTGGGCAGAGGCTCATGTGTTGAGGAATGGAGGTGGAGGCAGAAGGATGCAAGAGAGATTTGGGGGGTAGAGGAATTTGGGGGAAGGGAGGAAAAAGAGGGATCAAAGGTTTAAAAAGCTGAGTGGAAGGTGGAGAAGGACATCAGCAGGTAAACGAAGTGGGTTTCATGTGGATATGATGAGTTTAGGCACCTGAGCACGTGCAGATGGGGCTGGAGTCCAGAGGAGGGCTGTGGGGTCTTGATGACCAGGGTGCTGTCTGATGCCATAGGGAAGTGCATGTGGACATCCAGGCAAGGGTGCTGACCAGACATCTAGAGAGTCAGGGACAGAGCCTGCAAGAGAGCCTTTACTGGGGGCTGGTCACAGAAGCAAGACTTTAGCAAGAGTCCCAAACACATGGAGAGGGCTCAGTCAATGCAGCAGGCATTGAGCTTAAGGTGGAATTCAAGTCTTCCATGACATGGATGAAGGAGATGAGATATGGTGATGGCTACAAGCAATTAAAAAGTGTTCATGTTAGGAAATCAAAGGAAATATTTGAGCATGAAAGAGACATGGAAGCCAGGTTGCTATGAACTGAGTTGTTAATGAAGGAATATGGAACCTCACATTTGGAATGGTGGCTTCAATAGCGTGGGTGTGAATCCAAAGGGAGTTGAAGCTGGTTGGGACTCCAGGATCAGAAATGCTTGGAAAAGTAGATATGCCAAGGAAAAGAGTATGGAGAGAGACAGACAGACAGAAAGAGAGGGAGGGAAAGAAAGAGAGATGCTTTTAAAATAGGAAAGAGACGATTTTAATAACCCTCTTTCCCTTTTAAGGAAAAGAGATCATGGTAATGGGTAGCTCTGAGTAGATTACCCAGAAGTTTATAAAACAATGCCCAGTGTGCCAGGCAGACAACACAAAAT
The DNA here is from genome assembly GCF_002201575.2 of Neomonachus schauinslandi. Taxonomy (NCBI): domain Eukaryota; kingdom Metazoa; phylum Chordata; class Mammalia; order Carnivora; family Phocidae; genus Neomonachus; species Neomonachus schauinslandi. Next base: position 144,050,065 of record NC_058409.1, read on the forward strand.
AAGGAAGGCCCCAGGCAATGCACATCCTGAGGTGGCAGAGGAAGTCCATTGGCACCAGCGAGTCACAGGATGGGTTGGGTGGTTAGGCATGGGGGAAGGTGGGTGAAAAGTGTCAAGAGATGAGCTTAGAGAGCTATAGATCATAAAAGCACTGTATATTTGACTGTTTTTTTTTTTTTTTTTGAAATTACAGACCATTGAGGGACTTTGAAGTTTGTAATGATTTTTATGATTTTTATTATAGGAGACATATTCTGATGGAGAGTGTGATGGTTAATTTTATGTGTCCAATGAATGGGCAGAGAGCTGGTAGAACATTATTTGTGGATATGTCTGTGAGGGCGTTTCAGGAAGAGATTAGCATTTGAATCGGTAGACTGAGGAAGGAAGATCCGCCCTCACCATTGTGGGTGGGTCTCATCAAATCTGTTGTGAGCATGAGTAGAATTAAATGGCTAACCAAGGGGAAATTCTCTCTTGAGCTGGGACATCCACTTCCCCTGCCCTCAGAATCAGGGCTTCTGGATCTTAGGCCTTTAGACTCTGCGTCTTACACCAGTGACCCCCTCCCCTTGCCTTTAATCTCAGACTAAATTAATAGCATTGGGCTTTCCTGATTTTCCAGCTTGTAGGTGGCATATTTTGGCATATCTCCGTTTCCATAATCATGTAATATATATCCTCATAATAAATATCCTTTTATGTATCTATATACGCTGTTGGTTCTGCTTCTCTGGAGAACTCTGACAGATACAGCGAGCAATCCGAAAGCAGAAATACCAAGGAGGTTCCGGTGAGAGATGCTAAGGATTCCAAGTAGGCAACGATGAGGAGGAATGAGAGGAGGAGATGGGCACAAGAGATACTTGAGGGGAAGAGTCCACAAAAATGGTGAGTGGCTTTACTCAGGGAGTCTTATGGTTCCAAGCTGACTTCTGGGTGTGTGGGTGGATTGTATACAGAATGAGGAAACTGAAATAGATTGAGGCGGGGAAGGAGAGGCAGGTTCAATTCTGGACCTGCCAAGCCTGAGGAGCCTTTGAATCTATAGGGGAGATGTCCATGGGCAGCTGGCTGTGTGCGCCTGCAGCAGGTGCGCTAGTTAGGTTGACTCTAGCTACTGTAGCAAACAAAAACACACAGCTCTATCTCAAGCCTGAATTCATTTTTTAAGATTTATTTATTTATTTTCAGAGAGAGCAAAGGGAAAGAGAGAGAGTGTTAAGCAGACTCTGTGCTGAGCATGGAGCCCAACTCGGGGCTCGATCTCATGATCCTGAGACCATGACCCTGAGCTGAAACCAAGAGTCAGACACTTAACCAATTTTTCCACCCAGGTGCCCCTCAAGCATGAATTAAAAAGCTAGTTCTCATTCATGTAAATCTCATAACTGGTATTCCTGGTTGGCAGAAGGCTCTCCTTCAACAGGTGGTTTAGGAGCCTAGCCTCCTTCCATCTTGTGCTTCTATTATCAACAAATACGTGATTTCCAAGGTCCATATACTTAATGATGGGGGCAAAAGGACATGAAGGATCAAATGAGAGAGTTTCCTATGGGCCATTCCTGTAAGTCTCAGACTTGGGTGACACCCAGTTATATGAGGATACCTAATTGCAGAGTAGGCTGGGAATGAAGCAGATAGAGTCAAGAGAGCCATTAACTTTTTTGGGCACTGTAATTTGTGTAGGGCAGAAGAGGGCTTGGGCTGAGGGAGGGGGACACTGGTCATGTTCTTTATCTTGATCTGGGTGCTGATTTCATATGATGTTCATTTTGTGAAAATTCATTGAGGTGCACACTTTATGATTTGTGCATTTTTTGTATATTACATTTCAATAAAACAGCCACTTAACAATAAAGTTTTGTACATATTTAAAAATTTCTGCTCAAGGGTCCTAATAAAGAAATTAGTTAATTACATCCTAAGTAAGAACTCTCCCTAATTAGGAAATATTGCCATCTGCTCCCTTTTTTTTCTCTCTCTCTTCACGTCTTATTAAATTTTGTTTATTGCTCTTCCCTAAAAGTGAGAATTATTTTATCCTTGAAACAAGTCTTTCTAGAATATTATTTTGCATAATCCAATCTAATTATTCTGGATATTTTGATGTTCAGGGCAAGCATTTTCTGGTTTGGACCCCTAGAAGAACTTAACTGCATTAATAGTCTTGAAAGTAATTTCAAAGAGTACCTTAAGGTCTAGGGTTGAGACAGCTCTCTGGCCACCAAAGACACATGCATCTCTTCCATAATGTAGCTATTTTTACTGGCCCTTTTTTTATTTAAATGGGGCCACTGTCTTCTAGGAAACTGAATGTGGGCAGATGTAATTTATGCTTCTTCCAGTCCTGACCCGTAAGAGCTTTTAGACAGACTGTCCATTCTTTCTCTTTCTCCATCAGTCGGGAGGTCGCCAATACGGCGACCTGGGGACGCTTGCACATGGCTGAGCTCCCCATGGCACAGACGTCTGAATGACAGCATGAAGTTGAACACATCCCTTGTACTTTACAGGAGCAAGAAATAACTTTCTATTATGTTGAGTCACTGTGGTGTCAGTTTCATCTGTGCTTCCTCTAAATATTTTGCTTGTCTGGAATGAGTTATGAATTGCTCATTCAGAATATTCAACCACGTCTACTTGCAGGACCATTGGTTCCCAGAGCCCAGGATCTCCATCCTCTACACTAGCCAGCTGGGTGGTCTTTCCCTGAGTCGGTCATGATAATCCACAGTAACTTCCAGATCTGCCCAATTCGTGAGAAGACCTATATTAATTTGCTTTGTAAGGAGAACAAACAAACCTATCTGTGTGGAGAATAGCCTTGCAGTCATTTAGATTTCGGTCTTCCTTAATTTGCTTCTGCTTTGAATATTTCTTTGGAATGCAGCATCAGTTATAGGTGAAAGACTGATTCTCAGAGAGAGAACTGGTGTCCAAAGGGTTCCATGATCCACAGTGATCCTGGTGATTAAAAATCGGCCAGCACATACAACCTGCAAGTGGGATGCCTGTGTTAAGCGGTGTCCTCTGCCATCCAAGAGTGTGTTGCTGTCATAAATAAAGATGGACACAGCGTGCTCCTGGGCACACTGCCTGTGGACTCAGCAGGTGGTTGTTACCTTTCCGCAGAGCTCCAGGCCTGGGTTGTGGGGCCTTTCGTTGATGAGGAATGACTTTACTTCTCTTCTCATTAAATTGAATCCCTCATGACCGCTGAACTGTGTGATGAGGCAAAGCCTGCCTGCTCCTTACCCAGTTTCAGATCTGTTTGAAAGAGGAAAGATTCATACAGGAAAATAAAATATTTTCAAATTTAATTTTGTGTTTTCTCTCACCCAGCATATCTGGCCAGAGAAATGCTCCCAGACTTTTTCTTTTGCTCTTTTATCGAGGGAAACATGCATTGAGTGCAGAGCACTTATCTTAAGGGTGGGGCTCAATTCATTCTATGTCTTTACTCAGACTTGTAACCTGAGAACACAAAGCCTCCCCAGTGCCCTTTCCTGTTCAGCATCCCTTGAAGGCAACTCCTATTTTGACTTCTATCCCTACAGATTCAGTCCAAATCAGTCTCTAAATATTCATTGAATACGCATCTCACATTTGTCTGTATCTCTACTCATGGCTTTAGAAAAATATTACCGAATGTGTTCTTATTATTCAGTAACCAAATCCTACTTTCTTCCTTTATGTCTTTTTTTTTTTTTGATTTGGTTTTATATGCATAAAACATGCCTCTCCAATTTTTAAAAGAAACTATTTTGAATTCAGAAAATTTTGCAAAGGCTCCCAAGAGCAAGTAGAAGAGATGAGCAAAGTAAGGCTAAAGGATGTTTAGCTCCTTGGAAGCCCACAGGTGTCCAGGCTCCTGGGGTCTCTGCAACTAGTCAATGCCTTTTAAAAAGCTCTATCATGGAGTGTCTGGGTGGCTCAGTCATTAAGAATCTGCCTTCGGCTCAAGTCATGATCCCAGGGTCCTGGGATCGAACCGCGCCTTGAGCCCCGCATCGAGCCCTGCATCGAGACCCTCATCCGGCTCCCTGCTTGGCAGAGAGCCTGCTTCTCCCTCTCCCACTCCCCCTGCTTGTGTTCCCTCTCTCACCGTGTCTCTCTCTGTCAAATAAATAAATAAAATATTTATTTAAAAAAAGCTCTATCATGTTTTTCTTTTATTTAAATTCAATTAGCGAACTTATAGAACATCATTAGTTTCAGATGTAGAGTTCAGTAATTCATCAGTTGCGTATAACACCCAATGCTCATCACATCACATGACCTCCTAAAGCCGATCACCCAATTACCCTATTCACCCACCTCCCCTCCAGCAACCCTCAGTTTATTTCCCAGTTCATAACCCTCAGTTAAGAGTCTCTCATAGTTTATCTCCCTCTCTGATTTCTCCCCATTCTGTTTTTCCTTCCCTTCCCCTATGATCCTCTGCACTCTTTCTTATATTCTTCCTATGAGTGAAACCATATGATAACTGTCTTTCTCTGATTGACTTATTTCACTCAGCATAATAACCTCCAGTTCCATCCACGTCGATGTAAATGGTAAGATTTCTTTCTGATAGCTGAGTAATAATATTCCACTGTATATATTTATATACCACATCTTCTTTCATAAGTTTTGAAACAAAGTCGTGTAAGTTGTCCAATTTGGTAGTCCTTTCTAAAAATTGTTTGAGCTATTGTAATTTATATGTATTTCCACATACATATTAGAAATAGTTTATCAAATATATAGTTTCCTTAGAAACCTGCTAGAATTTGATTTGGAATTACCTTGAGTCCATAGATCACTTCATGGAGCATCGACATTTTGACAATATTGGGCTTTGCAATCCAGTGACAAAATATTATCTTCTCATTTATATAGGTCTTTAATTTCTCCCACCAATGATTTATAATGTTCAGCATATAGGTCTTTAATATTTTCATTATATTTGTCTCTGTTTTATGTTTCGCATGTAATTCTGAATGATTTAATTTCTTTTTTCCAAGTGTTCACTTGTTTATTTCTCTATATAATGTATTTTTGTATACAATATATTTATTTTGTATATTGACTTTGTATCCTGCAACTGTGCTAACACCCTTATTAGTTCTGCTGGCTTTTCTGCAAATTCTTTAGAATATTCTAGGTGATGAGTTCATGTCATCTCTGAATAAGGACAATTTTATTTCCTCTTTTGCAATCTATATTTTAAAAATGTCTTTTCCCTGAATTATTCTGATGGATGAGCTCTTCAATATAATGTCTAATAAAGCCAGTGAGAGTAGCCCTGCTTGACTTATTGACAAACTTAGAGAGGAAATATTTATTCTTCCATAATCCTGTATTTTGTAAGGTGTAAGGTGTTTTTGTTGTTGTTGTTGTTTGTTTGTTTGCTTCTTTTTTTGTAAATGACCTTTCTTAAGGTGAGATAGTTCACCTCTAATTGTAGTTTTCGGAGGGGTTTTTTAAATTACTAATGGGTTTTGGGTCCTGGCAATTTTTTTCTGCCTCTATGGATATGATGAAACAGTTTTTCTTCTATATTCTCTTCATACAGAGAATTTAAATAATTGGTTTTTGATTGATAAATCATTTTCACATTCCTGGGGAAAACTTCATTTGGCCATGATATATTATGTATTGTTAAGTATTTCTGTATTTGTTTTGCTAAACAATAATATTTTATAAAGGGATTTTGCATACACATTTTTGAGAAATGTAGATTTATTTATATATATTTATCTCTTCTATTTATATTATCTGGCTTAGAGTCATGGGTCTTATAAAAGGATTTGTAAAATATTTGTTCTTTTATTTTTTTAAATAGTGAGTAATATTGGTATTATTTTTTGTTAAATATTTGATAGAATTCACCAGTAAGGCTATCTGGGACTGCTGTGTCTTTGTAAAAGGTTTTTAGTTACAAATTCAATTTCTTTAATAGATACAGGGCTATTCAAGTGTTCTTCTCTTCTGTCAATCCTATTTTTATCTTTTTGAGAAACATATCCACCTATTTAGGTTGCCTATTTTTTGGTATAAGTTTGTTCATAGTATTACCTCATACCCTCCTACTATCTGCAGGATCTCTGACATCATCTTTTATTGCTGATGGTGATTACTATGGACTGAATTGTGCTTTCCCAAGATTCCTATGTTGAAGCCATACCCCCAATGTGACTATAGTTGGACACAAGGCCTATCTGTACATAATTAAAGTTAAACAAAGCCATAATGGGCCGATTTCCCACAGAGCTGGTGTCCTTATAGAGGAGGAAGAGACATCAGAGATGTTGCTCGCTGTACATGCCCAGAGGAAAGGCCACGAGAGCACATGATGAGGAGATGGCAGCCTACAGGTCAGGAAGAGAGATTTCACCAGAAACCAAGCTTGAAGGCACCTTGACCCTGGACTTCCAGCATCCAGAACTGAGAGGAAATACATTTTTGTTGTTCAAGTGCTCCTGCCCTGGTATTTTGTGATGGTAGCCCATGCAAGACAAGACAGTGCTAATCCTTGTGTTTGCTCGCTTTTCTTCCTTCTTTGGTATAGCTAGAGTTTTATAAATTAGACTCATATATTCTGAGATCCACCTTTTAGTTTTATTATTTTTCTCTACTGTTTCTATTTCATTGTTTCAACTCTTTGTTATGTCCTTCAGAGTACTTATTTTGGTTAAACTTGCTTTTTTTCCCCCTAGCTTCTCAGGTGGAAGCTCACGTGGGAGACTGTGAAACTTACACATTTAATGCACTTTCTGATATTGTTGGGTTTATATGTGTCTTACTGCAGAGTTCCCATTTATGCTGCATGTTCGTGTTTCCTTCTTCCTTTTTAGCCTGTCTTTTTTGAGAATAAGTGAGTCGTTTTTTAGTATCTTTTTAATCTCTACTTTTGGACTGTTTGCTAAATCTGTTTCATATATTTATTTTTAATAATGGCTCTAGGGTTTGCAGTTTTTATATTTTCATTGTCACGGGCTACTTCCAAATTATATTTTGCCATCTCAAATATAGTTTGAGAGCCATACACAACTTTCTTGTACTTCCTCCTTCCGGTGGACATGCTGATGCTCTCGCACACTTTACTTGTATGTATGTTTGAACCTTCAAGCTGACCGTTACAAGTGTTCATTTAAAAGAGTGGTTCACACATGAGAGACGATGGACTCTGAAAAACAAACAGGGTTCTAGAGGGGAGGGGGGTGGGAGGATGGGTTAGCCTGGGGGTGGGTATTGAGGAGGGCACGTTCTGCGTGGAGCACTGGGTGTTATGCACAAACAATGAATCATGGAACACTTCATCTAAAACTAATGATGTAATGTATGGGGATTAACATAAGAATAAAAAAAAAAAAAAGAAAAGAGTGGTTCACAAAGTACAGCCTGAAGTCCCCCAGAAGGTCCTTTCAGGATATCCATGAGATTGAAACTATTTTCATAATTATAAACCAGTGCTTGCCCTTTTCACTCTCATTTTTTCATAAGGAGAATTTTCCAGAAGCTGTATTATGTGTCATATTGCCAAGGGTTGAATGTGAAAGCAGTTCTAATATGTTAGCTGCCTTTTATTAAGTTAGGCATTAAAAAGATCTGCAGAAATATAAAACAATGCCACCCTGCTCACTCATTTTTTTTTTCTCTTTTGGAAAATGTAGTTATTTTTCTTAAAAAAGATATTATTTCTCTTAACATACCAGGGGTTTATATTTAATAGTTTAAAACAAGTTGATAAATAAACATTTTCATTAATGCGTATTAATACGTAGGTCAGTTTTGATTTCCAATATGGCAAATATTGATAGATACATAATCCACATTAACAAAGCTGCCTGAGGTTCTCAATAATTTTTGACAGTGTAAAGGTATCCTGAGACAAAAGTATTTCAGAATAGTTTTATAACTGTTAATTATATTTTAAATACACTTTAAAAAATCTCTTATTTGCTCCTACATGTACTATTTCTGAGCTTCTCCATTCCTTTATGTAGATATAAGTTTCCATGTAGCATTTTTTCCCCTCTGTCCTGAAGGAATGCCTTTAATGTATCTTGTAGAGAAGGTATGCTTGCAAAAACTTGTCTGTTCTTGTTTGATTAAACATGTCTTTATTGTGCCTTCAGGATGGAAAGTTAGGGTATGGATTGCTGGGTTGGCATCCCCCCTTATAGTTTGTAGGTCCACTGGTCCTCTTCCAGCTGCTGTGAACAGTTACTTGAGAAGGTCAATGTGAACTGCGTGTCAAGAAAAGAAGGCAGTTGGAATGGGTGGATAGATAATAAGCATTAACTCCACGTTTAATTCAATGTGAAAACTGCCCTTTTTACCAATTCATGTTCCCGTCAGCAGAAGCTAGGGCATTTCAAGTTGAGTTGCATTATTAAGTTTATAATTTTCATCTAACCTCAAATCTTTGAAACCTTTGTTTAACAGTCCAAAGGAATTTTTAGTTAAATTAAAAATTCTACCTTAAGTCAATGGTATTATGTGTTTTGGGGAAGAATATATAAAGAAACAGTTGGGTGACCTTTCTCATTCCGCCCCGCGCCCCAAATTTATTCTGCTGAAGTGATATTAGTAAGCCTTACTAGAAAATGACAATCCTTTATAGAATGCCACATTATTATTATAGAGCTGGCATTTGAACATGGGTATTTTCTTAGAAAATTTAAAGAGAACTAATCTTTTCTTCTTTGATGCTGACAACTTTGAACCCATTCTATGCAAACTCCAGAACTTTCAGAAGAAAAAGCACGAATTCATGTGCTGGAGGAGAAGAGGTGACACCTATCCATTACCATCAAATACCACTAAAATTATGAGGAATGTTTAGGAAAATGCCTTTTTATTTATTTTTTATTTTTTTATTTTTTTTAAAGATTTTATTTATTTATTTGACAAAGAGAAACACAACAAGAGAGAGAACACAAGCAGGAGGAGTGGGAGAGGGAGAAGCAGGCTTCCCGCTGAGCAGGGAGCCCGATGTGGGGCTCGATCCCAGGACCCTGGGATCATGACCTGAGCCGAAGGCAGATGCTTAACGACTGAGCCACCCAGGCGCCCCAAAATGCCTCCTTTTCAAATAAATGATGCTTAATCGTGTTTGTATATGTATGTAGGGCTCAAGACTTCCCCCTTTCGAGGAAGCAGTGCATTTAAGGAGAGCTGCAACACCACTGTGAAGAGAAAAAAAAAAACACATTCTAAAGGGTCTTTGATCCACTTCAGCTCTGCGTTCCAGGATTTCCTAGTGACAACTGTCCTACAGATGTTAGTGTGCTTAGGAAGGCAGTGGCGTCAACTGAGGCAGGTTTTAGTCCGCTATCCTTTTGCTATCTGGGCAGGTACGACCCACTGAGAGCACATAACCTCTGAACTCTGCAGGGCTCTTGCCACCCAAGCACCCCACACTCTTCCCCAGCCCCTGCGTTGGCCTGTAGGCTTCATCCCTGATTTGTCCAAATCCTGCTCCACCTTCAGGGCCCCACCCAATGACCACGCCCTCCGTGAAACCGTCCTTACACCCTGGATGGACTTAGTGCTCCTCTTCCTGCAGCCAGAAGAACGCTGCTTTTACTCCAGTTTAACGCTCCGTGGGAAAATTAACTTCCTCTGAAGCTTTTCATACAGGGTCTGCGGTCTTCGATGTCCCAATCATTGACCACTACATTGCAGAAAGAGTTCTCGCTACATCTTTGACAGTGGTCATTTGGAGTCAAAATCCTTAAAGAACATAATTGTGAATTTAGCTTCAGAATCAGAAATCTCTGGATCACGTTAACATCTGTAAGTCACACTGGCCCAATCCTAGAAATTGCCAAATGAAGTCATAAGCATGTCTTATAGTTGTTCCACATGAAAAATCATCTCCTTTTTTGGTAAGTCAAACAGGCTGCTGTATCAGAATCGGGATGATATCACATACTTGATTAAGTCACTCTCAGTAGATCACAAAGCATTTATAAAGCCCTGCTGGAGGTTTCGGAAGTTAGGATATATTGTTTCAGTCAGAAAAGCTAAGTGATGGAGTAACAAACAAGCTACAGTAATAAACAACTCTAAAACCTCAGAGGTTTGAAACAGTTAAGGTTTGTTTCTGGCTTATGCAATGTGAATTGGCAAGGACCCACTGCCCAGGGTCATCATCTGGTGTCTACACCAACAAAAGCCTCCCCTCCCCACAGACTGCCATAGTCCCACAGCAGGTGAGCTGTTCTTAAAGCTTCTACCCTGCAGTCCTATATTTCACTTCCATTTGTATTTCAATGGCCAGATCAAGTCACATGCTAGCCCCCTTTCAGGAAGTTCAGCCCTGAAGTGTGTGGGAAGAAGGTGGACAAGACACTTGTAAATATCTGGGATGACGGTGACACGGTTAAGCCGTTGGTAGAAATGCAGATTGAGAAGAAACTTCAAGGTTGTGCAGTTTAACTCCTTTGGTTTACAAGTTGCAAAACCACAGGAACTGGAGAATAAGGCTCTGTGGCCAGCCCTCAGACAGGCTCATCGCTCCTGGTGAAATCGTTCACTTCTCAGGGGTCAGTGTCTTCCCTGGGGGTCCTGCTTCTTGGCAAGTAGTAAGGGCGCTCCTGGGGGAAAGAAAGGTGCTAGGATGCAAAACAGCATCCTACTGTACCCGGGAAAGTGCATTTATCCAAAGCTAATTGGAAACCCGGAAAGTATGGGTGAACAGAACTGCCTATTACTATTTTTTAAATATTTATTTATTTGAGAGAGAGAGAGAACATAAGTGCGAGTGAGTTGGGGTAGGGGCAGAGAAAGAGGGAGAGAATCTCCAGCAGACTCCCCTCTGAGTGCGGAGCCCGACCCGGGGCTTGATCTCACGCCCTTGAGGTCACGACCGACCCGAAATCAAGGTGCTAGGATGGACCTAGCTCAGTCAGTCAGAGGCTCCACTGACTGAGCCACCCAGATGCCCCCACTATTTTTTTTTAAAGATTTTATTTATTTATTTGACAGAGAGAGACACAGCGAGAGAGAGAACACAAGCAGGGGGAGGGGCAGAGGGAGAAGCAGACTCCCCGCAGAGCAGGGAGCCCGATGCGGGACTCGATCCCAGGACCCTGGGATCATGACCTGAGCTGAAGGCAGTTGCTTAACCAACTGAGCCACCCAGGCGCCCCTGCCCCCACTATTTTTAAAACCAGTCTTCAATTCTCAGAAGAGAAAAAGAGCCTGTGGAACAATTGCCTGAAACTCAACCCACCTTGCCTGATCATCAGGGATAGATTATCCTGACTAAGCTTTCATCATCCTAGTGTCCAAGGTGGACAACAGAACAAGCAAACCGAAATTTCTGGGGGTAGGGCCGAGATGTGGGAATACTGTATCCCAGTAAGGATTTTAGCTGTGTAAACTGCCGCACACAAATTCTCTGTGAAGTCTACCCAAGGACCGAAAGTACAATAGCAACAGTTAATCTTAATTGTCATCGGTGCCCCACGGGAGAGAGGTGGGTGATTTCCATGGTAACCAAGCCTTGAGCTCTGGGACTTCCGGGGTTGAATGCATTAGTGTTCTTGGCTCCTGTGCATTCCAGCCCAGCACAGAATGGGCTCAGTTGACAAACTAATAAGAAAGCATTGCTTTTCAAAAACATTGTTTTCCTGGAATGTAATTTAGCCTCTGGTAAACAATAGGCTTAAACTATTCAAATAGATGAGGAGCCTCTCAAAGAAGGTCCCTGAGGATGCTGATGGCTCCCAATGGTCACATCGAAAACAGACCTCCAAAAGCAAAATCAAAACATTGGGGATTTTTGTTCAAACTGATCAGACACTGTTGTGACCTCCTCTAGGCTAAAGTGTACATGAACAGACGTAAGTCAGAACCACTGTCCAAGCATGACAGAAGAGGCGAGGCTTGCTGACCTCAATTCTTGTCCGCTGTGCCAGTATCTCTCACAAACGAGCTGGGGGCGGGGGTGGGAGTCCACACAGAGCAGCCGCCGCCAAGCCACCATTTGTTTTCACATCTATCACCAGATATATCAGACACAGCTGTCTCTAGAAATGCCAGGAAGGGATGAACACCTGGACACCGGTGTCACTGGGATGGGGACCTTTTCCAGTAGATGGGAGTAAGGTCCACAGCCATTGCCCAGACTAGAACCAGTGGCCTTTGGGCAGCCGGGGAAGCTGCAAATGAGCTGGGGTCCAGAGCCAGAGTCCGTGCAAGAACGAATCTCCATGCACAGGTGCTTGTGCCTCAGGGCAAGTTGGGGCAATGCTTGTAACACGACACCCCAAGACAAACACCTGTAATCACAGTGAGCTTTTCCAGCCCCATGTGGGTCACCCGGTTCTCAAGCTAGTTCTGCCCTGCTGTTACAGCTAAATATTCCATTCCAGACCCCTTCCCTGCTGCCCCAGCACACGTTGCAATTGACAAATTCTTCTATTTGATACCAATTTGATAGCATCACTTCCCTGATCAGAAGCCCATGTTGGCTCTTTAGTTCTTGTCACGAAAAAAGACAAAAGTGCTGCTTTTTCCACCTTGGCAGAGGCCAAGGATACATGAGTGTTGGCAAGAAGTCAGGCATCCCCGGCATGTGGTCATCTTGAAACTCCAACTAGGTTTCCTGCAGGTGAGAGAGGGAATAAATGGTCCACAGACGCCCTGCTTCTTATCCCTGGCCACACAGAAAGGCACAGTGTGATAGCATAGAATGAAGAACACAAAATTTATAACTTACTTAATAATTTGAAAAACTATCCACTGTCACAGCCATAGCCATGAAGATTATAGAAGTGAGAAAACAACTTCTGTTACCTTTGAAAATTATCTTTGAGAGGGGTGTGCGTGCGCACATCTGTGCATGCACGTGTGTGTATGTGGTGTGCCTGTGATCTAATGCATCACTCATCTTCTGAGCACTCAGGAGCATGAAAGGACCCAAGCTCACACAGGGTTAGGAGCAGAAATAAGGGGCTATAGCCCCTGAAAAGGGTGGACAGGGATTATCCCCAGCAGCTTTGCAATCTTTTGCTGTAGTTGAAGCAATAAAACTCTTCCGGGAACATTCTTAGGCCCTGGGATGGTAAAGGCCATTCTGGAGTCAGACTTTGACGTGTAATTCTGGGAGTGGGGATGGATTATTGACCAAACCCACCCCTGTGAATTTTGACTTCCACTTCTGGAAAGGTGGGTAGAAACCATTCATCACAGGCTTGAGGTGGTACCCTTTCTCCAAAAGCCATAGGCATGTGAAGAGGAGGAAATGCAGTGTTGGGAATTTGGGTGTACCCTGACCCACCTGGGGAGCCGTGGGTGAGGTCCTGTTACAGGGCATAAAGGAAGAAAAATCAAGGCAGGTGAGGCCTCCCCGCTTTTACTCATGCAGAAGAATAACCTCCCGCATAGGCTCCATCCCTGTGGGGAAGTCGTGTTTGGGGGAGGGAGGGGAAGCATAGGGACAGATGGGCAGGAGTGGGGAAGTCAGTGGAGGGGTGGGATAAGATCGGGGGCAGTGAAAAGCTTGGGAAGGGGCCCGGAAGGGACATGGCAGGGGAGAGAATGGGCAGAGAATGGTGAGGTGGGAAAGGTGAAGGATAGGGACAGCCTGGCAGGGGCTGGGGGAGAGCAAGTGGGCCTAGAAGCAAGTCCAGATCCCCAAACTTGTGGGCTGTGAAATAAATTCTGTCCTCTTTCCATTTATGACCTGGAAAGATTGGGACTTCCAGAAAAAGGGAAGGAGGACACATAGATCATGGCTCTACTGAACAGTGTAGACTTTCTAGAAAGGCAGTTAAGGTCATTTACAGCCTGAGTTCAATGGATGTGTTTAGCCCTACTATTCTCCTACACATACCCGATTCCAGTTGAGTTAAAAATTGGTGATTTGTCTTAGGATGATGAAAATCCAAAATATAGACAACACCAAATGCTATTGAGGACATGGAGCAACAGGAACGTTCATCCACTGATGGTGAGAATGCAAAATGGTACAGCCATTTTGAAAGACAGCTTGGTGGTTTCTTATAAAATTAAACATACTTGTACCTTATGATACAGCAATGTCATCCTTGGTATTTACCCAAATGAGTCTCAATCCTACGTTCATACAAAAACCCTCAAGACAGAGAAATTGCTTTCTTGCAGAAACTGACTAGAAGCAGGGCCAGTGCTTATTTTTTTGAATGGGTGGCATGGGAGCTGAGTTTCTGGGTGATTCTGAGTTTCTGAGTGATGCTGCAGTCACTTCACCTCATTAACAGCCAACTGTGCTCTCTGGGGAACAAGGAAATATGCAAGAGTCACCACGCCCTGGAATGATCACACATGAGAAGTGCCAAGGAGGGAAAGACTTCATTTCTCCAAGCCCTCAAAGACATGAAGGACGGCTCTCCAGAAGCACTACGTTTTAGGGTTCAAGATGTCTCCTCATGGCTGATCCAACTCTAACGATAATCCTGCTGCAGGGAAACAGGTGTTCAAAGGAGAAGTCTTGAGTAATGATGGCAGCTCGGAAAGTCTGCAGTATTACATCCATTGTTTCTGCTCAAAATGAAGCTGAGATGTCTTAAATAACACACGATAGCTAAAAACAGAAAACAGGAGAACAGTAGTTCACTTGCAGCAGTGTCTGCAACAAAACGCGCAGATGAACCATAAATTCGCCTGGGGCAGAAGAAAGCTTTACTCTCCTGCACGTCGCTCCTCTTACCTGGCCTTCTGGGAAATGTACTGAGAGGAGACAGAAGGTCCGAATGTTTGGCCAGCCTTCTCGCTGCTGCTTTTTGCAACGTTCCAGCCTGAGTGCACTGGTTTCCTCTATCCCTCAGCCCTAGTCCAAAGCTCAAGTGTGGGGTTCTTAAGATGCCTGTGAGCTGCCACCCCAGCTGGTAAGAGGGCACCCCTCTCCTGAGAAGGGATACAGGCAAGGAGGTGCTGAGAGCTGGGGGGTTTACACTCTAGTTTTGAATTGTCTTCAGTCCCTGAAGTCTTTTTCTCTCTCTCTTTTTATTTTATTTTAAGATTTTTATTTATTTATTTAACAGAGAGAGAGAGAGCACGAGCAGGCAGAGCGGCAGACAGAGGGAGAGGGAGAAGCAGGCTCTCCGCCGAGCAGGGAGCCCGATACGGGGCTCGATCCCAGAGCCTGGGATCATGACCTGAGCCGAAGGCAGCCACTTAACTGACTGAGCCACCCAGGCGCCCCTTTTTCTCTCTTTAAACCTGTAACATTCTGCCTGATTCTCTGACCCATCAGGAAGCTGGCTACCATGAGAATGTGGCTACCTAAGGAAAAGAGAAAAGGAGGCATCGATTTCTCTCTCCTCAGGACCCAGGATCACTTTGCTCCATCCCTGGCCCAACCCTGGCTGAAGTGAATATGGACTCCACCTTGCACACAGCATTTTGCTAAGAAGGAAGCAATGGTCTCCATGTCGCATCGTGATTTTGGTTGCAGATTCAGAGGCACACAGAAGTGTGAAGGTCATAGCTCCCAGGAGTCTGGTGGCAGCTACGTGTGGGAGGGTGGCATCCACAAGAGGGTTTTCCTCCACTCTGCCTGGGTGCCGGGAAGCATGGGAAATGCAGGGAAAACCACTCAAGAGTGGCAGAGCTGTCTTCATCGTTCTTCCTCACAGCAACCCCCTGTCTCCCTTACAGTTATGGGGAAGCAGGGACCAGATGTGACCTGGGACCTCAGCCCATGGCCAGAGTGGGAATTCATAAATCCCGCTCCTCTTCTTCCAGGTGGCTGGTGACCTACGGAGAGGTCTGTTCATCAAAGGTATTTGCACAAAGGAGTGGGGACTGGTTAGCAGCTTCCAACAGCTGATACGTTTGAACGAAGTAAGACGGTGTTTCCGGGATTCCCAAGTATAGGACAAGTCCATCTTACATAGGAAGAGGAAGTGAGGAGGCCAGAAGAGAAAGCACAAAGCTCAGAGTAGACTGAGTAACCCATCAGCATAGTTTATTCAGCTAGCTGCTTACAAATAGGATTAATTTATCCTAGAGCTTTAGGACATTCTGATCTTCCCAGAGAAGTGCTGGAGAAGGGCCATAAGAGCGGTGGTGTTTGGGTCAATGAAGTTAGGAAGGGACATTATACACGTGGTTGGGGATTGGGGGCTTGATAGAGAATGGAGGACTACCTTTCTTAAGGCCTAGTGCATGGGGAGGGGGGAGGAATTACATCAACTTTAACATTTCATTATAACATAAAAAATCACGGGCGCCTGGGTGGCTCAGTTGGTTAAGCGACTGCCTTCGGCTCAGGTCATGATCCTGGAGTCCCGGGATCGGGTCCCGCATCGGGCTCCCTGCTCAGCGGGGGGTCTGCTTCTCCCTCTGACCCTCTTCCCTCTCGTGCTCTCTGTCTCTCGTTCTCTCTCTCTCAAATAAATAAATAAAATCTTTAAAAAAAAAATCACAACACCTAAAATTTTTTATCAAGTTTTATAATTCAAATAGAAATTCCCTGTGGTGTAAGTAAAACCGGAAATATATCCTCCTGCTAAGGTAAAGATAAGGAAAGGACACAAGTGAGCAAGAGCCAAAAATCATAATGAGCAGAAAGCAGGCTCCAGGGCACTAGGGGACAGCCTCTTAGAGATGTTGGGACACGATGGGCCACGGGAGCGTGGGAGGGCATCTTCAGTCCAGACGGAGGAGACTGGGGAGGGCTACAGGGGAGAACCACTGAGGGATTTTCACGGTGAGATCCTGCGAAAAGAGCATTAAACATAAGCTTCTCTGATTTGTAACTTTTCTGTTCTTTATGTATATGTATGTAATATAAATTATATGGTTTATAGAAATATTTGTTTTAGTTTCAGAAATGGGTTAAGGATTGAATTAAAAGTTATATAAAATGATACTAATGAGCATGGCGTATCAAAATATAGAATAATTCAAAGATGTGATTTAGTAAGAGCATTATAATCGTTGTGATGTTAAATTGGCTAAGCCCTGTGCTAAGGGCTTTACATTATTATCTCATTTAATGTTTGAAACATTATTTTGGGCAGAAATTGTCACTCTGTATTTTACAGATAGGGATATTTTAAAAGGTAGAAAATAATATCAAAGACGTTAAAACAAAGAAAGTTTGAAAAATAAGCGTGAATTGAAAATAAGATTAGAAGAGATTAATATATTTAAACAAATCACTGGTTAATTTAAAATAAATAATTAAAGCATGGATTAAATTCGTAACAGGAAGGTATTATAGTAAACAGCTATGTCCATTTCTATGCTAATAGAATTAAGAGATTCAATGAATGAATGGCATTATGAATATATGATTCTCTGATAAAAATATTACCATATTTAGCTCAAACAGTAGAAAACCTTAAAATACCCGCAGTTATGAGAGAATTCTTGAAAATTGCCAAGGAATTCATTCAAAAACATCCTAAGAACTTTATTCTAAATGGTATGTAGTAAATAGTGACTAACTACCGCCCCCTACCGCATAAACCAGAGAAAAGGTGGACTCAAGAAGTCAAATTTTGAAGATGAAAAGAGGGTCAGAGAGAAGACTAGTTAATAAGCTAACATTCTCTATGGAGAAGACCCCCCCCCCCACTCAGTGGGCTGAGATACTGGATATTATCTTCCTGGGGGCATTTGACAATTTTTGGAGGGAATAATCATGGTCTTGGCTCAGAGAACTGGACTCTGCAAGAGAAAGAAACTGGCAGAGTCCGCTTGGCTGCACAGGCTGCAGGGATAGACGTGGAGGGGAACCTCGTGTTCGAGGAGGCTGGTTTTTCCCACGAGGAATTTAATGCTGAGCCTTGGGCTGGCAACGGAGGGAAGGGAGCCGGGTAGCACTGTCTCGGTGTCCAGGAGACCAAGTCCCTCTAATGGGAAGGGCTGCAGCAAACATAACAGCAGAGCTCATGCACAGGTAGTAGAAACCAGAGGAGGACTGAATATTACTAAAGTTGCTACCGCCTGGACCATTTTCAGCTCCTGACTGAACTGAGGTCAGCCTCCCCTCATAGCTGCCTAATGGGAGAGGAATAATCTTCTCTGGGAGAAAGCAAAATAAAATAAAACACATAAATCCTAGAGTCTATGGTCTTCTTATACAGAACTAAGGACATAGTCACCAAACATCCCATATTGTTATTAATTATCATTAATTTCCCTGAAACAGATCTATGCATTCAAAATCACAGTGGGATTTTTGATGTTGCTGTTTTTATTTCTGTTGTTGAAGCTCTCAAGTCCATTCTAAATTTTCTGTGGAAATACAAAGATCTGGAATACAAAACCGCTTTGAATAAGAACCACCAGATTCTGGGGTGCCTGGGTGGCTCAGTGGGTTAAGCATTTGCCTTAGGCTCAGGTCATGATCTCAGGGTCCTGGGACCTAGCCCCACATCCGACTCCCTGCTCAACTTCCCCTTATTCCTCTGCCCACCCCCGCCCCCCCCGCCACTCATGCTCTCTCCCTCTCTCTCAAATAAATAAATGAAATCTTAAAAAAAAAAAGAGGAACCACCAGATTCCAAGTCTTATGATACAGCTATAAAGAATGTTTGACAAAATTCAATGTCATTCATGATTTTAAAAACTTTAGCAAATAAAGTAGAACTAAAAATGAAATTCTGTTACCTGATAAAAGTCAGCTATTAGAGACCTACAGCAAATGTAATACTTTTTGGAGATACTTTAATAGCTATTCCATTAAGCAGAGACACAAGTCAAAGACACCTGCTATCCCCTTATTATCCAGTGGATGTTCAGTGCATATGCAGTAATGCATGGGAGGCTCTTTTCAGTGCAAGGAGATGGAAAAAAAAGTACAAGTGTTATGGGGGTTACAAAAAAGGAAACAAATTTCTATTGTGGATATGATAGTCTACAT
Organism: Neomonachus schauinslandi; assembly: GCF_002201575.2. Classification (NCBI taxonomy): domain Eukaryota; kingdom Metazoa; phylum Chordata; class Mammalia; order Carnivora; family Phocidae; genus Neomonachus; species Neomonachus schauinslandi. Next base: position 144,068,924 of record NC_058409.1, read on the forward strand.
AGAAAATCTACTGGAAGGGTACTGTATCAATCCAATTAGAATAAATTATGTTGAAGAATGCCCAAATCTCAGAAGTTTAACACCAAAGGCTTCTTTCTTGCTGATTCAGTGTCCATCATAAGTCTGGTTTTGTCTCCAGATCAACTACCCTGGATACCCATTTTTCTACCAACATTCCAAGCTGGAGAAGGCACTCTTTCAGTAGCTGCCATGTGTAACATGAGATAATCCTTGATTGCTGTGAGGTTGTTATAGGATTGTGGGGAAATGGGTGTTGGTTCTTAAATGCTGCCATCTAGAAATGACAGACATCACTTTTGCTTATACCTCATTGGTCAAATCAAGACATATATCCACATCTAACTTCAAGATGGGGTAGTTTAATCCTTCCAAGTGTCTGGAGGGGAAAATGAGAGTATGGGCAAGAAGCAGAAAAGTCTACTGCGGACACCTAGGAATAAGAAAATTACAAAAGATAGAAATAACATATGGAGAAAATAGTGAAATGTTTTTTTTTTCTAAATGAAAGAAGAGTAATATGATGGAGAGATGTAAGAATAATCAAAATAAGACATTAATTTTATCTGAAATAATGTATAAATTTAATAAATTCCTAGGGGAAAAAAGGCTTTGAGAAAGGTGATATCCAAAGTGGGGAAATATTCTAAATGCATTTGAAATGGACCTAAAGACCTAAATGTGAAAGCAACATTTAAAATGTTAAAAAAATATATATATATATAATACCTTTATGACCTTATAATGTGGAATAATTTTTGTACAGGAAGCAAAAGGCACGAGCAGTAAAGGAAAACTTGCATTAAAATGTAGAAAATGACTTCTATATGACATTAAACCTTTAGTGAAAGTCACACAAAGATTAGAAGAAACAAAAAAATGAACAAATATGATACAGCATTAAGGAAGTGTTATAATTTTTTAATAGCATTAATGACATTGCATCCGCATCTGTTAGAGATTCCATGTGGAGAATTTATGGGTAAAATGTTATGATGTTTGGGGTTTGCATTACAGTGCTCCAATGGATTAGGGAGCATGGAGAGTTAGAGGGTATAAATAAAGCAAGACTGACTAATAATTTCTAACTTAGAGATAGTCCAAAACTGCATGTGTATGCATACATACGTGTATGTGAATATATATATGAGTGCATGTCTATGTATTTCACTGTTTTGGTTAAAAATATATGTGCATAAGTGTGTGTGTGTGTGTGTGTACATATGGATATACACATGCATTTTATATACTTTTTATTTGTGGGGGTGTCTTCACCAACACCCACAATACGTATGTGTTATCTATCTGTCAACCATCTGAATGTTTTGCTGAAGAAAGGATAAAATTTAATAATACTAAGATTGCAATAAATTACTGGTATAGATATATTGCTAGTGGGAGAGTAAATTCATGTAATTTTTCTAAGATATTATTTGTCAGTAATCAAGAGTTTACAGATCCTTATTATCTTTAATTTTGTAGTCCTACTTTATGCATTTGTGATGTGGCATTAATTAATTCATGTCAAATATTTATGCAAATATTTCATTATACTACTATTAATAGATTAAAGATAAAATAAGAAGCTACTCTTCATTAGAACAAGGTTGACATTAATTATGCTATAACAGATGCTAAAAGACCTCTTTGGTGACATAAGAGAAGATTTACATTAATGGAAAGGCACTTTGTGCCCTTGGAGAGAACAATTCAATAATCTAAATATGCCTATTGCTCTGAACGATTTCATATGATTAATATAACTCCCCCCCAAATCTAATGGAATATGATTAAAACTTGCTAATTATTCTAACACTGTAATACATACATACATACTTATATTACCTGTGGAATCAGTCAGGATAAGCTAACTTTGCTACAGGAACGAGTGAGACTCACATCTCACTGATTAAAGCACCACGTGTTTATTTTCACTCTGATCATTATAGTTCTTTGCTTTGCATGGTTGTCATTTTCATGTCAAACTCAGCCTGATGAGACATCAGCTTTCTGGAACACTGCTGGACATCAAGGCAGCGAGAACACAGAATATGATGAAGGATGTGTGGGCTCTAACAGCGACCCCTGGAAGTGTCACACGTCACTTTCACATTTCATTGACCAAAGAAAATCAGATTGTCATGTGTGAGTTCAGGAAATTGAGGAAATATAATTCTACGGAGGGAGGACAGTGATAACTGATTTAGTCTGCCAGAAGATAGAGGAACTAAGTCTCCGAGATAGAAAAATAGAGATTAATTTATGATATTTAAAGCAAAAATAGTATCCTGGAGATATGTGCATAAAAATGGTTGCCTAACATCGATATTTATATGGTATATATAATATAAATACTTATATATCAAATATTGAATATGACATATAGATATTAATTTATATATTTATTTATAATATATATTTTATATAGCATGTAAAATGGTATACATACATTATGAATATACATAATAAATACTTTATATATGATTATATATAAAATGTAATTTATGGTATATATATTTTAATTTATATTTATATGTGATGCATTATACATTGAACATATAAATATGTATTTTATATTTGCATATTTAAGAATAATTAAATATATAACATATTATTTGTATATTAAATGCTTATATATTTAATATAAGATATATTTATTATATATTTTATATATTATAATATCTATGTAAAATATAGTTGGCCCTTAAATGATAAAGGGATTAAGGGCGTCAACCCCAGTACAGCACGGAATCTATGTGTAACTAATTTTTGGCCCCACCAAAACCTAATTACTAATAGCCTGTTTTTGACTGGAGGCTTGACTGATAATGTAAGCAGTCTATTAACACATATTTTGTATGTTACATGTATTATGTACTGTATTCTTACAATAAAGTAAGCTAGAAAAAAAGATTAAGACGATCGTAAAGAAGAGAAAATATATTTATAGTACTGCACTGCGTTTATTAAAAAAAGTGATACTATGCAGTTAAAACCTGTGTTGCTCAAGGGTCAACTGTATATATAATATATAAGGAATGTGTATAAAATTATATATATAATATAATCATTTACATATGATATGTAATCTTACATATTGAATATTTGTTATAATATTTAAGATATTGAAATATATAAAATATTAGATAGGTAATATTACAGTGTAAATTCAAATATAGAAATTTTCCAATCTGAAGAATAGAGAGAAGTAGATTAAAAAAGAATGACCAGATCTTCAGGAAGCTGTAGGTCATATCAAATGATCTAGCGTACATGGAATTGTCCCTCACGAGGAGGGCATAACAGAACAAATATTTGAAGATAATAATTAAAACCTTCCACCATTTGATGAGAAAATTCACTTACAGGTGCAAGAATCTCAGCGAATCTCAAGCAAAAGAAATATGAAAAGAACCATACCTCGATACACCATAATCAAAATGCTTGAAACCAATGTTAAGGGAAAGGGGGAAAAGCCCTTGAGAGCAGCCAGAGAAGAAAAGTCGCATTATGGAGAGGCATGCGAGAGTAAGAATAACCGCTGATTTCACAGCAGGTCATAGAAATACATTTTTGAAAGTGCTAGAAGTTAAAAAATAAAAGTTTATCAGCCAGAAATGCCCCCGAAAACTGAGGAGGAAATCCCGATCTCCTCATGGGAAGGAACGCTGAGCTGTTTTGCAGCCAGCGGCCTGCAGCCCAGGTGATGCTAAAGGAGAATGAGGCCGGGGGAAGCTCAGAGTTGGAGGTGGGGTCAAGGAGCACCATGAATGAGTGGTCAGTGGATCATTAACTGTAGAAGACAGTGTGCTCTTTCTTCTTGTATTTAATTTCAAAGAAAACTGACTTTTAAAAGAAGAAACAACACTATGAAGTACGTTTTCAGACACTTATAGGCAAACAATCCTATGAGGCGGGTACTTACTTATCTCTATGTTCCAGAAGAAACAAACAGTGGGCACTGTGGGTCAGTGGCTTTTACCAAAAATCCTGTAGCAGGTGAGTAGAGTGAGGACCAGAGTCTGACCTACCACAGGGCACTATTTCTCCCAGGTATCACTACTCTCTGTTAAGAAATGATTTACAGCAATTGTATAATTAAATCCTCACAATTATGTTTGTGTGGTGTGCATGAAACTGTCAAAATATTGGATGTCATTAAAGGTATTTAGTATCATATTTGGTTATATTTTATACAGCATTACCCAAGGAAGGAGTGATATTTTTTTTTCTGTTTCACTAACCGTTTCCAATCCTTCCAGAATCTTTCAAAATTCACTCAGATTTTGCTGTAATATCTGTTCCAACTTGAGTTTCATCCTCAGAAGCCATTCAAGCACAGAAAATTCTACGAGCCATGGAAGACTTTGATGTGAAATATTTATCTACTTTGGTAAGTCGTACGCAATGACTTCTCACAATAATAACTCATTGGATCAAAGGAATAGTAAAGGGAACATTTGCTCTCTTATAAATATATAATCAGCAGTGTTATGGCAGGAGGTGACCAATTTATATTGTAATAAAAATAGAAAATGATCCTTCAATTTATAATGTCTATGTCCAAAGAAGAGCTTAAATGTATTAAATAAATCCAAGTTCTTAGACATTTTTTCTCTTTTTTTTCCTGAATATGCTTTTGAAAATGGAACTTTTTTAGATCTAAGGAACGATGCGGAAGGTTGTATGTAGAGCTCCGATATGTCTCACCCCATTTCCCTTATTAACACCTTACATTAGCTTCGTACATTTGTTACAGTTAAGGAACTGATTTGCACAGAGATAAAGTGTCACTTTCATCACGTTGTATCAAAGGCATATACTATCAACATGACTAATCACTACTGATGTTAATTTTGATCAAGTGGCCGAGGTAGTGCTTGTCACTTCTCTTCACTGTGAAATTACTCTTTTTTCCTTTTTCAGAACTGTACTCTTTAGAAGGCAGATGCTATATGCAGCCCACTCTGAAGGCTTGGGAAGATACACTTCACCTCCTTGAAGGGGGGAGGATGAGTCTTTTGGATCTTAAGCATTTCTGGAGACTGAGGAATATGCCAGGCAAAATCAAACAAACAACAACTATACACACACACACACATACATACACATATGTGTGTGTATGTATGTGTGTGTGTGTGTGTGTGTATATACATTTATTTATCCTTCCATATTTGTATGAGAGGATAAAAATTACTTCATTCAATTGAAGAACTTCTACTTTTGAAAAGTTTCATTCTTTAAAAGAATGAAAACAGACACTTCATATGGGAAGAAACCATTTGCAAGACACATATTTATTACTGTGCTTGTATCCAGAATATTTAAAGAACCCTCAAAACTCAATCACAAGGAAACAAACCTAATAATGCAATGGGCAGATTTCAAAAGACACTTCACTGGGGCGCCTGGGTGGCTCAGTCGTTAAGCGTCTGCCTTCGGCTCAGGTCATGGTCCCAGGGTCCTGGGATCGAGCCCCGCATTGGGCTCCCTGCTCTGTGGGAAGCCTGCTTCTCCCTCTCCCACTCCCCCTGCTTGTGTTCCCTCTCTCGCTGTGTCTCTCTCTGTCAAATAAATAAAATCTTAAAAAAAAAAAAGACACTTCACCAAGAAAGATATATGGCTGGCCAATATGCACTTGAAAAATTCTCAACCTCATTAGTGATTAGGGAAATTAAAATTAAAGCCATAATGAGATATACTACACACCAATTTGAATGGCTAAAAGTAAAAAGATGCCCTGTCAAAAATGTGATCAATGATGCAGAGTAACTGGAATGCTCATGCACTCCTGAGGAGCACCTAAAATGGTACAACCCCTTCGGAAAACAGTTTGGCAATGCCTTATCTGCTAAACATTGACCTATCATATAACCTAGCCATTCCACTCCTAAGTGTTTAGACAATGTAAGTGAAAGCTTACGTCCATGCGGAGACTTTTATACCAATGCTTACAGTAACTTTATTCTCAATAGCCCAAAACTGGAAATAATCCAGACATTTATGAACAGGCGAATGGATAAACAAACACTAGTATATCCATATCATGAAATATTTGGAATATTGCTCAACACTCATAAAGAATGAACTACTGTATTGATACACACACAACACTGATCAATAACAAAATATGCTGAATGAAAGAATTGCTTTTTCTGTGTATCTTTCTATCATCTATCTATTTTTCATCTATCTAACTATTTATCTATCATCTATCTACCTTCTATCTATCAACATCTATCTAAATATATATAATTCCAGAAAATTCAGAAAGTAGGTCAGGGTTTGCTCGAGAATCAGAGTGTTGAAGGAGGAAGGAATTATAGAAGGCATGAGGACTCTTATGCAGTTGGTGTGTACGTTCACTATCTTGATTGTGGTGAGAGGTTTTTTTTTTTTTTAAGATTTTATTTATTTATTTGACAGAGAGAGACAGCGAGAGAGGGAACACAAGCTGGGGGAGTGGGAGAGGGAGAAGCAGGCTTCCTGCTGAGCAGAGAGACCGATGTGGGGCTTGATCCCAGGACCCTGGGATCATGACCTGAGCCGAAGGCGGACACTTAACGACTGAGCTACCCAGGTGCCCCTGGGGTGAGAGTTTTATGTTTAAGCACCTGTTTCACAGTTTCAATATATGTGGTCTATTGTATGTTAATTATACCTCAATGACATTTAAAAATATATATATGTATTTCAAAATGCAAAAGTTAGTCACCTTTCTTTAATTTCTTTTCCATGATTTAACTTTCACTTATCAAAATATCTCTTTGATGGATTCCTAATGAAGCCCATAGTTGAAGCATCAATGATTGCTTGAGTTGCTTGTAAATATTCTTGTTAGTTTTTCCCTTTATTTCTCATGTTTAACCTTTACTTAGGCTTAATTTATAATAGATAACTAATTGTTCAAAGTAGTATCTTGCTGAGTAAAGCATGCTGTTTAATCTAGTGGAGGCTGCAGATGTTATGCTTTGCTTTGTCATCACTCTGGATAATTGAATATTGTTAGTGGTTATTTATTAAAGAACATGCTTAATAAGAAGAAGGTAGCGGGAGGGGAAGAATGAAGCAGGGGAAATCGGAGGGGTAGACGAACCATGAGAGACGATGGACTCTGAAAAACAAACAGGGTTCTAGAGGGGAGGGGGGTGGGAGGATGGGTTAGCCTGGTGGTGGGTATTGAGGAGGGCACGTTCTGCATGGAGCACTGGGTGTTATGCACAAACAATGAATCATGGAACACTTCATCTAAAACTAATGATGTAATGTATGGGGATTAACATAAGAATAAAAAAATAATAATATTAAAGAACATGCTTTTATCTAGAGACTTTGGTTATAACAGTTTATTTAGTGTAGTGACTAAAAGCTTAAATTTCCACACTATCTAGAAAGGAAATCCAAATCGGCAAGTGGAATCCCATAAAAGAACCTTCCCATTTTGTAATATTTCATACATGTCATAATAAAGATTTCTACCTCCAGGTCTTAACATTAATTATGAGCAATGGAAAAACTATTAGATGAAAATGATATGGGGGTTGACACAATGATAATGACTGATTCCTAGCACTTTCTTAAATAATTGATGACTATTATGAATTAACTGTCTGTTTATCATGAGCTAAGGTTACTTTATTTTATTTTATTTTTTTTTTAAAGATTTTATTTATTTGACAGAGAGACACAGCGAGAGAGGGAACACAAGCAGAGGGAGTGGGAGAGGGAGAAGCAGGCTTCCCGCTGAGCAGGGAGCCCGATGCCGGGCTCGATCCCAGGACCCTGGGATCATGACCTGAGCCAAAGGCAGACGCTTAACGACTGAGCCACCCAGGCGCCCCAAGCTTACTTTATTTTTATTCCCCGATTCACAGATTTGGATTTGATATAAGTATCTTTGATCTGGTATACCTTTGACAATATTCTTACCTGAATATCCCTAGGGAAAGAAAAAAAAATTAAAACTTACATACTTTTTGTCATTTGCGTTTTTAATGAGCTTTAGTTTTTTAAATGAACATTTAATTTTACAATTGTTTTAGATTTCAGAAACTGTTGCAATGTTAGTTTAGAGAATTCCTGTATACTTGACACTCTTTCCCCTATGGTGGACATGTCACATTCTGTGGAATATTTGTCACAACTATGGAACCAAATTGATGCATTTATTATAAACTTCATACTTTATTTGGATTTCTTAGTTATTTCCTAATATCCTTTCTGTTCCAGGATCTAATCTAGCATAAAACATCAGATTTATTCTTTTTTTTTTGGAAAGCAAGTTCCTTCTAGTGTTGAAAGAAAAACTTTCTCCCTGAATTCCAAATACCATCCTGGTTTCCAAACACCTCCTAGTCAGGAGATTTGTAATGCAAATGTCTGGCTACTTTATTATTGTGGTATAATAATTATAGTTGAGCAGACTCATAAAATTTTAGGGACATTTAAGACCAGAAATCATCCAGTCTAATACCACCCCAAATCCTACATTTCAAATATTTTAAATATATTAATATATTCAGAGTTAAAGGTATTTTTTTTTCTCCATCTACATTCAAGGGCCAATGTTTATAGTTTAGAGCATCACAAAACAGAACCATCCTGCCCTTCCAACAACAGATTCTTTTAAATCTGTGATATAGGCTATGAAATTCGTTTTCGATCTCTGCTATGAGTGGCCCATCTCCTATTGTAACTGGTTTACTGTCCTGAGACTTCCAGACCCATCCACCTCCAGGTGATGTCCTGCCCACCCTCCCCAGGAATTGTAGCTGCTCATGATCCTTTTATATGGCAGAATTGTCTTCCAGGAACATTTGGAATTTAGCTCCGAGCTCTCATCCTCATAAGAACCTACATCTCTGCTTAGCCCAAAGCACAGACCACAGTAGCGAATCTCCTGTAGCACGTTTATGGGTTTCTTGGCTGCACTGAGGTGTAGAGTTAAGACTCTGACAAGCAGTTTCAGATCCTGGCTCAGAAATGGCTTGTTGCAGCTCCAGTGATTAATCTGGTTTTAGAAGCCCGAGTGCGTTGTTCAGCACAGTAATGCTATATGTGGCCACCTAAATGCACGTGGAATGAGAAAGCAGAGAGATTATATATGGAGATAAAGACTAACCAAATGAGAAAAGCAGAGGCTCTTTGTTTGCAATGCAAGAGCAAGGGAGTAGGCCACTGTCACTTGCGTTTTGGCGGAGACTCAAAGGCAGGCAGAAGAGTGGGAAATTTTATAGGGGGAGAAAGGGATGGCTTTAGATGTGCTCTGAATGGAGGCTGTCTGTCATGGGAATCCTGGAGCTGTGCTAACCAGATGCAGGCGACCTATGTGGTCGGTTAGGGTGCATCTTTGTTTTTCTCGGGCGGGTCTTAAATCAGAAGCAGGGACAAAAATTAGGGAGGCTGTCAGTTATTTACCAATTTCTGGCCCTTTTTGGCCAGTTGTTACAGGGGTTTTTGGTTGCTTCTGGGATCGGTCATGAGATTGTGGTCTGACTTCTTACAAGTCTGACTGACAGAGAGCAGTCTGGCTTCCTGGCCTGGTTATTTAGATAATGGGCTGGTTTGCTGGCTGGTCGCCGCACATTGTGGGTCAGAGTTCCATTTTCATATCTGGTCTGGAATTGTGCTTTTGTATAGTCAGTCTTTCACATAATTGATTTCTAAAAACGTTTTTGTGCCCCTTTTAAATTCTGCTCAGAGCTGTGGATCATGGAGATTTGTCTGGCTCTCCAGTAACACCACTGAGGCTGAGGTGATCCACACGCCATCACTCACAATCTGTGATTTGTTAAGGTTTGCTTTATGCTGTAGCAGTTCATGAAAGATGTGGGTTACAGCTTAGATTCCAGTTGGCTTTTAAATTAAATGAAGTATTGTTTTTGGTGGTACATGGTAAGTCTATGGAATATCAAATTTAAATGTATTTCTGCTTTGGGAACTATTCCGTCAATTGGAAAAAAAGAAACACAATGTAGTCAATTTTAAAATAGGTCTTGCTATATTGCTGCTCTGGTACTTGTAGCTGAGTGCACATTTATCTCCTGTATGATAAATCAAATTACCATAAAAACGTGGATGTCAGTCCCCCAATAGCTATGAGAAGGCAAAGCTTACAGGACCAAGTATCAGACAAGCTTAAGACAGTCAAACAGAAGATGAATAAAACAGATTTGCTGTAAGAGGAAACTCACAGGAGATAATAAGCATTTATTCAAAAACCACATTTCTGTGTTTTTAATGAGAAATGACCATGGGGTCCTTCCTGCCTTGGCTGATAGATATGGGTTGCAGAACCTCATTGGAGTCTATAATGGTTATTTGTTTACCCTCTTCTGCAATTGAATCTGGCTGCTCAGAAGCAGAAGCCAGTTCTGTGACTGTTGTGGCCTTCTATCCCTGTCCACTCACCCCTAATTCCTCATTTGTAGAAAAAAGAAGAATTTCTGATTCATGGAAGGTGCTAGTAAATGTTTGTTAAACAAATGGGTGCATGCAGAAATGAATGGATGAATGATTTTATTGCCTTTCTCTGGTTTGTTCAAAGCATTAATAAGACATTTTGCATTCTAGAGCTGTTTTACCCTTGACATACCCTTGCTTAGAATTGATTATGTACTTAATACTTTAGATATCCTTCTAACATTAAATTCGAGGAATGATGCTGCTGAAATACTATATCCAAACTGAAATACTAGTGTATATTTCTCATTAGGGCTCATTGGGGATTTTGGCCACATGTAATTTATCAGCAAGGGTCTAATAAACAACAACAACAAAACCACTTGGTGTGTTAAAAACAGAAACAATTTAAACAACATTGCTCATACATATCATGAAAACATTGAGAATCCAAACAAGTTGGTAAAGCCATCCGGAGATGTGTCACACAGGATACTACTATCCCCCAGGCTGGAGGCTCAAAGACAGGGTTGGGGTTCCCCAGAGGCAGAAGTAAGCACAGAATTCTGTCTGTATACAGAGATGAGATGCAGCCATTGCCAAAGACTCCAACAAAGATGGAGGGAGGAGAAGAAATGTTCTGGTTTCTCCCTACCCTTTGCCTTCCCATTTCCTACTGGATTTAACTCACTTCAGCTTTCATTGATAAACTAAGCTTCACATGCACTAAAAGTGTTTTGTAGATCAATAAGAACTCCTCTGTTATGGGGTCTTCTCTATAGAAAAGTGGTAGTGGTTTTAAATAATACATATATCATTATTAACCAAACCATCTTGGTTCTGTAAGGGATCTAGGATGAGTGTGTTTAGATAATGAGATCAGGTTTTGGAAGTTTAAATTTCAATTGCCTTAGGATGTTTTCATGAAATTGTTCTGTATATAGCTTGGAAATGTGGAACTAAACCTCAGAAAAAGGTCAAAGCGTTGAAGGATATTTAAAAGTTGTCAGTGGTAGCTGAAGACATGGGAATGAATAGTATTGTCTGCAGATGATATGGAGACTGAGAAGAAATTGGGCCTCCTGTCAGACTTTTGAGTAACAGCAGATAATGGGAGAAAGTAGGGAAGGAGGGGCAGATATAAAAGGCCAAGAGCTGAACTGTGAAGAATCACTGTCAGGAAAAGGCATGAGGGACTCGGTGAGGATTGTGAAAGGGTAAGGAGCCTCCTAAACATAGTTTAACAGCTGACTTTGAAAATGTCCCTTGAGGGGCAACTGGGTGGCTCAGTTGGTTAATCATCTGCCTTCAGCTCAGGTTATGATCTTGGGGCCCTGGGATTGAGCTCCGCATCAGGCTCCCTGCTCAGGGAGATACTCATCTTTATCCTCTTTCACACACTTAGGCACACCCCTCCTTTGGTCCTCCATAGTTTTCTCACTTTACCAGGGAGAAGAAGGAAGACAAATTTCTCATGGGAGTGAGATGCTGATTTCCTCAAGTCCTATGCAGCTGGTCAAAGCCTTCATTTTTTTCCTTTTCTTCTCTGGATTCTGCCTGTCCTTTCTAGAACTCCAGATGTTGGTTTTATGCAGATGTAGCCAGCTTTAACTGGAAACTGACTAAATAAAGGCCAAAAGAATGTTGAAGTTAGCCAGGCCAAAAATAGAGGGTTGAGTATGACATGCAGAAGGAGTGAGTACAAACACAGGGTCTTAAAGAAGAGAAATCAAAGAGGAAGAAACCTTAAGAAAAAAGATTCTCAAAGGAACTCCCCAAGTGGATTCTACAACTTTTAATCTTTACACTGAGAATCTACTGATTGCACAATTGTATCACATGGTGACCTTGACTTTGAGTGTTATCCTGGTCATTCCAGATAAAGAAGTGAGTGTCACTAATTAAAGTAGGGGTTGTGGAATATGCAAGATTATAGTGGTTCATCTGTGGAATGGGGAAGGCAGAGATTGGGACAGTAGGAATACTGAATAGGGGCAGAGGAGAGTCACTGAAGTAACCCATCTCATTCATTCATTCATTCATTCATTCATTCATTTATTCCTGAGTCAATTGGAGAAATGTTAATTCAAGATACAATATGTGCCTTGGGCCTGTCAGTGAGAATACTCATGAAATAATTTGTTCTGGGTTCTGGAGGAGTATCCACTCTAGTGGGAGAGGCAGCTAAAAATTAAGTTATAACATTATGTGAAATATGTAATTATGGATTGAATGGTGCTTATTCTAGCTTTGGGAGGTCAGAGAAGGCTTTCCCGAGAAAGTCATGTCTAATCTGAGGACAGATGGCAGTCACTTATGTGAAAAACTAGTAAAAGTCAGGCCAGAAGAGGAGGGTAGTGTGTCGATGAGAGAATGTAAAGGTCCAGAGAGTGGGCACAGGGGAGAAAACTGATCCAGCCTAAAGGCAAGGACTGTTGGAACTCAGGATTCCAAGAGGTGACTATGTTTGACAAAGCCGCAGACTGAAGCAGAGCCTAGATTTTGTCCTGAGGCAAAAGGAAGTCCTTGAATTGATGTGTATTTTTAAAAGAATAGCTCTCAATTAGCTGGGGAAGGAAAGAGATCAGTGACCAGGAAGGAGCCTGTGTAAGAGAAGAGGTGAGAAGTGTCTGCACCAAGGTTGTATGTGGGAAAATGGAAAAAGGTAAACAAATCTGAGCCTATTAAGAAGGTAAAACTGACAGAAGGATTTTTTTTTTAAAAAATCTGGTATCTTAGTCTATGTAGGCTGCTATAACAAAAATACCATAGACAGGGTAGCTTATAACAACAGAAACGGATTTTTCACAAGGCTGGGAGGCCAAGATGAAGACACTGGAGGATTTTGTGTCTGGTGAGGCTGCTTCCTGATTCAGAGATGGCCATCTTCTTGCTGTGTCCTCAGCTGGTGGAAGGAGTGAGGGGCTCCCTGGAGCCTCTTTTATGATGGAATTAATCCCATTCAAGAGGGCCCACCCTCATGACCAAATCACCTCCCAAACACCCACCTCCCAATACCATTACATTATGGATGTGGTATCAACATAGGAATTTTGGGGAGGTGCAGCATCTGGTCTGTAGCGTCTGGCTATAACCTGGTTTCACCTTGCTCACATTTGATTGAAGATACTCCATTATTTTTATTCAGGATGTTTCGATTTCTCTCAGAATAGCTACAGACAGATGGAGTGGACTGGCAGGGTGCTGTAACTGTAACCAGTCAAATGTTAGTATATGAATAACTATCAATTAAACACGACTGACCAACCACACACTGGGCTCAGAGTGACAACATTTATATCAGCTTCCATTACTTTAGCATCTGCCAGGTATTTTATAGATTGTTCTCATCTTACTTAATGCACATATTTAACTGCATCTGCATTTATGCATGAGGAACAGCATCTCAAGAGAATCAGGCGGATTGCCCACTTTATGGGCTGGTAAGTCTTGGGTCCAGAGTCAAGGCCAGGGGAGCCCCACCCTAAAGCCCCACCCTAAAGGGGGCAAAACCTTGGCCAACCCTGAATCTTCCATTCTGGGAAAGGCGCTCCCTTAGTGTGATCCCTGGCTTCTCTCCACTCTCCTCACTGCACCCAGGAAGAGAATGAGCTCAGTGCAGTCCTGTCCCCTGTTCCCTTTGGGGGCACCTGTCTGCCCCAGCGTGACTGTCCCACAGGTCTTGCCCTTGGCCTGGGTCAGAGAAGGGAGAGTCACTGGTCCTGGGTTCGCCAGCCTCCTTTCCTAGCAGCTGGTGTCCCCCACCCATCCTTAATCAGGAATGGGTGTGATGATCAGATCAGGCATCTGCTCATTACTATCCATTTGATGCAGAGCCCAGGTGGGGGAATAGGTGCATTGTGTGGGGTGGGGGGGGGCTCTGACACCCAACACCTGAGTCTCACCATCAC
>NC_058409.1:144093253-144250436 GCF_002201575.2 Neomonachus schauinslandi
GGACGCTTGGCTGCAGTGACATCATGGGGAAAGAACCCTGATTCATACAGCCAGAGGTCGTGGCGCCTGGGTTCCCTGCGGGCCTCCCCGGGGCTGGGACCCCTCCTGGGTTTGCACAGGGAGCTCGGGGCCGCCCTCAGGTTGTGTCCTGGGCCTGTGGTGTCCCCAGAGGTCCGGTTGTGCCCAGATGTGCCATTTCCCTCCCAGGCTCCGGGCGCCTGGTTGAGGAAGGAAGGTGATGTCCCTGAAGGTGTGTAGAGACCTGGCACATCCTCCCTGGGAGGTGACACAGTGTCCCTTCATCCACACAAAGAGGACTTTGGGGAAAAGAGCAATGCGCCCCAGGGCCAGCCTCTGGCAGCTCTCCGTGCCCCACAGGTGCAGAGGTGAGGACGTGCCCTCATGATCCGTTCCTCTTCGTTAAACTCCCCCAAGATGGTGAGAGGCGGTTAGAAACACCCTGTGAGGACACGACTGTCCTTGCACGTCCAGAACCAGCAGAACCACAACCATCTGAAGTGTGTGGACTGTGGGTCTCTCATGATTCCATTTCCTCATTTGTGTTTCCAAATCCACCCTGAGTCCAGTCCCTGAAACCGGGTCATCTGGGAGCACACCTGGTGCGGGTTTACCTCCTGTGAAGGTTCCTAACCCTCCCCTGGTCCTGTGCTTGTCACGCGTCCCTGGGTCTCGGGGGAGCAGGGTGCACCCACGCCCCCTCCAGACCCAGTGCGGGCAGGGGGCGTCCAGGGCCCACACTGAGCCTCTAACTCCTGCTCCTCTGGGGGGCCTCAGGGCTCCTTGGCCCTTCCCCAGAGTTTGACACTGTTCCCACTGCCCACGGAGGTTCTGCTTCCTGTGATTCCTTCTCAAGGAGCGATTTCCTTCCTGGTTTACACTCTCGCCTGGGGGTGCTTTGTGCTAGTCAGTGGCTCCCACCTTCCCTGAAAGTGTCGCTTTGGTTCTGCTGGACATGAACTGTTTTGTCGGGCAGCCAAGTTAAACAAGGGAGTGCTTTTAGACCGTTTTTGGAATTACTCTTTTTCTTTTGGCATTCAGTTTCATAATCATAAGACTTTAGCTACCCTTGGGGTTTAGCACAAGGCCACGGGGCTTTTGAGGTTTCTGGAGTCATTCCAGAGTCCAGTTATATCAAAGAACAGGGTCAAAGGGGAGAAACAGATCTGTTCACTGCAGATAATTTATACCAGGCAGCACGTTTTACGGTATCTCAAATAGACACCTTTCTTAACTATGATGGAGGTAAAGTGACATTTCTGTTTCCAAATAAATCAGTCAGTAGTTTCCCTGATTTCTGGGACTATCCAGGGGTCTGATAGGGTCTAAGCACCCGTATGGTCCTTCATTTCCTGACAATAAATCACAGTTCCTAAAATTTCTATCTAGTAAATTTAACCTACCAACTCTAAAAGATATTTCAGTTATTGAGCCTTTTCCTGGGAGCAAGAAATGACAATGCTCAATACCCATGTTACTCTCTGCCCTGCTTCCTCCCCAAATGTCAACAAAAGTAATAATAATATGTAAATTCTCTCTTTAATTAAGCTGGCTTTCCGTGTAGTGTCTGTTCAATGAGCTATCACAGCACTGATCTGCTGTGTGACATATAGTCCTTTTATTCAAAGGAATTGGGCTGCAAACCCTTAACTCCCTTATTGTCACACATTCTTCTCTTCATTATGCCCCCAATACGTGAATGTAACCTCATGGTAACTAGTTTCTCAGATGGTTCCATGAACCCTGCTTCCTGGTATGCACGGTTTTAGGTCGCCCCTCCCACAATGAATTGGGCTGGCCTGTGTAACCAGGAGAATGTGGTATTAGTGATGCTGTGTGATTTTTTTTTTTTAAGATTTATTTATTTATTTGAAAGACACAGTACTTGTGTGTGCATGTGAGTCGGGGGAGGGGCAGAGGAAGAGGGAGAGAATCCTCAAGCAGACTCCCCGTTGAGTACAGAGCCCAACATGGGAGTCGATCCCAGGACCCTGAGATCATGACCTGAGCCAAAAATCAAGAGTCTGGACACTTAACCAACTGAGCCACCCAGGCACCCCATGCTGTGTGATTTTTTTTTTTTTTTTGAGACTTAGTTATAAGAAGCCTAAATGACACTATGGAACTTTGGCCATGATTTCTTGGACCACTTGCCTTAGGAAAATCCAGGTATCAGTTAAGAAGCCTGTTTACCTTGAGACTACTATGCTGCAAGGATCCCAAGATGTTTTGCCACATCAAGAGAGGGGCCTGGTCTACCCCAGATTTTCTAGCTATCCCAGGTCCAGATCCAATGCCAGGCATGTGAGTGAAGAGGCCTTCGGGTGTCTCCAAGCCTCAGCTCTGTCCTGCCTGAACTGATGGAGACCCCAAGAAGGAGATGACCAGATGAACCATCAGGTGCCAGAATCACGAGTGATATTGATACATTGTTTTAATTCAATAATTTTGGGGATGGTTTGTTACATGGCAATAGATAACCAGAACACCACTTCACAATTGACTGAATGAAGGGAAAGTGCTACTGAGGACTAACCAAGTCACCCTGAGTTCGGTCTATGAAAGTACTAACTTTGTTCATCCACTCAACTCCTGTCTTTTTAGGAAATGACCTTTATTGAAATTCTTAGTTTTGGCAAATGACCTATATTGATCACCTGGTCATAAAGTTCTAATAGTGACCTACAATAAAGTATGATCATTGCAATTGTCCCATAAACTTTTTGGGAATCTCAGCATTCTGAAAGGCATTCAAAACAGAATATAAGTACTCTGTTGGATGCAGAATTTGTTGAATATACCCCGTTTGAATTTGTTGTTGGTCTCTTAGAATTTCTGATGTCTTATAAACTCAAAGCTGTTCTGTATATCTTTGGAAAACTTAGTATCATTCTTTGAAGGGTTTTGACAGAATGTAACTTTTGGTCAACTTCATGTGACTCGTACAGAAGAAAGAAAGACTGTCTGAGACTCTCATGTTAGAATCGTGACATTTAATGTCAAAGAAGGACATGAAAATAGACTAATCCAACAACGCAAGCATTCCTGAGCTCTAATCTATTTTCTGCACTCTATAGGAGATAGAATTTTAGATTTAGGAGTAAATATAATAATTTCTTTCCTCTAATAAAATTTTTCAATGATTTTTTTTAGTGCTTATTGGATAAAAAGAACAAATTCTCTAATATACACATTATGAGGGTCTCATAATATATTATTCAATAAAAATATTAGAGCAATTCCATGTCCCAGTGGAAAAAATATCTACCTAAGAGCATACAAAAATAATTATGCATAAATTAAAAATCCAAATATTGTATTCTCTCATCTGTTCCTTTTTCTCTCTCATGTTAACTTTCTGTTTTCTAGCCAGCTTTTATTGATGGCCTCTATTCTCCCAAGTGGTCTGGCACAAGTTTTGTTATATGTAGAACTTTGCCTTCTGTTATATCCTAAATATGCTTAATTAGATGCCTTTTATGTGAAGCTGTGTTATTTTTTACACAAAAGACTGAGAAATAGATGTGTAGGTCAATAGCATCCCCATCCATCATCCATGAGCTAGTAACTGACATTCATGGAAAGTTGGTCACTGCTCTGATACTACATCTTTGCTCACCGGGGTTTGGACCAGGGTCCATGGGGGCATCATTGCAGAAAAGGGATGTTCTTATCACCTCACCTGGAAACAAATGAAAGCAAGGCCTGGAAAGCTCCAAAAATGACTGTCACCCTAAGTGAGTTGGCCTCCCTGCTGTGAGTCTCATAAAGCCAGAAGATGGAGACTTGTAGACTTATGTTGCTCACAGACTTTAATGAAGGAACAACATTGTAACCATACAAGTACAACTGCACCCTGGTTGTTTTATTGTACACTTGTAATCATCCTTCACCCCTTTTTCTCATGCAAACCTTGGTTTCAAACACCCCGGGGGCTCCCTGCAGATGTCTTTCTCAGGTGGATCTCTGGACTTGGGTACCTTATACTTCCCACCATCACTGCATAGTATTCAAGGCAGAGACTTGCTTGCATCCACATGCAGTGTGGGGACCAGACTGGAGCCCCAAATTTTGTGCCCCCCCTTTCCAGGTCCTGCTGCAAAGTGTGGGGCCAGCTTATGTTCCACACCCTCACAGAGGGTAATGAGCACATGCATCAAAATAGAATTAAGTGTTAAGTACTCAGGTTTCATGAACCTGAGTTATTATGGGAGATGCCATCAATACTGAGCTCAATGAAAAAGTCCATGTTTTAAAATCCATCACAGCACATAGCATTTTGTTTCAAAAGGTATCATCTCTCTTTGCTGGTGTTGCTTCTAAACCCTTGCATTGGTATCTGGCTTTTTCTTAGAGGGTCAATGTCTCCTATTTGGGACTCTTCATGCATACCCAACCACCAGGAGAGGACTCTGCACAGGATGGATCCCTCCATGTGTGTGTTCCTTTAGTGCACTCAATGACACATGTAAGTACTTTCAATCAAACAACCATGGCACAGAAATGTATACTTCTTTTTAGCTTAGATTTCATCTCATAAAATTTCTCTTAATGTTAATTCCTCAAATAATTTTACTCAGCTTCTATTGCAGCTCTGTGAACTAAGACTGTAATCTGGGCTTATGAATAAAGAGTGCTTTTTTTCTAATTCAGCAGGAAAACAGGGTAGACATGGCTCCCAAATAAATCTACATGGATTTAATGGAAGCAGTAAGCAGTTCTCTAATTTACTCTATCTTTCCATATTTGGTCCTTAGCCTCCCTTGAAGGGGTTCTGTATACATTTGCTTTAGGCAGATGCTCTTGCATTATTGTAACATTTAACTTGGGTTTCTTCTCTCACCCCTTCTAGCTATCTCTGTGTTCAACATGGGCAGTGTTGGGAAGCATCTGGTGTCAGTGTCAGATGGAACTATTATAATCCACCTGAGCCAAGGTTATGTTTCTGTCTTCACGTGTTTTGAGGACACATTTTTCCATAGAACTTTCTTCCTCCTGGTCCATGGGTGCTGGTTAGTCAACTCCAGGTTGGCACAATACCTGTAAATTATAATCTGACATGAGGTGGTTTCCAGGCCACTTGTTACTAGTTAGAATCATCTAATAATACCCCTTTGTGTATCATACACCACAGTGGACTGAGTGTGATCCTTAGACTATGACGCTCCCTCACTCAAATTCTGATACTCTCTCCTGAGTGGATAATAAAGGGTTGGTATGGAAGTCAGCACATGCCCTGATGGTAGCAGAGAGCAGGAGTTCAATTGATTAAAAATTTGTCCAAACATCAGTTGAAGATCCATTTTGCCCCAGGATATGTGTTCTGTGCCACAGGAATGAAAATGGAAGTGCTCTAGGAGTTCGCTGCTTAGAGGCACAGAAGAACAAAATAATGAAGACACAGTATGACAATCACCATCACAGTGGTTTGAGCAGGGTCTCATGTGGGAGGGTCCCCAACCCTCTCCACTGAGGGTCAATGAAGTTGTCTTGGAGCAAGTATACCTGAACTCGATGTTGGGAAACAAATAGGAATGAACCAAGCCAACCAAACAAAAAGGAATGAGCCACATTGTGCTGAGGAGTGAGGAACAGTTGGACTGTGTATGCATGGGCACCAAATAACACCTTAGCAATGGCCTGGGAAGCAAAGAAGTACTATGCCCTGGAAATGGTGGCATTGAACGTTTGGGATTTGCGTATCTGAGGTAAGAGATACATTTTCATTCAAGCCCCGCTTAGCTCAGGAAACCTCAGGAAGGCCAGCTGTGCACACACTCGCTCACTTTCTCCTGTCTTGGGCTTCTAGGTACCCAGGGAGTAAACTCTTACTGCCTTGGAGGCAAAAGGAAAACTTTGACTTTTAAAGGGCAATTCTGACGCATCTCTTAATCCTCATCGTGTAGCTATTTGCCAGTTCTATTTAGAACACTCTTGGTAAGTGGCCAGAATGAGAACTAGACCATCCAATTCCAACTATTTTCTTGGCATAATTGTCTTTGTGTTCTGGTGCTTGAGAGATTTTTAAAAAGAATTATTTATTTATTTGAGAAAGAGAGAGAGAAAGAGCAGGGGGAGGAGCAGTGGCGGGGGGGGGGGGAGAATCCCAAGCACACTCAACGCAGAGCGTGAAGCCTGATGTGGAGCTCGATCCCATCCCAGGACCCTGAGATCATGATCTGAGCTGAAATCAAGAGTTGGAAGCTTAACTGACTATGCCACCCAGGCATTCCTTGAGAGGTTTTTTTTTAAGCCTTTTTTTTTTTTTTAATTTGACAGAGAGAGACAGTGAGAGAGGAAGCAGGGGGAGGGGGAGAGGGAGAAGCAGGCCTCCCGCGGAGCAGGGAGCCCGATGCGGGGCTCGATCCCAGGACCCTGGGATCATGACCTGAGCCGAAGGCAGGCGCTTAACGACTGAGCCACCCAGGTGCCCCTAAAAAAGCCTTTCTTATCTGAAGAGTTCAGACCTGTTGAACCCAATGGGTGATGACAGAGTCCTGTCCTATGACATTTATAGACTTGTCACAAGTAGGAATGCTGCAGAGAGTAACAGTTTTGATGATAAATAACTTAAATGATTTTTCTTTAGGCTGAGATTTATGAGATTTTTATAGACAAGTTAGTGCCTCTTTACAATGTGGAACAGTTGATAAAAAGTAATTCTTCCTGCTTTCCATCATAGGTGGAAAACTAGAAATAAAAAGAAATAGTTATAGGAGAGAAAAATAAGCAAACATATCCCATTAGAATGTACACACTACCAGCCTGATCTATTCTCTTGACTTTCCCTGACGGTTTTCAAATAAAATAGCCACTTGGATTCTGAAAGAAGAGTCTATAGAGAGAGGTCACATTGCTCTAGAAAGTGCATTGATCCTGCACTGAGTTCCATTTTTGATTCTAGCCAGGACCTGTTGCTAACTCACCGAGGGCATTCCATACAAAACAAATAATTTTCTCCTTGTTTCAAAAAATGAGGAGTTTGGATCAGATGGTATCCAAGGTTCTTTCCATCCTAAAGTTGTGTGCATCTAAATCAATGCCTTTTAATTGGCTGCTTTATGTTTTTCCTCCAGATTTTTCCCTTTGAGGTAAATGTCAAGAGCTGTAACTACCATGAGAAAAATCATAATAGCAACAGTAGTTTACTGGTCCTAACTATATACCCGCTATTATTCTAATATTATTCTAACATTAACTTCTTTAATTCTCATGGTAAACACAGAAGGCAGATACACTTATTATGCTGAGCATAGAGATGACAAAGCTAAGGCACAGAGAGGCTCAGTATATTGCCTTAGGTCACATCCAGAGGTGATAAGCAGAGATTGCAAGCCTGGCATATCTCCAGAGCCTGCATGGGATACCCTGCAATTCCAGCTTCTGTAGCATGAGGGGAACGATAGAGAGGACAGTGGCCAGGCTGACATATCAGGTTAGGAGGGTTGTAGGTCATACCACTTTCTCCTGGCAGCTTTGGACTTCAGACATTGTTCCCACACTTGCCAGGGTCCCCAGGCGCCACCTGGTCATGGAAAACAGACTGGCTCTTGACTCTTTCCTAGTGAGGGAGGGAGGGTTTGTGCTAAGAGGTAAAGGTCTTTCAAGACGTAACCAAATCTTCCATAGATTCTCTTAATCCAGAAGAACCTGACCTGGGCTTCTGGTTTTCTCCCACAAAGTGCAAAGTAGGCTCATCTACTTTGGCTTCACCAAAGCTTGCCTTCAGGGACCAAATCACTCTGTCCCCATCACCTTCAACATCTCCACAACCCAGGTGACAAGGGTTATCCATCCTAGTTAGCATCATTGGTGTTGAGGCCCCAAAGGTCCACTGTATTGTAATTTGCAAAACTTTGTATTTTCTTGCTGCCTCAACATCCCCACACCCAGACTGTGAATACCCCTCCCAGGTGACCAGTGCACCCGTGTGGTGAGGGTGTGGTCCCTGCCACTAGTTCTCCTTTCACTTTCCCCTGACTGTGACATGGTGACATTCACATGCACCAGGAAACCCCCTCGTGTCTTGGGCACTTCGCCTGACTCCAGTAAAAGTGCTTGCCCAACAGGCCTCATTCTGGGCTCCCCACCAGTTGGGCTGAGTCTGTTCCCTTCGTGCGCCCTGCATATAGCCCCCACCCCGCCCATGGCGTGCAGTGACTCAGTCCCTCCAGGATTTGTGAGTGGAATAAACTTTGTTTTCCTGCATCTCTCCTGTGTCCCCTCTTCTGGCCATACCTGAACAACAGTCTTATGAAAAAATACAAAACACCCTCTGTCTGTCTTCAAAGCCAGCAATATTGTGTCTTTATGACTTGTTTTTTGTGGTCACATATTTCTCCAACCACAGCCATGAAAGGTTCTCTAGGCTTTCAAGGACTCATTTGATTAGATTGGGTTCGATTGGGAAATCCTGAATCATATCCCCATCTCAAGGTCCTTAACATAATCGTATCTGCTCAGTATCCAGGCATTAGGACTCAGACATCCTTGAAAGCCATTATTCTGCCTATAACACAAATTCAGAGTAAAAATAAAGCAACTCCCACCAGTGGTGGGGTAAGTGTATATCACACCTAAAATTTGAGGACAAGGTGTCAGTAACAGCAGAATTGATGCCCTAGATCACCTGTGATTGGAAGCACTGGTGGCTAATCCTCAGTTAACAACAATGTACTCTCATCAGTAGCACAATATCCCTGGAATGGACACAGACTGTGTACCAGTTTGTTATACTGGCCTCGGGAGTGACAGTGCTCTTTGGACGCCTCCTTTTCCAGTTCAGCATTAGACTCCTGTGTCATTAACTTAGGGGGATCTTGGGCTGAAGTCTTTGTTAGCATATCACCTGTATTAGGTGAGCTCATGGATGAAGTTCCCAAGAGCATTAGATTAGAAAAAAAGATTAGATTAGAAAAGACTTAAAACATAGAATGGGTCCTGGGTCAGACCCAGTGAATTCTTCCAGAATAGAGACAATTGGCGGGTGAGAGCATGCATGCAGGTGAGAAGTGTGTTGTAAACGTGCAAGCAAAGAAAAGGGGAGGTAAACAGGCTATTGCTATTTGCTCATTCTTACTCCACTATATTCTAGGCTTCCTAGCCACAGTGTGAGCAAAGAAATCAGAGGCAGTCAGCCCAGAATCATAGTTAGAAGTCATTTTTCTTTCCTAAACTTGTGAGCTCTTCTTCTAGCTTCCTTCTCTATCGAGGAATGCCCTGCGCAGCCCAGAGCCCACCCTCCAAGGGGTTCATGGGGCTCACTCCACACCACTGTTCCCATCCTTCTTTTATTCTTTTATAACACACAGCACAGTTTCTAATTATGTTCCTATTTATCTACTTACTTCCTTGTTTAGACTTTCTCCCCCCAGTGGACCTGGAGTTTCATGAGCACCTTGATCAAGTTAGGTCCTGTTGGGTTTTATGTCTCTGGGGCCAGCCCTGGTCTAGAACAATCTAAGTGCCTGGTGAATAACCATTGACTGGAGGTCTGCAAGGATGAAGGAGCAGGATAGAATGCAGGGCAAACACAAAGGTCTAACAAAGTTTTCTGGGCTTCACTCATGTTACCAGTCTTGGGAAAGAGAAAGGAAAACCACTGATTTGTCAAGATGGACAACTTGTATCCCGTGAAAATTTTCATTATGTCTCTTTTGAGACCTGGCATAAAACTACACATTTATGAAGCAAGTAAATTTGCTGAAGTAGCAGAGACATTTATAAAAAAATTTTTTTTGAATAGAATTTCACTGATTATGCTTTTAAATGCTGCTGTACAGAACAAATCATGTAGTTGAGTGCAGCCATAAATGACCCTAGATTAGGCTCCATTCGAATAGCTCTGTGAGAGAGCAAATGCAGTAGTGAGCTGGCCCAAGGCTGTGGGCTTCCTCCTGCATTGCTATGGTGTTTATGGGCATTTATCTTGGGTGGCCATCCTGTGCCTGGCCCACAGCAGGGAATGTTTTAGCATTTCAGTTGGCATTTCCCAAGGTCCCACAATAGTAGCATCACAAATGTCATTTGTCTTCTGTGTGAGCTTGTGATTAGGAAGACAGCATCTTCACTTTCAAAAGCAACACAAGTCTACAAAGAGATATAATAAAAGAATGGTTAAGAGGTCTCATGTAAAACATCTACCAGATGCAAAACTGCCCAAAGTCCAGACCCACAAGTGGGGTCAGGATTCTCAGAGTTGAAATTCTAGAACATTCAGCACTGTGTAGCTAGATAAGATTGGATTCTCTTCAGTAGTCCTCTTTTTCTTCCTCAAAGAATAAGGGTGTTTGGCTAACACTGTGTGACATACTGGGGAACTCATAAGAACACACAAGTGGAAGAAGAGCCTATCCTTCAGATACAGTTGAGTTTTAATCATATTTTATCTTTTACTACATTGTGTGCATTAATGTGAACTTCCCTGAAGCCTTTCTGAAGGTAGATATTGCATGTCAACCAATCAATTAATCAACAAGTAAGCTTTAAGCAATGAGCAGCTCAGTGTATCCTGTCTGAATTTGAAATTTTTGTGATATGAGCTATTTAAATGAATGACTGAAGTGTAAATATTGATAAGTTGAGTAGGAAACGTTCCAATTGCATCAGCATTTAGCTCTGTAATTAATTAGTGAGGGAAAAAATCACTCAGGAGGAATTTTCTGGATGTGTTCCCCGTTATAAATGTTAACTTACCAAGAAGCCCACATCATGAGCCTAAAGAACTATTTAGTTTAATAATATATGATCTTTTGCAAAAACTTTTCTCAACGACAAAATACTTTTACTCTGACAATTGTTATTTTATGGTGTGTTTCTCTTTAAGTGATATTGCAACTGACATTATAGTCTTAAACGAAATAAAAATATAGCTAAATGCAAAAACCAGTCTTAGAGAAAAATGTTTATACGTGTAAGTGAACTAATATTCTATTTTTTGTTTTGTATATTAAATTGCATTTACGTATTTTATGGTATACTCATTAAAGTGTAGCATCAACCAGAAAGGTAATTTTATACTTCATGTGCTTTAGTGAAATATTTTTGTGATATAAAATTTTGCAGTTTTAATAATAATGAATTTCACCCTGAACTTTCTATATTTTGTCTGTAGAATGATACTATAACTACTCTTCCTCTCAAGCTTAATTCTAGACAAAGTTTCAGCCCAATTTATTCTCAGATTTTTAAATATTTTTATATTAAAAATTTAAAAAATTTAAACATCTGAATTTTTCTGGATGATGCAAATATGAATATTTTAAAAGTCACATTTCGTATGTATTCACCATGTGAAGGATCAAATTAAGGACTTCAGGTGGAGATCAATGCATTGCATTTATCTTGTATAGCCAAGAATACAGTAACACAATAGAATTGAATTAGATTATTAAATAAATTTAATACAATATAATTAGAAAATAATGTGTAGTTTTGTCTAAATAACTCAGTGATCACCATGTAAACTTTCTTCATAAGTTTCTTTTTCTTTACCACTTCTGAACAATTAATATAAGGTGCACAAGGGGATGAATTTTGATTACATTTTCTAGTTTGTGTGTGTGTGTGTATGTGAGAGAGAGAGAGAGAGAGAATATCAAGGAAAAGAGAGAGCAATGTGAGGTGGTTGAAGGTTGAGGACATTGGTTTACATCTTGCCTTTGAAGTACAAAGATATTTGGGGGGACGTCATAATGATGTACCCACATGTGGCAATCACTTTTAGGATACTCTAAATCAATCAAGTCTGATTTCTTTACATATTGCACTAAAATTTTCTTTTTAATTTTTTAAACCATTTTTTGGGATACATTATTTTAACTCAAGTTGTGGTTAAGTGAGACAAAAACTTTTAAAGAGGTGGTATAATTGGAAACTGCCTTTTCAGAGAAGTTCCTTTGACTTGAATTAAATCCACAGCTAAGAGTGCCCTGGTATGGGAAATTCTCCTTTTTCCCTGGACACAGGACTCCATAGCAGCACTGTCCATAAAGATATAATATTTCCCCAATATAAGAAATGCTTTCCTTTCCGAAATCTCTTTCTAAAATTAGCATAGTTATTCATTAATATTTCTGATTATTAATTTGATGCCTGATTTGAAGAAAAGCTGACTCATAAACAGAATCAAGTCTCAAAAGGGATCCAGATTTTATATCCTCTATTTCTGCTATAGTGGGATTCAGTGTGTAAAGACTCTAAAAAAGATAAATAAATTTTATATATATTTTATAATATGATGCTGGATATAGTCCTACAAGTTACTCTTCAATGTTGGTTATAAGCATAATATAGTGCTCAATGGAATGCATATTCAATACCAAGACTTATAAACACTAAATTTCATTGTTTTTTTCAAATCATATATATTATACTACAAAATAAAATAAAATAAAATAAAATAAAATAAAAACAACCAAGAAAACTGTACATGCATTTCGTAGGTCTTCAATAACAATATTTAAAAACACAATGGGTCCATATCTTAATATTGCATTCCTTTACTTGTGTAGAAGTTAATCTATGAAGCAACATAAAAATCAAAACTGAATCAGAGACTTTTGTTTTTTTAGCCTGGTATGTAAGGAACATGGAAGTCACTATTCTTTAACAACCAGTGAAAAGTTGAACGATCTGAAAAATTGACAACTCTTCTTAGATCCTTCAGAG
Source organism: Neomonachus schauinslandi (assembly GCF_002201575.2). NCBI lineage: Eukaryota > Metazoa > Chordata > Mammalia > Carnivora > Phocidae > Neomonachus > Neomonachus schauinslandi. Next base: position 144,105,941 of record NC_058409.1, read on the forward strand.
AAGTGAGGTCCCTGGGCAAACTTCTGCCCTCCAAATCAGAGACACAGCTCTCCAGAAGGCAATCTGATACCTGATGGGGGAGTTCAGTGGGGAAGTGTGAACTCAAGTTTCATCTCAAGTATTAAGTATGCAGAAGGCCTTCCCAGGCCATCTTTACTAAAGCTCTCCTTCATCTTCATGAGTCTTTGGCACAATTTCCATTTTATTTCCATTATGCTCCTAATCTTGTCAGTTACACTTTGTTTGTTGGTGTTTTATCTCTCCCAACTGGGACTTGAGCTCCTTGAGGTAGGATCTGTGTTTGAATATCTTATACTCATGGTTAGGAATGGTGCCAACCACAGAGTAGATGTGTGATAAGTACTGTGGAAGAAATGACTGAAAGACAGTCATATGACAGGAGAGGTATGTGAGCTAGAGTTAATGATTTTGGAACAATCGATATATAGATGGCAATTTAAGAACTTGAAAAAATAAGATCCTCTGGAACTGATATGAGAGTAAGATCCATGCAGTATCTATCCTGAGAATACCATCCTCTAAGTGATGGGCAGAAGAAGTAGATCTTCCTTAGGAGGTAGAGAAAAAGCAACAAGGAACCTGAGGAGAGAACAGGAAGATTCCTCCATTGTCATCTTGGTTTGAGTTTTCCCAAGAGATGAGCCTGAATCAAGAATTTGGTTCATGCAATTTATCTGAAGGTGATCCCAGGAAACACAAAGAAGGAATAGGGAAAGCATGCAGGTAAGAGAAGATAGCCAGTAAGGGGTGCATTAATGAGTGGCTGACTACTATTGGCCACAGAGTAGAGGGTTATCACTGGGGAACATCTGAGAGAGCATATAAAACACAACTCAGAACTATCCTACTGAGGAACAAGGACACGGGGGTCCTTATCCACTATTCTCCATCACTCCATGGGAGGGGATTGTTTTTTGTAACATTAGCTCCCTGTCACTTCTTACCTACCTCTTATGCACGTCTAGATGCTTCTGCACCCATGGACTGCCCTTAAGCAGAAGACATGGTTCATGAGGAATGACACCATAGGTGTATTTGGAAACTATCTTCCACAGCTGTGATTCAGCTCTGGGTGAGCTGAGGGAGCATGGGCAGGGACATGAAGCATCTGCCACATTTGTGTTGGCCAAGAGTAGAAAGTGTTTCAAGGAACTGTTGGCGAACTGTGTGCACATGGTAAAGAGGTAAAGGTTATCATATAGAAATGAGAACCATGACTTCAGGGACACTCCTTGGGAAAAAAAGTAAGAACTTTTCTTCTTGGTTACCTTGACAGGTAGTAATAGAGAACAACTTAGGAATTATGAGACTCAGAGATAAGAGAGGTATCTTTGGAATGGATGTTCCAGGATTATTTTTCACTGGAAAATGCTGCTATACATATAGAAAAATATAGGTGTAAGTGGAAGGGCAGGGACTCTGAAGGCAGACTGTCTGAGTTCATTTTTAGTTCCTCCTTATCCTGTGGCCTTGGGCAAGTTACTTTGCTCCTTGGGGCCTTGGTTTTCTCACCTGTAAAAAGGCAGTAATAATGCCACTCACTTCATAGTGTTATTTATTGGAAGGATTCAGTGAAATTATATTTATTCTCTTGTATGTCTGTAACGCCAGGCATTCTAGTTTTACTCTATTATTTCATATTAAATCTTGAATTTTAAATGTTATTTTGTTATATTCTATCAAACAAACAAGTATCAAATACAAACTTCTCCAGGATGAGTGAGATTAAATTTCTGATTAATAGTTGCTATGTTTGTTAGATGAAGAGTATCAGAAAAAAATTTAACAATCAAGGTATAATAAGCATCTCTATTTAGTGAACTTTGTCAGTAATTATCAATCTTGTATGCACATTGTCACCATGGAAAAATGTAAAAATATTGATGTCTGAACCCCATTTTCAGTAGATCTTATTTAATTGAGACCCTGAGGGAACTGGCAGGTTGAGAAGCACTGATTTACCTAAGAGTCAAGATTTTGCAGGGTCTTAGAAACATCCTTGTGAATATTAAATGCCATGACATTCCCTGATATATTTTAAAGAGAATTTTATATAAATAGAAATTTACTACAATATGCTACATATATTATTTCTCTGAGATAAAATGTATGCATTAACTATGTTTTTATATTTTGGAAAGTCAAAAGAATTTGTCATCCTCCCAAAAGAAATGGTAAATCTTCTGCTTTATAAATATAAAATATTTCCAAGTATTAAAATAGGAAGACTCTGGAAGTTATTACATTTAAATTCCATTGACTAAACTTAAAATTTATGTCACAGGAGAGAAGAGTAATTATTGTTATATCAAGGCAGACACACTTTGACAATGTACAGGCATATTTCTAATAACTGCCTTAGGAAGATTAGGAAGAGTGTATGTAATTTCTGGATAGTGCAAAAAAAAAAAAAAACCCACCTGTTTTCATCTTATGCATAGTAATGATAGTTATAACCATGAATTTTATTATCATAAAGCACTTTAAGAATCAGTGAAGAACAAAACAATTAGAAACATTTCAAAATTTTAATCATGTATTAAATTAATTTTCTATGTGACTGCTTATGCAAAATGAGAAATTCAATGGAGAGCTGAAATAAATAAAATTGTTTTTTTTAACTCTCCTTTCTTTAATTTATTGAGTTTAATTTATTAAGTTTCCTTCATTCCTAGTCCAGTTGCCGTATCTTTCCCCAGCAATAGCCCCTCACTCTATAAACTTTTAAGAAGTACAAACCTATTTTCCAACCTTTCCGAAACAAAAAAACACATTTGGCATATTCATGAGTTACGTTTTACAGAAGTAAATTTAGATAAACAAAAAGTCAATTCTGTTTACAAAATTATCATTGCACTCTGCTGCTATATTGTGTGTCATTAGGAAATGATCAATTTGCTCTTCCTTTACTATCTCTCTTGAAACAAATTCTTTATAATACACTTGGTAGTAGAATATTCTTCCCTAAAAAATAAGACATCATAGGGCGCCTGGGTGGCTCAGTTGGTTAAGCGACTGCCTTCGGCTCAGGTCATGATCCTGGAGTCCCGGGATCGAGTCCCGCATCGGGCTCCCTGCTTGGCAGGGAGTCTGCTTCTCCCTCTGACCCTCCTCCCTCTCATGCTCTCTGTCTCTCATTCTCTCTGTCTCAAATAAATAAATAAAATCTTTAAAAAAAAAAAAAATAAGACATCATAAAGATTTCTGCCTCAGATAATAGCAAAGTAGCGCATATTGGACTAACTGACCCTCAAACAGTAATGATAAACTCTTGGGGAAAAAATGAAAAAAATCCAAAGGAAGAGGAATCTAAAGAAGTAGCAAGGAAGTTGACATTTGAAAGAAAATAATAACAATGGGGAAGTTTCCAAGTTTCTGGCTTAATGCCTGAGGGCAGACTATAGTTGTTCTGATGTGGAGTGCTAAAGGCCTGATAAAAACCTACAGTTTTACTGGTTGAGAGATCAGAGCACAAAGTTAAGAGGAGGCTACAGCACTTAGAAAATGATAGGATAAATTCTATTCAGAAGGTAGCCAAACTGGGGTAACAACAAATTCTAATTTCTGGCCAAACCATTGGTTGTCCCCTTAACTCAGATTGTAAGGAATAGACTCCAAGTAACCCAGAAAATGCTAAAGAAACATAGCAGATGTTAGTTTCTGACAGTTGTAGGAGAGACAGAATTTGGAGTTTGAGTCCAGCTGAGGTAAAAGCTTGTTATGAAGGGAAAAAAAAAATCAATACTCTTTGGAGGAATGTAACAGGATCCAATCTCTACAAGCTGTCATTCACAATATCTGGGGTCTGATCCCAAATTAATGAACATAATTCAAAATTAATGAACAAAATTAATGAATCAATGTAAATAAAATAAAAGAAAAAAATGTAATTCATAGGAAAAAGAAAAGCCAGTCAAGGGAGAATAAATGAGACTTGTCCCAAATGTTGGAATCAATGAATATGAATGTTAAGACATCTATTTTAACTATGCCCAAGGACATAAAGAAAATATATTGTAATGAATGAACATATAAGAAATCAATGTGGAGACGTTGAAATTTTATTATGGCTATTTTAAATTTGTTCAAAGAATTAATGGAAAATATTCAAAGAATTGAAGAAAAATATGGTCTCAATGAGGAAACAAATATGAAATTTCAGTAGAGGACATAAAGCAAAAAAACAAAAACAAAAACAAAACAAACCTAATGAAATTTGAGAAGCAAATAATACAAAAACCTGAAGTAAAGTCACTAGATGGGCTTAAAAGCATATGGAAGGATAATAAAAAAAGAGTCAGTAAATTTTAAGGTAGATCAATAGAAATTATGCAACTTGAAGATGGAAAGATAGATAAAAAACTTAAAAATAAATAAAGCCTCGGTGATCTATGTGACGATATCAAGTTGTTCAACATATATAACATTGTAGTTCCAGAAGGAGAAGAAAAACTGGAGTAGAAAATAAAATTGGGGATATAATAACTTATTTTTGTGAAATATATAATTTATATGTTCAAGACACTAAGTAATCTGCAAGTAGAATAAATAAAAAGTAACCAATCGCCTTGGGAGCAAAATAGTTAAATTGATGAAGACCAAAGTGAACTATAGAAAGTAGACAGAAGAAAAAGTATGTGTACCATACAAAGGAATAAAGATATGAAAAAGAGCTTATATCTCATTGAAAACAATGAAGAATTTGTCAATAGGAGAACTACATTCTAAGAAATGCTAATGTGAAGTTAGACTGAAGAAAAATAAAGCTGGATAAAAAGTTGCATTTTCCAGAAGACATGAATAACACTGAAAATGGGAAAATATGGTACATATAAAAATTATCTATTGTTTCTCTTTACTTCTTTAAAACACTTGACTATAAAAACAAAAGCAGTGACATTGTGTTTGAAGTTCATGTGATATGAACAGGTAATATATAAATACCCAGTAGTACAATTGCTGGGTCATAGAGACACCACCTCACACCACCCATAATGGCTAAAATTAACAAGACAGGAAACAGCAGATGTTGGCAACGATGTGGAGAAAGGGGAACCCTCCTACAGTGTTGGTGGAAATGCAAGCTGGTACAGCTACTCTGGAAAACAGTACGGAGGTACCTCAAAAAGTTGAAAATAGGGCTACCCTATGACCCAGCAATTGCACTACTGGGTATTTACCCCCAAAGATACAAATGTAGTGATCAAAAGGGGCACTTGCACCCCAATGTTTATAGCAGCAACGTCCACAATGGCCAAACCATGGAAAGAGTCCAGAAGTCCATTGACAGATGAATGGATAAAGAAGATATGACATATATATATGTATCATAGGTATATATATATATATATATATATATAATGTAATATATGTATAATGTAAATATGTATATCATATGTGTGTGTATATATATAATGTAATACTACTCAGCTATCAAAAAAATGAAATCTTGTCATTTGCAACAATGTGGATGGAACTAAGGGAAACAAGTCAATCAGAGAAAGACAATTATCAGATGATCTCACTGATATGTGGAATTTAAGAAACAAGGCAGAGGATCAGAAGGGAAGAAAGGGAAAAATGAAACAAGATGAAACCAGAGAGGAAGACAAAATCATAGGAAACAAACAGGGTTCCTGTAGGGGAGATGGGTAGGGGGGATGGGGTATGTGGGTGATGTGCATTAAGGAGGACACGTGATGTAATGAGCACTGGGTATTATATAAGATTGATGAATCACTGACTTCTACCTTTGAACCTGAATTTATTAATTTTTATTTAATTTAATTGAATTTAAATTTAAAAAATCACTGCAAAATATGATGCAAAGTAGTATGGGTAAAAAGTCAATGGATATTCATGCCTTATGCTAGATAAAAATGAACTAAAATTGGATCAGGGACCTTAATGTAAAACTTAAAATTAGAAACTTTAAAAAATAGAATAGAATCTTGGTGACTTCAGGTTAAAGATTTCTTATCAAGAACACAATATGGATCAGCCATAAAAGAAAAAATTTGTATTAATCAATTAAAAATTTCTGGTCTTTGAGTTTTATGAAAATAAAAACCAAAAAGAGCCACAGACTGGGAGAAAATATTTCCAAAATATATCCCTGATAAACAACTGGTAAGAGAATATGAAAACAATGAATCATGGAACACTACATCAAAAACTAATGATATAATGTATGGTGATTAACATAACATAATAAAATTAAATTAAAGAAAAAGAGAATATGGAAAGAACTCCCAAATTAGAACAAACAAAAAAACAAAACAGATATAACAAGACAATAAGAACAAAAATGAAAACAAAACAGTGATATAGGTGATAAATTTGCTTAACATTGTTAGTCTTTAGAAAAAAGCAAGTTAAAATCACAATGAAATAATCCCGCACGCTTATAAGAATAATCTTGTACCTCTCAAAACGAAAACAAAAACAAAAATAAAAACAAAGAAAATCGACTGCAGGCAAAGCTGGATCAACTGGTGCTCAGACTTTGTTGATTCTCTGATGTCCTTTTATGTCTCTTGTCACCCAGGATAATAATACTAATGAAAGAAATACAATAGGAAAAGAATGTTGTAATTTTACCAGTGTGCTTACCATCCACATTTTAATTTATCCAGTTGGAAATGTGTTTGAAAAAGTAATTTTACATTCTGTTTCATATACGTTGAGATAAAATATATTTTAAATTAAAATGACATCAGGGGCGCCAGGGTGGCTCAATCAGTTGACTTTTGGTTTTGGCTCAGGTTGTGATCTCATGGGTTGTGAGATCGAGCCCCATGTCGGGCTCCGTGCTCAGTGGGGAGTCTGCTTAAGATTCTCTCTCCCTCTGCCCCTCCCCCTATTTGGGCATGCTCTCTCTAAAATAAATAAATAAATCTATGACATCAATATTACTGCGCTTTTCCTACATAACTAGGTATTTCCTTTTAATTCTTGGAACATATTGGCTATTACTTTATATTTCATTTTGTATGACTGATATATTCACATAATTTAAAATCCATAAATGGATATACAATGAAAGGCGATTTTGTTACCTTTAGTATTATGTATTTTATCTGTTTACTTAAGCAGTCCCACTGAGAATATTTAGGTTGGCCCCACATTTTGCTATCCCAAACAATGCTTCATTGAGAATCTTTGTAAATATATTGTTTTACATGTGTGCAAGACTATTAAGAGAATGCTCTATAGAATTGTTAGATCGAAGGGCATATGCACTTGGAGTTGTGATACATATATTTCCAAATTACCCTTCATGGAAGTTGTACGAATTCATATTCTTATCAGCAATCCACTAGAAATTGGCTTAATTTCAAAAAAATGTTTTGATTCTCCATAGCAAGAATTTCTGTCATTCTTCGCTTCCAGCAGATCACAGCAGACTCAGTCCAGTTAGGCAACTTCCAGCTCCTCTGGTACATATAGATTTGCTGTGAGGGTACAAGATGCCAACTCCTACGTGAGTTTTAAAATTCTTGAATATGGCACTATGAGGCAGGATGCCCCCAGCCCATGGTATTGGGGAGATTTCCCTGGCCTGTTACCATCTCAGATATGAGATGAAATCCCAATTTTTTTTTGCAGGGGACCCATTCATATTAAAGTGTGGTGGAGGAGAAGGAAAACGAGGTCAAAGAAGATTGCTCTAAGACAGTAGTCTCAGTTGGTAAGATCTGCAGGCAGTTTTATTTGGCACAACTCTACAGGGAGCATGTTACTAGCATCTGCAGGGTAGAGGCCAAGATGCTGCTAAACATCCTACAGGAAAGCAGTCCAAAGCAAAGAATGATCTAGTGCCAAATGTCAATAGCATGAGGTTCAGAGGTCCCGATATTTATATATTTATGCACACACACTACACACACCTCACACAGAAATTGTTAAAAGTGGGTGCTTTGTTTGTTTGTTTGTTTGTTTTTAGAGAAGGGACTAGAGTCACTAGCAGTAGTTGGAAATTATGAGTTAGGAGAGTGAATGTGGACTTTTCCTTGTTTAGAGTCTATACGTCTATATCTTTCAAAAAAGTAATAAACGGCATATTGGCATCTTACTTTTGTAAATAAAAAAGAACCATACCCAAACCCCATACACTATTTTTGAGTTCAGTAAAAATATTTTATCGATTCATATTGTGGTTGGCAAGCATTTATTTTTGCAGCATTAACTATGAAATCCTTAAACGGTTTAGTCTTTAATATGTTTCCCTAATGCAGTAAGTTGCCCAACTGTTTTTATTTCTTTTGGCTACTGGCTTGGTATTTACCTTTCTTTTCTTTGTACGCTTCAGGATTTACCTCCCAGGTCCAGTAGGTAAAGATGCTGTCCTGCTTAGTTTTTAATTATCATCAAATTTGTGGGCTGAGTTGCTATGGCAACGACATAAAAACTCCAAAAGGGAAAAGGTGAAGATAGAATCAGTCTTGCTTTGTTTTCCATATACTGACAGCTGAATTAACCTTGGAGAATAAAGCAGCTCTTCCACAGGTGATTCATTCTGGGTTTGCTTTATGTATTTATACAAGCAGGGTGTAAAAAATGATTGGTAGTGTCCTTCCCTATGTTGTATGATGCTCTCCAGAATAGGGCTTCCCACACCTCAAAGAAGAGATAGTGGACCCTCAGGGAGCAAAGGGACCCTGAGGTTTCAGGGGCCACTCCTGCCAGAGGCCCCCAGGGTCAAGGGCGTTCCCCTTCGGCATTGTCTCCACCATCCCAGGACCTAACGCAGCTCTCCACCTTTGCCCTAGTTCTCACCTCTGCTCCGGTCCCCAGTCTGTGGGCTCTATAGGGCTCCACCTGCAATGGGCAGAGGAAGGTCTTATTTGGCTCCGCTGGTCAATGCTTCCCAACGTGGCCCACAGATCAATGTTATTCCCTTCAAACTCCCAGCAATATTATTTTGTGGATACTGACAAACTGATTCTAAAGTTTATATGGAGAGGAGAAAAAAGACCCAGAATGCATGGGCAATACTAAGAGAGGAACAAATTTGGAAGACTGATGATACCTGACTTCAAGACTTACCATCAAACTATAATCATCAAGACAGGGTGATACTGGCAAAAGAAGAGACAAATAGATCAGCACAATAGAATAGAGAGCCTAGAAATAGGCCCTTATAAATATAGTCAACTGATCTTTGATAAAGGAGTAAAGACAACACAATGGACAACAAATGGTGCTGGAACAACTGGACATCCATATGCAAAAAATGCATTTAGATCTAGGCCTTACACCTTTCGCAAAAACTAACTCAAAATAGATCATGGACTTAAATGTGAAATGCAAATCCATAAAGCTAGAATATAAACGTAGAAGAAAACTTGATGACCTTGGGTAGGGTGATGACATTTTAGATACAACATCTAACAGTGTTTCATTTCACCAAATGAAAGAAATAATTGATAAGTTGGGCTTCATTAAAATGCAAGACTTCTGGTTTGTGAAAGACAATGTCAAGACAATGAGAAGACAAGTCATAGGCTGGGAGAAAATACTTACAAAAGACACATCTGATAAGGGACTGTTATCTGAAATATACAAAAACCTTTTAAAACTCAACAGTAAGTAAGCAAACAACTCAATTAAAAAGTGGGCCAAAGACCTTAGCAGACCTCTTACCAAATAAGATACAGAGATAGCAAGTAAGCATAAGAGAAGATGCTCCACATCATATTTCATTAGGAAAACGCATATTAAAGCAGTAAGATACCACTACACGCCTATTGTAATGGTCAAAATCTTGAACACTGACAATACCAAATGCTGACAAGGATGTGGAGGAATAGGAACACTCATTCATTGTTCGTGGAAATGCAAAATGGTATAACCACTTGGGAGATAGTTTGGTGGTTTCTTATAAAACTGAACACACTCTTAGCCATACAATCCAGAAACTGTGCTCCTTGGTAACTACCCAAGTTTGTTGAAAATTTATGTCCACACAAAAACTTGTACACAGATGTTTATAACAGCTTTCTTCATAATTGCTAGAACTTGGAAGCTACCAAGATGTCCTTCAGTAGGTGCATGGATAAAAAAAATGGTTGTACATCTGGACCATAGAATATTATTTAGCACTAAAAAGAAATGAGCTATGAAGCCATGAAAAGACATGGAGGAATCTTAAAAGCATTTACTAATAAAGAAACCAATCTGAACATGCTACATAGGGTATGATTCCATTTATATAAAATTCTGGGAAAGTCAAAACTATGGACACAGTAGAAAGATGAGTGTTTGCTAGCAGTCAGAGATTGGGGATGAGGGATGAATATACAAAATGCAGAGGATTTTTAGGAAAGTAAAAGTACTGCGTATAATACTATAATGATGGTAACATCATTCTACATTTATCTCTACCCATAGGATGCAAAACACTGAGAGTGAACTGTAATGTCAAATATGGACTTTTGTGTCAATATAGGTTAATCCATTGTAACAAATATACCATTCTGGTGGAGCATATTATTAATGGGTGAGGCCATGTATGTGCGAGGGCAAGGTGCATATGGGAAAGTTCTGTACCTACCCTTCAATTTTGCTTTGAATTTTTTACTGCTCTAAAAGAATAAAGTCTTAATGAAAAAAGACATCATAATCTAGTGGAGTCCAAATAAAACCTCTTTATAAGTAGATTAAGGAATAGTGAAAATCAATTGATAAAGAAAAACAGAGAAAAAAACGGTGACTAACTTAGGTGATGGGTATGTTAATTAGGTGACGGGTATGTTAATTAGCTTGATTGTGTTGATTACTTCACAATGCATACATATAAGAACACATCGAGTTGTATATCTTGTATACATGCAATTCCTATGGGTCAATTATACCTTAATAAAGCTGAAAATTTACCCAAAAAAGTCCTTCAATTAATTAAGTTTTATTTTATTTTATTTTATTTAAATTCAAGTTAGTTAACATATAGTATATTATTAGTTTCAGGGATAGAATTTAGTGATTCATCTGTTGCATACAACACCCAGTGCTCATTCCATCAAGTGCCCTCCTGAATGCCCATCACCCATTTACCCATCCCCCTGCCCACCTCCCTCTCTGTTTTTATCTTATTTTGTTTTTCCTTCCCTTCCCTAGGTTCATCTGTTTTGTTTCTTAAATTCCACATGAGTGAAATCATATGGTATTTGTCTTTCTCTGACTTATTTCACTTAGCATAAAACCCTCTAGTTCCATCCACATTGTTGCAAATGGCAAGATTTCATTCTTTTTGATGGCTGAGTAATATTCTATTATATATATTATATATATAATATTAATATTATATATTCCATTATATATATCACATCTTCTTTATCCATCCATCCATTGATGGACACCTGGACCCTTTCTATATTTTGGCTATTGTGGACATTGCTGCTATAAACATTGGGGTGCAGGTGTCCCTTTGAATCACTATTTCTGTATCCTTTGGATGAATACCTAGTAGGGCAATTGCTGGGTCATATGGTAGTCCTATTTTTAACTTTTTGAGGAATATCCATACTATTCTCCACAGTGGCTGCACCAGCTTGCATTCCCACCAAGGGTGTGAGAGAGTTCTCCTTTCTCCACATCCTTGCCAACATCCATTGTTTCCTGAATTGTTATTTTCAAAAAAAAAGTCCTTTAAAATTCTTTAGGGGCACCCGGGTGGCTCAGGCAGTTAAGCATCTGACTCTTGGTTTTGGCGAAGGTCACGATCTCAGGGTCCTGGGATCGAGCCCCGTGTGGGGCTCCATGCTCAGTGCAGAGTCTGTTTGTCCCTCTCCCTCTGCTCTTCCCCCTCCTCAAGCCTACGCTCTCTCTCTCTTAAATAAATAAATAAATAAATAAATAAATAAATATCTTTTAAAAAATAAGATTAGCAAGATTGACAGATGGTAAATTTTTTTCACTATTTGATTATCTGAAATATATTTCACTTTCATTAATAAAATGCAGTGTTGCTGCATAGACAGTTCCAAGATGAGATTTATTTTCTCTCAGCACTTTGATGACACAGTTCTCTGTTTTTTGGCTCCTGTTTTTGTGCCCAAGGAGCCATTCTTCGCATTGTTTCATTCTTCTATTCTCTTTTTATCCTAAGATTTCTCTCCATCTTTTCTTTTGTTTGTATCTTTCTTTACAATATGCAAAAGGTATATTTTCTTTAAAAAAAAAATCCTTGTTGGTATAGGTTATGATTCCTGTATTGGTAGATTTATCTAGTCCATCTTTGTGGAAAATTCTCAGCTATTTTTTTCAATTGCTTCTCTGCCATTGTCTTCTCCCTTTCTGGGATTCTGGTTGTTTATATGTTAGACTTTTTCCATCTCCTCCATGGATTTTAACCTCTGGTGACAGAGCATGTTTCCTAAAAACAGCACACATGCTCTTGTATAATGTGATCTTGACATTCGTCCTATCCAGTGGTGTGATGAACGCATGCTTCCTGCCTTTAAAATCGGGTGGATCTTTGTGACTGTCCCAACCATAAGAGTATAGCAGTCATGGTGCTAGCTGACTTCCAAGGCTAGGTCATAACAATGGCACACACTTTTAGGACGCTTGCTTTTGGAGCCTAGCCTCCACAACATGGGGAACCGCAAATATATTTTCATATTTGGGTGCACAGATAAAACCCCATGTGTAAGGGCCATATGTAGCTGTTCTGGTTGACAGCCCAATTTGGGTGCAAGCTGATAACCATTATTACCCATCAGTCATGTGAGTGAAGATGCCCCAGATAATTTCAGTGACCAGCTAAAGTCACCCCCCTTTATGAATCTTCCTGGAGGAGGCCCCTAACATCACTGGTCAGAGACAAACCACCTCAGAACAAACTACTGACCTTCAGAATCTCTGAGTATAATAGAATAGTTGTTTCAAGCCACTGAATTTTGGGATGGGCTATTAGTGCTACAATAGAATCTGGAATACTTCTGTGACTTCTGTTACTATGCCTTTCTTCACTATATTCTGCAAAATATCTTCAATTCTATCGCCAAAGACAACAACTGCTTCTTCAGCCTAGCCTAATTGACATTAAATGCATCCACTGAAGTTTTATTACTAGTGATGACATTTTTCATCCTCATATAGTTTATTTAGTTATTTTTCAAAACTGCTTTGCCATTTCTAATAGTACACTGCTGCTTAATATTTGATTTCATATTCTCTTTTTTTTAGATATTTTATACATAGCTCTTTACATTAGGGTTGTAATTTTGATACCTGAAGCCTTTTGAGAGAGTTTACTTGCTTTGGATTGTTTCTACTGACTATAGCTCCCTGGTGGCTTGTTTCTTTCTGCAGTTGGTGGTATAAAAGTTTCCCCTTTTTGATTAAACTTAGTCACGGAAGTGCTGAGGGGCCACAGTGTGTCACTGTGAGTAAGGGACAGGTGGGGCTAGGTAGGGAGAGATAGATGGGGGCTCTGTGATCAGGCTCACAAAACTCAAAAATGCTGGAGATGAAAGGAAACCAGAAATAAGGGAACAAAGCAGACCATCCTGTCCTAGGTATCAGAGGTGGGGTCTTGTTATAACAGCTACTTGTGAACAACAAAATTACTGGACCCTAAAAAGGAGGTAAGTCATTAAAGATGTTATCACTAATCCTTGCTCAGTGGTGATATCATTAGAGATGTTAAAAGGATTTGAGTTACCTGGTTAGCTTTCTATAAAAGACCAACCCTAAGGCCCTGAGTGGCAACCCTGTTGGGACCCGTCTCCCTCCTGAGAGCTTTTTCTGTGTCCTTGCTTAATAAAACTCTCTGGCTTTACTCACTCTCCTTTGTCTGAGAGATTCATTCTTTGACTCTGTGAGACAAGAAACTAGCTCTCCCACTTCAACTGTATCTTAGAGAAGGCATGTCAGATGTAGGTCTCGACCTTTCACAGGTCCTGGCTTAATTTCTAAAACTAGACCTAAGGTTGACATTTTTCCAGGGCAAACCCAGTTTTATATTATATGTATTTCTGAAATTTTAAATTTCTTTTTTTGCTTTTTAGATATTTACCTTACATCTAGGAGCTCCAGAATACATTTAAAGTGTATTTATTTCAATTTATCCAAGACCTAATTGTGTTGTGGTTAGTCTGCCATGTTGCCAGAGGTAGAAGTCCAGGGAAATCATTAAGTACAGACACAGATATAAATACAGACATAGGTTAGTTATAGAGAGATACATTTAATACAGAACCTTTCCCAGTGAGTGTTATTTACATGGCTCACATCTGTGCATCAACAAGGAGCACGCAGAAGGATTTGCAGATGCACTTAGCAATGACAAATTAGAGCTCAATGGCTTGTTCATGTGGATTAGTAAAGAATACAAGTTTTATCAATTAAAAGGGCAGAAAGCTAAAAGTTTGAAAGTCCATAAATCAGAAATTTCATATTGGCTTTATTCTTTAAGGATTCCTGATTCCTTTCTCTTAATTTTCTAATTGTACTTTTAGGAGAATTTGAATTGGATAATAAAAAATGGATTATAAAACTCACTTCAGATGTTCCTCTAGTTCTAAGTACATGAGAGCTGGGAAGTTACCAATAATTATCCTCCTCACACACAGCCATTAAATAATTCTCTTTTAGTTTATATTTGTATTTTATAGGTTAGCTCTAACTATGCATCTTACTATGTAAGAGATCAAATGATTTTTTAAATTTAACCTTTTCAATGACACAGGAACTTAGATGCATTAGAACTGCCGTTTTGGGATATGTTTCACTTGTTATTATATAAAATACTGTTCTGTCCATTACATGTAGTTTAGTTTGTTTTCTGCCTAAAATAATAAGGAATACACTGTGGCAGGCATGGTTAGATTTTCTTTGCCCATTTCAGCCTTCCAGAGCCACTTGCAAAGGAGAGTGACTTTGCACTCACATTAAAGATTATATGCAGCTTCTAGGATAAATTGAAAGATGGAATCCAAGCTGTTAGAATTTGTTAGGTGCTGGTCTCAGTCTATCAACAACCACGGTTGTGGTTGGACCAGTCCTTGTGGTCCTTAGGATTTCAAAATGCCCTCAGCAACAACCATCAGGAAACATTGGGGGACATTACTCACAGGGCCTGAAAATTACAAGGCAGCCCTGAGTCCACACAATGAGGTTGATGGTGGGGCGGAGGCAGGCCTGGAGTTTTGCTTTTATCAGGGCAGAAGGTGGAGGCCTAAGTTTTCACAGACCCATGCTTTATTGGTGAATTTATTTATTTATTAAAAAATTTTATTTTATTTTATTTAGATTCAATTAATTAACATAGAGTGTATTGTTTGTTTCAGAGGTAGAGTTCAGGGATTCATCAGTTGCCTATAACACCCAGTGCTCATTGCCTCACACGTGCTCCTTAATGCCCATCACCCACTTATCCCACCCCCCCCCACCCACCTCCCCTCCAGCAATGCTCAGTTTCTGTCCCATAGTTAAGAATCTCTTATGGTTTTTCTCCCACTCTGATTTCATCTTATTTTATTTTTCCCTCCCTTCCCCTATGATCCTTTGTTTTGTTTCTTAAATTCTACAAATGAGTGAAATCATATAATTGGCTTTAAATCATAAGAGAGAAAATTAAAGCATGGGGAAGAGAAAAAAGAAGTGGCCCAAAAGGTCAGTTATGGAAATCAACCAAGATCTCTAAATCAAAGGAGCCTGGGGGGCGGGGGGGGGGGGGGGGCGTCGAGGTGGGGGAGGGGAGTGGCCTGGCTCTTTGTGTGTAGCCAGAAGTGTGTTTATTTGAGACAGCCCTCTTTGAAGTGGTGCCTGGCAATCCAAGCTTACTTACTTAAGTCAGGCACTTACATTTCAAAAAAGAAAAGCCCTACTGTCAGGTTTACACTCCAGAATTAAATCAGTTACTTCCAGAAATCACTACTAGACTAGTTTTTAAAAGACACAGAACAGAAATCTGGTGAGCAAAAGAGAAGTGACAACAACACGGGAGTTCGGGAAACTGGAGGAAGATGTTAATAGCTGACTGACCTGGGACGCCTGAGGCTTGCAGATAACAGAACGGAAGAAGGCCTCTGCTGTAAGAGGGTGGGGAGAACAGCTGGGAAGCCTGGATGACTTCATTCACATGGTACACTCTTCACATGACACACTTGCACCACCCGGTACGTCAGAACATGGGGCCCGGGGGCTAAAAGAAGGAAAATTCCTGATACATTGTCAGTATCTTATAAAAACTGACCCATGCTTGGGGCCACCAACTTCAAGATGAAAAGTGAATACAGGTAGACTGAAAAAGCAGCTGAAAGAGGGGGACAGAGGGACAGGGAGGAGGGGGGAAGGCCAGAGAGGAGGGAGGGAGAGGGAGAGAGACGTAGAGAGAGAGAGAGAGAGGGAAGGAGGGAGGGAGGAGTAGGGAGAGAGGGAGGGAGAGAACATTGGTCTGCTGCCATAATTAACGACCGAGAAATGCCTTTTCGTAAGGGAAGACTTACACTGTGGTCTGGTTCCATGGAGAGACTGTGAGGATCCACATGGAATTTGATGTTTATATGGAGAGGCCACAAAAGCTCTAGGCTGCGACACCAAGGCTCACTTTGACTCACCTGGATGCAAGTATGAATAGAGAAAACGTTAAAAAAGTTCAGACAGCAACCATGCCAACTTGAGGGCAATTCAGTGGGAAGCTCTTCAGACTATCCATAAACAGAAGTGTTTAAATGTTTTCTCTGCCGCTCTCTCAGTGCATTAAGAACCACATTGCTTTAAATATTAATAACTGAAAGGAGCTGAGTATTTTTCCGTTCAAGCTTTTCAAATAAAATTCACTGTTGTCTTGAAAACAGAGAGAGAGATTTTAGGCCAAAGGCTATTTTTTTTTTTAAGAAGTTATCCATGGCTAAGAACAAGAGTTTAGTATAAAAGTCAGTCCTCAAACACAGCTAATTGTAGTTCACAGGCTTTTTAAGCACTTTAGCAACAGAATGCAACTACAAAGCACTCTAAGGGAGGAAATGGAGAATTTTTTATTATGAGTTTTCTCATTCAAACCTAGAATTTGAATTTATTTGCTGATACATCTAAACTGATGACTACCTCTAAGTTCCAGAAATCATATATTTATATTATTTTATAAACTATAAATCGTGTAAATTTAATTATACAATATTTCTGTATATTTCTGATTATAAATAATAAAATTCCAATCAACACAGAGAAAGTAACAGTCTCTCATAAGCAATGTTCCCAGGTGCTCAGACACCCTCGCTCTTCATGCTCTTCAATAATAGGATTTTTCTC
Source organism: Neomonachus schauinslandi (assembly GCF_002201575.2). Taxonomy (NCBI): domain Eukaryota; kingdom Metazoa; phylum Chordata; class Mammalia; order Carnivora; family Phocidae; genus Neomonachus; species Neomonachus schauinslandi. The sequence continues at coordinate 144,123,224 of NC_058409.1, forward strand.
TTCATGCTGTCATTACATAGGGATCTAGGAGGAGTCTAGCATTACATTTCACTGCATAAATGTACTATATATTTTTTTTAGTGTGGGGGAGGGCAGAGGGAGAGAATCTCAAGAAGACTCTGCACTGAGCACAGAGCCTAAAGCCAGGCTCGATCTCATGACCCTGAGATCATGACCTGAGCTGAAGTCAAGAGTTGGATGCTCAACAGACTGAGCCACCCAGGCGCCCCTGTACAAAATATCGTTTGATCAGTCTGTTATGGAAAGACATTTAAGTTGTTTCCAATATTTGCTCTGATGGAATATGTTGCAGTGAAATCATTTTGGAGCTCCACTGAGTAGTTTTTCTATTAAGTGACGAGAGGTACAATTTTTGAGTCAAAGGGCAAATGCATTTTTCTGTTGGATTACGATTCATCTTGCAGTTTCCTTCCCATCTGTTGCCTCGACCTTACCAAAATCCCTGGGCACCAGCATTATAGCGGCTTCAGTGGGGGTCAAATGAAAGGACAAAAGGGGAATCCATCAGAGGCCCCAGAACTCTGTCTCTAAAGCATCCTCTATTTTGATAATTGGGGCAATTTCAGGACGGGCAGAGGTCAGGGGAAGCCAGGGAAGCTGTGGCAGGGGGCGAGGCTGGAAAAGACCACAGGGACAAGCACATTGTGGTTCTTCCGGGCTACATCACAATACTGGACTTGACTCTGAAGTCTACAAGGAGACTTTGCAGGATCCTGGCCTGCCAGGGACGTGATCACATGTGTGCTTTACACATATCACCATGACAACAGTGTGGCCTAGCATCTGGGTGGGATAAAATGAATGGCAGTGAGGTGGATGGAAGGAATCTGTTGCCATGAGAAATTCTGAGGGATCTAAGTCTCCTAGAGGAGCTGGGAAAGGAGAAGTGAGCAGACCTAAGAGATTTCCAGTGGATCACCTCTCACCAGCACCAGATCACACCATTTCGAGAAGATTGCCCTATGTAGCTGAATATAAACTGAAATAGTTTTGAAGCTCTAAGCTTTGGTTGCCCCACTGCACAGAAGTGATACCTGGAATAGCACCCAGGGTGTTACTGGCTAAGGTGTCCCCTTCTGCTGTCATGGAGAGCAGAGCTCTGGTGTTAACAGTCCCACCAGCAACCACAGAAGGGGAAGAAATGAGTTCCCCTGTGGAGATGGCCTTTGTCATCAAAGGTGGAGGAAGGAGATGCTGGATGCACACAACCCTTCAGCACCCAGTGTAGAGAGGGAAACAGAAGGCTGAGGATCAGGTCTCACACCACACCAGCACGTAGGTGGTAGAGACCAAGAAAACACTACACAAAATACAGAACATACAGTGGCTGAGCTCAGAGAACAGAGACCCTGAAAGAAAAAGAGAAAATTTTAGCTTCTTGAATTGTGTCTAGCAGTATATCCTGATCATATCCCTCATCTGGGACTCATTTCCTTGTCTATCTATTAATCCACAATAACAGTTTATTACAGTGAGACCTGGGAAGGTGGGGATGAAGATGGCACGAATTTTGCATGTACTTTCAGTAGATTGGTGGACTGAGTTGAATCAAAATTTGCTTTCGAAAGACAGATTTGTCTGTAACATAGATTAATAGAAACATCATCTAGGACATTTTCACTATGAAAAAGTTATCTATATTTCCAGACTTTATGGATACCCTGAGATGTGCTAAATAAACCGGAACAGAAATGACCTTAATAAATAGCTTAGCTTAAAAGCAAGGGAAACACTGGGGCCTGGAAGTGTTAGGGAACTCAGACAAGGTGATATAGGAACTGGATATAAGCTCACAAAGGATAAGATTCTAAGTCCCATGGGAAGACAGTTTTTGTGGGCTTGAGTCTGCCCAAGAAGGGGAAATAGAACTAACTCCCTGGCATACAACTGGGATCTTTCAATGCTACCAGTCTAATCATGCAAGAAAAACCATCACCCCAAAAGAGCTTGCTCTCTTCCTGTGCCTCTAATATAAGAGGCCGACTCTCCTCTGGAAATTTAAGCATCCTGAGAACAGGGTTGTTGATTCTGGTTCACTGCTGCATCCAGCCTAAAGCAGTGTCTCACACATTGTAGGTGCTCAGCACATAGCTGTTGAATTCTGGAAACCTCTCTATTGAGTCCTTGCCACACAGAGGTGTGGAGTCTGCATTTGCATTGCCTGCGTGGATTAGGAATCCCAACCTGAGACAGTTCCATAAACAGCAGCCCTGGATCGATGAAAACAGTAACTATAGCAGAATCAAGGTAAAACCCCTCTGACTTGTTAACTTCCATGGAGCACACCTTAATAAAAAATATCACTGCCAAATACACATAAAGAATGCGATGATGAGAAAGGAGGTCTGATTTGGGACAAAAGACCTAAACCACAGAGGGAAAATTGTTTGGGTTTTGTATTATATATTTGGTTTAAAGGCCGGTAAGTAGGAGGTGAGGGACAGTGGAAGGTAAAGATACAATAGATCTTTGGATGAGGAAATGTGGTCATTGAAAGTAAGGTGGGTAGGAAATTTACATCATATGGGGGCAGGAACAATCTGCAACAGAAGAGAAGAGAGAAGAAACAGGAGTAATTACTCACTGGTCATCAAGGAGCTCACAGTGCGGTGGAGGAGCAGATATCGAAGTCTGGTGGAATAGGTGAGGCTCAGAAGCTCATAACACATGAGCTGGGCACCTTACATGGGTTTGGTATGGGAAGATTTCCTTGAAGGAGTGTTTGTGAGCAGGTCATGGAAGAGTCACTTGGGGTTTGCCAAGATAGGAAAGAAAGCACAGCTTGGAGGTGGGTGTGTGTGTTGGGGCTTGGGGTGGGGGCAGTAGGAAGGTGGTCTTATTCATCATAGGGCTTCTCAAATCTTTCTGCTGAAATCCCTGATAGTGGTGGGAACAGAACCGCAGTGGGGACACTCCACAGAGGTTCTGAGGATATAACCTAAGTAATCTTTATGCCTACGGGATCAAGGGGTCTCTCTTTACAGTTCTGTCTTTGGTTACATAAATTCATGTGCGGATGCATTCTACTTCCTAGCATTCCTGGTATTATTTTAATTTAAAAAATGACGTTCTTAATTTTGAGATAAATCAGTGCTCTAGTATAATACACCATGTTTAGCCTGTGGCTGCTGACCACCTCATTGTGCTCTTAGACTCAGAGACCCCAGTTGGGTGATGATGTTTTCAGCCTTATCTGTGTCCTTTCTCCTCCACCATCCCCCAAACTTTGGCAACATATTTAAGTCAGGCTAATTGTCTGTGGATCAATTGGGGGCATGAGTGAGATGGAGTCAGTTTGATAAATGGCCAGTTTAGCAAGAATGGACTCTGGTATTAAGACCAAACTAACATTTCACTTTTCTTGGGGAAGAAAGGAATGTTATTTACTTAGTTTACACATTTTTTCTGAAATAAATTGATTTTGCGGCCCATCTACAAATATGCTGCTATCTTTCTAATGAGACTCCATCTTTTAGCGTGAAATGTTCCCCATCAGAGAAGGAAATGCCTCTAGTTGAAGAGAAGTCTAAGCTGCTTTTGATGATGGCAGGTGCACTAATCTCCATCCCGAGGCAAACGGGACAAATGGTTTCGATTCATGGGGGATGATACACTTAGTGACTATTTTTAACAACATATGACAAATTGGGTTTGAAATTCCTGAGATAATGCTTCTCAATGCAAAACTTAAGGAAAATTTTAGGTGTATCAGAGTAGCTAGCAGACAGTTGTCACAGAGGTATTTTGATTGAAAGATTAAGAACATTAGTTGTTACTCCCTACTTAAGCGATACAGTGAAGAGAAGTGAGGCACTTGGGTGATCGAGTGTCATTTATTACAAAAAACCCCAAACCTTCAAAACCTTCACAGAACATCTGCTTTATGCCAAGTGCAATGGCAAGGTATTGGGGAAATGACAATTAATTCATTCAAATATGCTGTGAGTTTCTAGGTGTCAGATACTGTCCAACTCGATGAGAGAGAACAGAGCCATTTTTCATTCATTCATTATTTCATTCATTATTTTAATTCCACTTGGGAGAGGCAGCCCATAAATAACAAATTATCACTAATCATGCCAGTGATGACAGCCATAATGAGAATTTCAACAGGGTTATAAGATGCAGTGGCCACTTAACAGTGTGTGGACAGAGAAAATTTCTCTGAAGAGTAATATTTAAATTGTGATTTAAGTAACAGGAAGAGACCAGCTATGTAGAGATCAGACAGAGTCAATATTTCTAAGGTCCTGAGAATGTGCTTTTTGAGGAGGCTGAAGCAGAAAAGAAGGCTCTCTCTCATGCAGGGCAGTGGGAGAGGGGAGCGTGGTGTGGCTGGAGGTTGGAGAACTGGCAGGACCAGGCGTCCAGGTCCTGGATAAACCGGGGTGTGGCACTTACCCCAAGTCTGACAGGTATTCTGTGCAAGGTTTTAGGCAGCAAAATGATAGGATCTGATCAGCATTTTCAAAAGATGGTGCTGCTGCATGAGAAACGGAATAGGAATAGGAGAGCAAGAGTGGATGCTCAGGTGAAGATGATGGCTCTGTGGGAAGTGGCTGCCGAAGTGGGGGACTGTGGAAGGACCCAGAAGATTTATCAGAGGTAGAGTTCATCAAACCTCCTTGTGGATGAATGGGGGTGGTGAGGAGTGAGGGAAGCTACCTGCTCACTCTCGCTTTCCTATAGCACTTCAGCTTTCCCTTCCCACCTACCTCCACCTGACCCTACACCCATGCAAGGCTGCTCCCCGCAGAGCCTTTCCCATCTCAGCTGTGAACACCAAAAATCCAGTTTTTCTGGCTCAACACCCAGCCTTCCTTGGGTCTCTCTTTCCTGCACCCCATCACGTCTGTGTTGGCAGCACATCCTGTTGGCTCTACATTCAAAATGTGTCCATCATCCACCCACTTCTCACATTGCAAATGCTAATTACGTGGTCCAGTCCAGCATCATGTGGTGCTTGGGGCTCTTCCAGCATCCTAGCGTCTCTGTGCTCCTCCATTCCTGCCTCCCTACCACCCGCCGGCAACCCAGGAGGAAGAATTACCTTCCTAAACTGTAAATAAAAACTGACACACCGCTATGATTTCATGCTGCAACTTAAGCAGAAAGCAGACGTCTTTGAATGGTCTAACAGGACTCTCATGGGCTTGCCTCTGTCTCACTTCCTGATCCTTCGGATGTCATCCTCCTGCCTGCCACCACCTACCTGCCAGGGCTGCTGGCTTCCTTTCTGCCTTCACTTGTGCCAAGTTCCTTCCTGCCTAAAGGCTTTTGCGTTCTCCATTCCTTCCAATGAGATGCTCCGTCTCCAGATATCCACAGTGTCGTCTCCTTTCATGATTCATGTCTCTTGTGCACCACTCTCTGATGGGTTTTCCTGAATCACCCCATGGAAACATTTCCCTGTGCCTCTACATATTTTGGTTGCCGAAGTCAGTGCGTCTTTGGGACTCCTACTCTTTGCTCTAGTGAGGAGCTGCCTCAAAGACTTTCCTCTGATATCTTTCCCATGATAACTTTATAGAATTGCAATACACAGAGAGTAGCTCTTAAATGATTATAAGGGATTTAATCAAAATCATCCAGGATGCCTCTACTGCATAGCTTGACTCTTCTTCTTGAGTAATAATCCAAGAAAAGATACTTGGGAAGACCAGTAGTTCAGAGTAGTCAAATCAAAGGCCTGGTGCCTCACTTGCAAAATTCTGATTTTCTTTAACCTTGGACTGATAAACGAAGTACTTTAATGTAGGTTCTGTCCCTCCATACCCATTGCAGTCACCTCCCTCCCTGGCTGAGCTCTATTTTATTTTATTTTTTTGGTAATATGACTGATCTCATGTGGTGGGTGGGAATGGATTGAGTGAGGTTCTACAGGTGGAGAAAGTCTGCTTCTGAAGAAATGGGGAAAAGACTCAGGGGAGACCAGACCTTCACCAAGGCTTTCCAGAGGGAGATACGAGGCAGTAGAAGAGCTCAGACTCTGGGGTCAGATGCATCTTGATTTGGGTCCTGCCCGATGTGGGCTCTTAGCTGAATGATGTGGGACAAGCTGCTTGGTCTCACAAAATCTCTTTTCCTTTATGGTCAGAGGCAGATAATAAAGCTTACTTCTCAGGATGGCAGCGAGAGTTAGAGACAGAATCACACCCAAGTGTCTTTCACTTTCTGGAACATGGTAAGAACTAATGTAATGCTAGCCTTCTTTTCTTTCCTTGTGGGGCAAGCCCACCTCCTGGTTTGTGCAGAGCATGAATTGCCCCAGGCTTGCTGACACCCCTCAAATCCCTGGTGCAGCCGTCAGAACTGCAGGGCGACAAGCCAACGTCCCTCTCTTTGGAAGGCAGCCCCCTGACCCCCACTGGGATCCTGGAGGTGGGTGCAGACACCATGGCCCAGTTGGCTCGGATACTGCATCCAGGCCCTTCCGTGATCCTCGGGTGGATCCCAGCGGGGGAGGCTGATCTTAACGCCCCGTGAGACTGGAGTCCGTGCCTGGTTATCACGCAGTGGCCTCTGCCCTGGTCATGGCGCAGACTCAAGTGCAAAGCGCGGACTACCGCTTCTACCACCGTGCGCGTCAGGGACCCCCAGAGCTTCCCCAGCAGGAGAGCGGCCTTAGTGCCCTTGCGGTCCCTGTTAACGCTCTGCAATCACAAGCCTTGAAGGCTTTAACTTCCTCTCACGGACCCTCCAGGGAATCGGCAGGTACCTGGTCGGCTTCTCTGGGAGAAGCGCCAGCACTGGAGCCTGCGGCGTCTGCGTCCTCAGTCCCTCCGTGCGCGGGGCTCCCTGATGACCCCCCTCCCGCCAGCTCCCCGCCAGCCTCTCGAGATTACGCCCAGGCGGCCCTCCATGCAGCTTGTACCTCCCTTGGCTCTCTAAGATTCCTGATTCCAGTCAGGCTGTGACAGTTGCCCACTTTTTGTAAATTACAGATTTTAGCTGAAAGTCTCAAAGGATTCCCTTTTTTGTTACTATCTTTTGATGAGTCGTAGTGGTTGGGAGCTGGCAGTTTGCAGAATGATGATTTGGATGTTTGTAACAGCATTTCATCACATACGATATATTTTTCGTGCTGTTGTGGAACTTCTGCTTATTAAACTTGGTCAGATTAGCTCAGATAGCACGAGTCCCATAGAGAGAAAAACTGTGGACTTAACTATCATTCACAACAATGGCTAATTAACTTCCTGTTAATGTTCTTCACAGAAGTTGTGAAATGGTGTCTTAGGAGACTCAGCAAACAGTTAAGCTTTATAGCATTATCACTTTGCATTTTTTTTCTTCCTATTTTTAAGTGTTGGGCTAATGGTAGCTTAGGCAGGACCTGCTGACAAAAGGAAAATGCCCAGGGCTTTACTGGGGTGTGTCTAGATGCAGCCTGACGCTGTCCCGCTGGGGAAGCTCTGGGGGTGCCCACTGAGACCAACCAGCTCCTGAACAGATGTTCAGTGTCGGAGAATGATGGCGGTGACAATCAATGATAAATTAGGGAGAGGAACTCACGTTTCATAGCCCTCTGATTTTAATGTTCTGTGTGGAACCTCTGTAGCATGCAGCATTTCCAAATCAAACAAAGGAAGCCTCCCTCCCGCAAACGAATGCAACACATTTTCTGGAGTGGCAATTGTTCTCTAGGTGGTTTCTGGTTGAAGGCCACAAGACACACCAACATCATTTTGTGGAAAAAGGAAAATATCTTAAAGCCATTTCTTTCCCCTCCACCTAACCCTTGACACTAACAAATTGAATCGATTGGGGTGACTTTATTCTTTTTCCTTAAGTGAGCATATTTCCTTAATATTGCTCCACAAACCAGATTGTTACAACAGAAAACAGAATGATAGTAAAGCTTTACTTGTATTTAGTATTTCCTAAGTACTAGCAACATGGGTATTAATTTTATAGGGAAAATGGAATATGATTGTGGAAAAGGACTCTATAGAAAATGCGTAAAAAAGACTTTTGGAACGTTTCATGCAATAGCATGAAAAGGATTTAATAGCAACACAATTTAATTCAGAAACTCAATAATTTTATTTCAGGTCGTTGCATAGGAGCACCACCTGAAGGGTTTACAAAGTAAGAGCCCCTCCCACCTCCACTGAATCATTAACAGAACTTCTTTGCCTATAGATTAGAAAAAAATAGGATGTTCACAACCCACTCAGAGCAAACTTTTCCAGAAATAATTTATTCAAAGCTAAGATAATTTAATATGCTAGATACAGAGGGAGAGTGACTTCTGATTTAACTTAATGTACAAAAGCAAAGCTCTGGCTGAACCCTGTGACAGCCTAATGGGTCACCTTCTGCTGCCACCTATCCACATATCACTCTACCAGGAAAATCAAGGGCTGGCCACTCTGAATGATGACATCAGGAACATGTGAACTTCATAGTCACTGAGGATGAGGGCTAGAAATCTTAATTGCCTTCCACCTCTTCAAACTTCTCATCCCAGCTCCAGAACCTGTCGAAGTCCTTATGGCAGGGGGAAAAAGACTCTCAATGAGATAAGCACAGCCTGATAAAGAAGGATTTTATAGAATTCTGGTACCTGAGAAGATGCCACACACCAACAAAAACATATAAGCCATGGTGATATTGTGATTTACAATAAGAAATATACATTTGGTCTTCATCTCCATTCCTGGCACAAAGCTCCTAAAACCCTTGGATTTTATATTCGTAACAAATGGCTTACAACCACATCTGAGTTTATGTTAAAGAGGTGACTTTTAGAAAGCACCTGGAGATGCCGTCTGGGGGCTAGGAGAACCAACCATGTGATTGGAGAACTAACTGAATAGTCTGACCCACTAACCTCTGAGGAGTGGAGAGGGGCTGAAGATTGAGCTCAATCACCAGTGGTCAATGATTTAATCAATCATGCCTATGTAACAAAGCCTCCATAATAACCCAAAAGACCTGGGTTCATAAAGCTTCTAGGTTGGTGAACAAGAGACTTGGAGACAGTTGCATGTTCATGGAGCATGGAGACTACGTGATCTTTCACCATCCCTTGTTCTATGCCTTCCTTCCATCTGGCTATTATAACCTTTCATAGTAAGCCGGGAATCTAGTAAATAAGGTGTTTCTCTGAGTTCTGTGAGCCACTCTAGCAAAGTAATGGAACCCAGTGAGGGGGGCATTGGAACCTCCAATCTGTAGTTGGTAGGTCAGGACACAGGTGACAACCTGGACTTGGGATTGGCATCTGAAATAGAGGGAGGAGCATAGGACATGGAAGATCTGGTGCTAGCTCCAGGCAGATAGTGTCAGAATTGAGTTGAACTGCAGGACGCCCAAGTATTCCAAGAATTTCTTGGTGTCTGGAAAAACCCCACACAACTGTGTCCAGAATTGTAGCCACACCTTGAGAAGCTCTAGAAAAACGGAGTTCAAAAGCATTTTTTTTTTTTTTTACTGATGGACTGTAAGGTAACCCTGAGCACACCTAAAACTGGTTCGTGTAACCTTCATCAGGCAGATTGCCGCTTTGGTGCAGACAAAACTGTGACAGAAGGAAGGTGGCGAATAGCACAGTGAAGTTTCAGTGCCCTTGTCTCGCATTGCTGCATTCTGATCGTGGCCACTTGTGTTTGCCCAAGTCCCAGTCTGAGTTTTTTGGGTTTTTTTTCTTATGCCATTTAAAAATAAGAACCAAAGAACTAACACAAGGGAAACAACCTTCTGCACCCAGATCTTTCTGTACTAAGATCACATGATGAGTAGACGATTAAAGCTTTTAGAATTTCAAAAATATCTGTCCTATTATAATAGCAAATAACTCATATTCTATGCAAAATACGAGTTACCTGGAAGTTTTTTCTTTTTAAAATATCTGAACTTTAGTTGCTTAATTTTTGCTTCCCAGCAGCAGGTGGCAAAGCTTCTGATCAGTGCTTTTTACGGAGTGAAAGTGTGATTAGCTAAGTTTCGCACAGCAAGGGCAGGAATAGATGCTGCTTGAATTAGGATCTCCATGAGCCTCCCCCCCCCCATAACCCTGGACCTGCCCAATAGTCTCCATTCAACCGTTCAACAGTCTGGACGTTCTCAAGAGCGTCATGCATGGAGTTAGGGATATGAATTATCCATTTATACTTCTTAGCCTCTGTATTCTGAGTTCAGAAGGAAAACTTGCTGTGATCCACTTACCCTTGGGAGTGATTGTTTCTCCCACCCCCGGCCTGGTTGTCATGGTAGGCAGAGCTCACAGAAGCATCCAGACACGCAATATTCTGCTCTGTTGTCCCCAGCTGCTCCACTTTGGACAAAGTAATAGCTTATTTCCTGACTGACACCTGAAAACCTATTTATGATTTATTCTCCCACAACTCATCTTCTGAAAGAGCTCAGCATTATTGACAGGATGGTATTTGTCTTACATTCTTCAAATAACTAACTCTGGCAGCATCCTCCCATGGGGCCCCTTGGGGCCCAGGTTATTACCTGCTGTTTTTCTTTGAGGGCCTTTTAACCCCCACTATATTGGAAATGCAAATAATCCTCTGGAGGACACTGACATCTCCCTTTGAGAGCTTCCTCTCAATTCAGGAGCCAGAGTGTGGAGGAATCATCCAACAAAAAGAAAATATTACCTGTGGAATTGATTTTTAGTCCACTGTCTCAGGGCACAGCTTCTGCCAATTATTCAGCATTTAGTGAGCGTCTACCACGTGAATAAAACAAATAGAGAGGTCTGTAATCACTCAGAATCTTTCATGAGTCATTAAGTGCTGGATATCCTATATTTGTATGATGTCTCCTGGCATTTTACTCAAGATAAATATATAAATGAACAAACATTTTGGATCATTCTGAAAGAGAACACTATATTTTATGTATTTTAAACAACATAAATTATTTTACTTGATTTATTTTTATCATTGAGTTAGTCATATTTAAGAAGAAATGTAATTATTGTACTAAAGATTTTTCTATTTTCCCCGAATAACTAACTGGGAGTACAAATTACTGAATGGTTGAATGAGTCCCAAGACCAAGGAGTCCAACACCCTCCCCCCACTCTCTTGGCCCTCTTTTCTACATCTCCTCTCACTTATACTTTGGGCATTCTTTTTCCACAGCGAAACAGTACATAATCCAACAAATTCCTTGAATACCAATTAGGAGGCAACCTTTCTTGGGAGGAGTGTAGAAGTTTCATTTATTACATAGATTATGGTAACTCTTAACATCCTTCAGCACATTTTCAGAGGATTCCAACCCACGCTCTTGTTTGGATAAAGAATTGCTGGCTTATGTTGTGAGTTTATCTCAATAACTGTGGCATTGTTTCTGCTAGGTGAAGTTAAGACCATCTTTCCTCCTGTCCTCTCAAGACAGAGGATAATAGCTATAAAGATAATGCCCTGGCATTACCAATGAAGAATGATCTGGGTTCAGTCAGAGTCACAAATAGACAGGGAGGTGATTTTCAGTATATTTGGCATAACCAGATATGATCACTAGTTTTATGAGAGTAAAGTGTTACAGTTTTGAATTTGTAAAAATAATTTATGACATTATTCATGCTATGAAAAACTTTCTGAGAGAGAGAAAAGATTTACTTTAAATGATGAACTCTACAGTGCAATGTAGAACATTATTCATTGCGATTATAACCAACTTCCTATGTGTAGAAGCATTGATTTTACATGATTCTGTTCCTTGTTCTTAAAAATTTGTTCTTTACAAATGTTGTTAAAATGACTCTACCACCCAAAGCAATCTACATATTTAATGCAATCCCTACCAAAATACCAACAGTATCTTTCACAGAACTAGAACAAACAATTCTATAATTTGTATGGAACCACAAAAGACCTCAAATAGCTAAAGCAATCTTGAAAAAGAAAAGCAAAGCTGGAGGCATCACAATTCCAGACATTAAGTTATATTACAAAGCTGTAGAAATCAAAACAATATGGTACTGGCACAAAAATAGACACATAAATCAATGGAACAGAATAGAAATCCAGAAATAATTGCACAACTATATGGCAAATTAATCTTTGGCAAAGCAGGAAAGAATAGCCAATGGGAAAAGGACTGTCTCTTCAACAAATGGGTTGGGAAAACTGGACAGTAACATGCCAAAGAAAGAAATTGGACTGCTTTCTTACACCATAAAAATCAATTTAAAATCAATTAAAGACCTAAATGTGAGACCTGAAACCATAAAAATCCGAAGAGAAAATAGGCAGCAACTTCTTTGCCATAGCAACTTTTTTTCTAGATACATCTCCAGAGGCAAGGGAAACAAAAGCAAGAATAAACTATTGGGACTACATCAAAATAAAAAGCTTCTGCACAGTGAAGGAAATAATCAAAAAGCTAAAAAGCAACCTACAGAATGGGAAAAGATATTTGCAAGTGACATATCCAATAAAGGGTTAGTATGCAAAATAAAGAACTTACAAAACTCAATACCCAAAGAACACATAATCCAATTAGAAGTGGGCAGAAGATACTTACAGACATTTCTCCAAAGAAAACATACAGATGGCAAATACATGTACATGTATTTACATGTAAGGATGTTCATCATCACTTACCATCAGGTTAATGCAAATCAAAACTAGAATGAGATATCACTTCACACCTGTTAGAATGGCTAAAATCAACAACACAAAAAACAACAGCTGTTGGTCAGGATGTGGAGAAAAAGGAACCCTCCTGCACTGTGGATGGGAATGCAAACTGGTGCAGCCACCATAGAAAAGAGTATGGAGGTTCCTCAAAAATTTAAAAATAGAACTACCCTATAATCAGCAATTGCACTACTGGGTATTTACCCCCAAAATACAAGAACACTAATTCAAAGGAATACATGCACCTCAATGTTTATAGCAGCATTATTTACAATAACCAAGATATGGAAGCAGCCCAAGTGTCCATCGATTGATGAATGGATAAAGAAGATGCGATATATATTATTCAGCCATAAAAAGAATGAAATCTTGCCATTTGCATGATGGGTATAGCTAGAGAGTATAATACTAAACAAAATAAGTCAGAGAGAAAGACAAATACCATTTGATTTCACCATATGTGGAATTCAAGAAACAAAACAAATGAGCAAAGCGTGGGGAGAGAGAGAGAGAAAGAAAGAGAGAGAGAGAAACCAAGAAACAGACTCTTAATTACAAACTGATGGTTACCAGAGGGGAGGTGGGTGGGGGGATGGGTGCCCCTCCTCTCTCAATACACCCTCATTGTCTTGCTCTTTGATAAAAGAAGGAGTCCCACTAAGTGTTTCTCCTCTCTGGCTGGGAGGTTAGAAGAAGGGGTGCTGGAAGGACAGCGCATGAGAAAGGGACTTGGTTTTATTCCAGAGTGCTTCCCTTTCTGCTTGCTTCAAGGCTGCCAAAAATACACCCGCAGTACATACAATGGTGCTCGCCTTCTCAAAAGTTTGTTGCCACTCTAGACATCCTGACCATCAGTCCCTCCCGACCTCTCTCCCCCATGCCTGTCAACTATAGGCCAGCTCTCACAGGGGCTGGCATCCAGTGGGCTTAGTCTTTGCTTCAACAGGGTCCAAATGGGCAGTGGAGAGGGAGAAGGGGAGAGAGAAAGAGAGAAGCTGAGAGGTGTTCAGGCAGGAAATTGATGGTCAAGAGGAGGTTGTTCTGGGAGCTGGTTTGGTCATGAACTTGTGAGTTCAGAATTAAGTGTGTTGAACTAATGTGACAGGAAGATCTTCCAGAGTCCTATTGTGAGTAATGCTGCAATGAATGTGGGAGTTCAAATATCTCTTTTGTGATCCTGATTTGAATTCTTTTAGTTATAGACCTGGAAGTGGGATAGCTGGATCATGGTGGTAGTTAATTTTTTGAGGGTCCTCCATACTATTCTCCATACTGACTACACCATTTTACATTCACACCACAGCATACAAGGTCTTCAATTTCTCTACATCTTCACCAACACTTAACTTTTTGGGGGCTTGGGGGTGGTGGTGCTAGCCCTTCTAGCAGGTATGAGGCAATATCTCATTGTGTTTTGATTTCCATTTCCCTGATAATTAGTGATAGTGAGCACCTTTTCATATACCTGTTGGCCATTTGTATGTCTTTGGAGAAATGTCTGTTCAAGTCCTTTGCCCAGTTGTTTTTGTTTTTATGCTCTTGAGTTGTCGAATTTCCATGTATATTTTGAATATTACTCCCTTATCAGATGGACGGTTTGCAAATATTTTCTCCAATCCCATAGATTACCTTTTCAATCTGTTGCTTGTTTGCTTTGCTGTGTGGAAGCTTTTTAGTTTGATGTGGTCCCACTTGTTTGTTTGGCTTTTGTCACCTACGCCTTTGGTGTCTGATTCAAGAAATCAACCTAAGTGTCTATCAGTGGATTAAGAGATAAAGAAAATGTGGTAAATACACACAGTGAAATATTATTCAGCCTTTAAAAAAGGAAATCTTTCCATATATGACAACATGGATGAGACTAGAAGACATTGTGTTGAGTGAAGTTAGCCAGTCCCAGACAAATACTGCATGATTGCACTTAGATGAGGTGCCTAACCTAGCCAAACTCAGAGAAGCAGATAGTAGAATGGTGGTCGTTAGGGGATGGGTGGAGGGAGAAATGGGGAACGGCTACTCATGGGGTAAAATTTCTACTATGTAAGAAATAATGTCTAGAGATCTGATGTACAATATCGTGCCTATAGTTAGCAATACTGTATTACGCACTTAAGATTTTGTTAAGAGAGCAGATCTCATGCTAATTGTTCTTACCACAAAAAATAAATTAAAAAGAAAAATGGAAACAAACACAAAGGAGCAGGAGGAAAGTTTTGGAGGTAATGGATATGTTTATTACCTGGTTATGGTTGGTTTTGCAGGTATATACGTATGTTGGGTTAACTGGCTTGTATACTTTAAATATGTGCGGTTTCTTGTACCTCGATTATACCTCAACAAAGCTGATTATGAAAAAATGGCCTCCCAGAATCATTCCCCTGGTTCCAGTTCAAAATACTAAAACCAAAAGTTGACCTCGAAAATGATTTAGGGTTTAACATTACCTAGTTTAAGTTCAAAATTCCATGGAACATGTTAAATATGAATACTTACAATAAAGTGTCCCACTTTAATGAATTAAATTTAATTCTACTGGCCTGGAGGCCTTTTAGTCTGAATCATTTTTTTAAAGATTTTATTTACTTGAGAGAAAGAATAAGAGAGAGAGAGCGCACATGAGAGGGGGGAGGGTCAGAGGGAGAAGCAGACTCCCCGCTGAGCAGGGAGCCCTATGCGGGACTCGATCCAGGGACTCCAGGATCATGACCTGAGCCGAAGGCAGACGCTTAATGATTGAGCCACCCAGGTGCCCCTAAAGACTTTTTTTTAAAGATTTTAATTATTTATTTGAGACAGAGAGAATGAGAGACAGAGAGCATGAGAGGGAGGAGGGTCAGAGGGAGAAGCAGACTCCCCGCCGAGCAGGGAGCCCGACACGGGACTCGATCCAGGGACTCCAGGATCATGACCTGAGCCGAAGGCAGTCGCTCAACCAACTGAGCCACCCAGGTGCCCAGTCCAAATTGTTTTTAACTATACAGTCAAGATGTTACCTGAACAAATTCTCATATTAAATAGCCTGTGGCATTTTCTAAGTGATTATTTCATATTATTTTCTCAAATATTTCTAACATTTAGGGAAATGCACAAGCCATGGCACATTACTGGTCATGCTAGCAATTCAGATCACTAGATTAGAGAGTGGTATTGCTTCTGTTATTTCAACAAATTGTAGAATATATTAAACAAATTATCATACTGACTTAGTTAATGCTGTCTTATGTCAAGACCCAGGAAATGCTAGGTCACCGACTAAGGGTAAGGTAATGTGAAAACTGAAGGGAAGTGGAGAATTAGACGAAATCCATTTGATATTGGCTGATAATTAGAGTCCATCTCAATTTCTCTCTCTCTCTCACATACATATACACACACAGAAGGATTTGCATCATTTGGGGTTTGGAAGACAGCCCCAGGTCTTGTCTATCAGTGGGCACAGGGCGAGCTGCCCTGAGTGGTCCAGCAGAGGGCATGAACATTCTGTGACACTAGATCTGTAAGGGGCGGGCGGGGGTGGCGGGTGGGGGCAAAGTTGTGCTCCCTGTCCACCTCTGCCAGGGCACCTAGATCAGCTGGAGAAAATTATCTTGTTGTTTTGACACTGTTAATGAAGGAACAGTTCACAGCTCTATAGTCTGCAGATGGCTGTCAATCATTGTCATCCATTCCCAGAACTTCAATCCAGGATCAAGGTCACACACTGATAGGTACAAAAGAGTGAATTGAAAACACACCTGCCTTGCAACCAGTAGGAAACAACAACAAAAACTAAAAAAAAAAATACAAAACAAACAAAAACCCCAAACGAACAAACAAATCACTCCAGCATCTGTTTTCTGAAAACATGTCCACAAATATAAATTTCCTATCTTTATGAAGTTTTATTTCCATTTCTCTTTCCCTGCCTCTCTCCCTAACCCCCTGATTTGATGATTTTTTTTTTTTTGTCATTTGGAGACTCCTTTCTTTCCGCATAAACAATTAGCAACTTCACGGAGTTTAGTGAATTAAACTTTCATATTCATCACAGAAGTTTTGCTCTCTGGTAGCTTGAGACCAAGTGTCCTCTGAAGTCATTCATGCAGCCAGCCCATTCATCTTTCTACCCTCTCTGCCTCAAAGACCCTTATCTTATTGAAATACAGAAGCTCAAGTAATACCCATTGATGAGAGAGCGTCTCCCCTCGACATATGGTGGCCTCCTCTTCCCTCAACATAGGGCGGCCTCCTCTTCATCATCCAGGGATGCTTCCTCATTCTGAGCACAGGTTCCTCTTCCTCTTCTGTGCGGATAAACTACATGGTACTACAGCTCTCCCCTTAAGTAAACCACCTATCACCCCAGTAATATTTCCAAGTAGTATGAGGTGTTTTCCCTAATGTTCCTCATTTGTAACTAGTGTCTACATATTCTACAGCATGATTCAATACTCTCATTTCATAGTGTGGCCTTTTCAGCAGTATTATTTGCTCATTGCTTCTTAGAGTTTGGCACTGGGGCCTGGACACACCTACCCACACAGACGTACACCTCCCTCCATACTCAACATCACAGGGGCAAACCCCAGTTTTAGGGGCCCCACAGGGGGCTATGGACTCTTCTGGGGACAAATCTGCATGACTCAGGTGTGTGTTTACAAGCACTCTAGTAGAAACTCCTAGAAAAAATAGAGGATATATCAACAGCTAGAAAACACACAGAACATTATTTCAGAAACCAAATACTCAACAACATAAGGAAAACACCAATGAAAGGTCAAGACAATCACGTGCTCTTTCAATATTAAAACAAGCTATTTAGTGGGTGTGTTGACTTTAGAAGAGCACTTCTCCACAAAAGCACTGACTCAGACTCGGGGAAATGCTCTAGGTTCTTCGTGACTTTATTTTTTTCAATGATATAAGCCTGCAGCTGCATTGTGAACTCCGCTGTCCTCTCCCAGGCAGCAGGCAACACTGGCCTCACACGCCTCCCTCCTTCCCTGCTCGCTGTTTGCTCTGCTCTAGGGTCTTCACACTCTTCCAGGGCGAGTTATCAACCCTCGCTGGGCTGGGTCTCCTTCCTCATTTGTAAAATGGGAATAACACCCAGTGCTCATCACAACACGTGCCCTCCTTAATACCCATCACCTGGCACTGGCTGTTATACGCAACTAATGAATCGTTGAACACTACATCAAAAACTAATGATGTACTATATGTTGGCTAATTGAACATAATAAAAAATTTAAAAAATGAGAATAACAATATCAAACTAAAGGGGTTCTGGTAAGAATTTAATATGACAATATATTGAAAATATATATGGTAGGTGGGTAATCACAAAGCCAGTGACTGAGTTCCCCTTTCGCTTTCTTTGCCTTCTTTCTTATCCTCTTCTTCTCTGTCTCACTCTGTAAAACTTACTTTTCACTCCTTCAAGCCCCCCCTCCACTTTCCTTCTGCCCTGAATCATTCTCTCCCTCCCTGCTTCTCCCCTTCCTTATAATGAGACACTACCAGCCATTTAAGTTTGCATATGGCTGAATTATTTGCTGCCAGATTTGAATTTCTTGACCCCAAATCTTGAGATCGTCATCCCAACTGCCGGAGTAGAAACCAGAAAGCTGTATGTTTAACAAGCCTCTCTAGAGATGCTGATATAATTGGTCAGCTATTGCATTTCGAGGGGGGAAACACAGCTAATATCTGTAATATAAAACATTACACAAAAAGGCTTCCCTACTTTGGCTGTACATTGAAATCACTGGGGAGTGTTTAAAAATCCTCTTGTCCAGCAACAGACAAGAGCAAATAAATTAGGATCTCTCAGGGAGGGATCCAGGTATAGGTAGTGTTGTAGGGAAAGCCAACATACAGCCAGGTTCCCAACTTTTTGTAAGAATGTAATAGACTCGTGATGTGATGAGCACTGGGTATTATATGCAACTGAAAAATTATTGAATACTGTATCTGAAACTAATGATGTACTATAAGTTGGCTAATTGAATTTAAATTAAAAAAGAATCTAATAGGCTTTAATGATTTTCACACAGATTTAAAGAGACAAATTATATAACACTCTCAATAAATAATAGGGGGCTTTAACACACTCAAATATTATGAAATAAACTGTTGGATTTATAATAAACTTTTTGATTTTAAGATGGTTTTAGACTAACAGAAAGTGGCAAAGATAGTACAGAGGGTTTCTGTATACCCCAACCTAGTTTTGTGTAATGTTAACATCCTACATTAATTCATCACCACTAATGAACCAGCATGAATAGACTATTCTTAACTGAAGTTATTTCATACAGATGTTCCAATTTTTAAAATTTTCCTTATTTTTTATCTGATGTCTTTTTCTCTCCCAGGATCCCAGCTAGGATTCCATAGTTAGCTGTCATGACTCCTTAGGCTTCTTTTGGTTTGTGACAGTTTCTCAGACTTTGTTTTTTGATGACTTTGACAGTTTTGCAGAGTATTAGGTAATTTGTAGAATATTCTTCAGTTTGGGTTTGACGTTTTCCTCATGGTAAGACAGCAGTTATGGATTATTAGGACAAAGACCACAGAGGTAAAGTGTCATCCTCATCACATCTTATATAGGGTATATAATATCAACATTATTTATGGCTGTTGATATTGACTTTATTCAACTGATAGAGTTTGTCAGATTTCTCTATTTTAAAGTTACTCTTGTATCTCCTATTTTTAGACTGTACTCTTTGGAAGTAAGTCACGATGTGAAACCCATATCTAAGGAGTGGGGAGTTACGCTATCTCAGAGAGAACAGAGGATCAACATAATTTATTTGAAATTTTTCTACATAGGGGACTTGTCTCTTTTCTCCCATTTACTTACTTATTCAATCATTTATTTATATTAATGTGTACTTGTGGATATGTATTTTATATTTTGGGTTATAATCCATTACTTCTTATTTTATTGCCCAAGTTGTTCTAGCTTTGGCTGTTAGGAGCTCTTTAGGTTGGCTTCTATGCTCCTTTGACAATGATTTTTTTTTTCCTTCTTTTGAGCACTTCCTTACTTTCTGAAACTACAAGATGTTCCCAGCCCTCTTCTAATAGGCTAGATATAACTTACTTTCTTTCTGTACTTTTAGTTTGGTCATACAGCTTCCCAAAACAGAACTGATACACCATTGAAAAGATTCCTCAATAGACAAATACTCTTGACACCAGGAAATGTCAGTGGAGAGAAGGAGGTGAAAAACTATAAAGAGCAAATGTAATAACTTGAGGAGCATGGGACCAACAACTCCTGAGACTGGATTTGTATTGTAGAAACATTCAATATTTGATGTCTGTCTTGATATCCCTGAGCTTTCAAAGGCTAAAATGTTTGACCAGTTCTACTAAGAATGTATTCACATGTACAGTCATTTACAAAATAAAATAAAATAAAATACTTTGAAAAGTACCCATTAGAAATTTTAAATGAAAATATAACTTGTTTTTTTTGGAGAATAATATTCCTTATATTTCAAGAGTCTATTGAATCCAAAGAAGACATACAGATGGCCAACAGACACATGAAAAGATATTCAACATCACTAGTCACCAGGGAAATGCAAATTAAAACCACAGTGAGATATTACACCTGTCAGAAGGTGTAAAATCAAAAACACAAGAAATAACAAGAAGGAAGCCTCCTGCACTGTTTGTGGGAATGCAAATTGATGCAGCCACTGTGGAAAACAGTATGGAGTTTCCTCAAAGAAATTAGAAATAGAATTACATATGATCCAGTAATTCCACCACTGCATATTTACATAAAGAAAATGAAAAAGCAAATTCAAAAATATATGCACCTGTATGTTTATTGCAGCATTATTTACAATAGCCAAGATATGGGAGCAACCCAAGTGTCCACAGATAGATGAATGGATAAAGAATATGTGATATACATAATACAATGTTACTCAGCCACAAAAAGGAATGAAATCTTGCTATCTGCAACAACATGGATGGACCTAAAGGGTATAATACTAAGTGAAATAAATCAGAGAAAGGCAAATACCATATGATTTCACTCATATGTGGAATTTAAGAAACAAAACAAATGAACAAAGGACAAAAGAGACAAGCAAGAAAGCAGACTCGTAAGTACAGAGAACAAACTGGTGGTTGCCAGAGGGGAGGTGGGCACGGGGAGGGGTGAAATCGATAAAGGGAAATAAGAGTACACCTATCATGATGAGCACTAAGAAATGTAGAGAATTGTTGAATCACTATATTGTACACCTGCAGCTAATAGAACACTGTATGTTAACTATACTTGAATAAAAAAAAAAATCAATCAGTAAAAGCACTGGGTGTTATATGCAACTGATGAATCATTGAACACTACGTCTGAAACTAATGATGTACTATGTGTTGGCTAATTGAATTTAAATAAAAAAAGTTTAAAAAAGTAAAAGCATAGACTTCATAGCCAAAACAAATAAATAAATAAAAATAGAAGTCCAACAACTTATTGAATATGAATGCCAGAGTTAAAAATTCTTACCAAATAAGACAAAAATGCCTGGAGGCTGTGACATTTTACACATAATCGATGTTGTTGGGTAGAAATGTGTCCCATGTTCCATTATCTACTTACATTTCATCTTAATATACATATTTTCAAATTAAGCATTAACTGATGGTGAAATCAGATACCCAGTGTATTCAAGTCAAGCTCTATGTCCTTGAAGACTGAGCATAGCTCACGGTTCTCACCGTCTCTCCGTATGAATTAAACACACTGCATAAAGCAAACTCCTGGAATGATGAGAGAAATGTAAATGGGAACTAGATGTGATGCATTTTAAATATATCAATCACAGCCCATAATATATATTCTGTAATCTATAAAACTATTACGTGCTTATGCAAATTTGTCACATATCCTTATTTTTTTAAATGTTCAATATCAAACTCATAAACATGTGTTTATAAACTCACTCTACTTCACTTTGTGCATATTATACAAGACTTTTATACTATGATCACCAAGGTTATTAGGTTAATAATGTGATTAATGCCAACAGTCAAGAAATATATGGCAAATAAACATTTTTATATTAATAAAGAAAATAACTGTTTTTGATTTTTCTTGTTCCTGAATAAATTGACTCATTTTCTTTTTCTATTTTTTAACCTTGAGTAGTTAAAAAGTTGTGCTTTATCTTTTGGGGATCTTGTCGCCTGAAGACAGTGTGAGGTGACGACTTTTGGTTCTAACCTTGGTGTAGCCTTGTGTCCACTGTTCTGCAAAGACATAAGGAGCTGCCACAACTCCGTAGGCTGATGGGCACAGCTTCTTCTTTTCTTTGTTAAATTACTTAACTTGCTGTCTTCTCTGCCCCATCAGAGAATCTTCTATCTTTTGTCCTTTGGGGTGGATTTATTCCCTTATTCCTAGCCCGGGGATACTTAATGTCCAGGGACACAGTGTTATGGTTAGCTGGATGGAAAAGCATTTGGAAGGTCAGAATAAGTAGAGAGAGAGGCAAGAGACAAGGGTGGAGAAACACAGTCACAGAGAAGGAGGGAGAAAGTGGGGGAACATTAGATTTATCTGACATATATTCTCAATAATGAAGCAAAGAGATCAATGGACTCGTGAATAATGAAGCACAGATTTCCCAGTGAAAAACACCAGAAGTTTTTACAAAAATCGATCTCTCAAGACATACAAAATACACACTACACTCTTAATAACAATCATTACAACCAGAAGTCAATGACAATACTCATTAATCAAACAAATTATTTCTATTATTAGCATCATAAGTGAATTCTCCTTTGCAAAACTATTATCCAGGAATAGAGATAAGATTTTCAAATTTTCAGGGGCGCCTGGGTGGCTCAGTCGTTAAGCGTCTGCCTTCGGCTCAGGTCATGGTCCCAGGGTCCTGGGATCGAGCCCCGCATCGTGCTCCCTGCTCCGCGGGAAGCCTGCTTCTCCCTCTCCCACTCCCCCTGCTTGTGTTCCCTCTCTCACTGTGTCTCTCTCTGTCAAATAAATGAATAGAATCTTCAAAAAAAAAGATTTTCAAAAATTCAGTATTTCTATTCATGTGGGCCTTTCTTCCCTGATCACTCTCACTCTGAGAAACCAAAGGGCAAAGCATCTGCAAGTTAAGAATATAATTTGAGTCTTGTTTCCAAGAGGAGGGTGATAAAAAGAAACATTGTGTCCTTAGAAGCCTGGGCCGTGAATTTGCAGATTAGATTAAATATCCTGTGAACTGGGGAATAATGTGGCTGCTGAGATGAAGTGACAGTGGACGTTGTAACAGCATTTACCTTCCAGTAAATTCTCCAACATGGCAGATGCTGCTGAGGACACATTTCTACTCAACAACATCGATTATGTGTAAAACGTCACAGCCTCCAGGTATTTTTGTCTTATTTGGTAAGAATTTTTAACTCTGGCATTCATATTCAATAAGTTGCCAAGCTGACCTGTAAAGAGACAGTATTTGCCATTTAACTGGAGCATAAGCAGTGATTAGAAAAATGAAAAGTAATAGAAATATTTGATGCAGAGATAGAAAATAGCAGATGGAAAATGATGACATATACCCATATGTCTGGGGTAATAGCATTCTCTTGGGTTTGTGTAAATTTGCACATGAATGTCCACATGCACATCTAGAATTATGCTGTGTCATCAGGTAGAAAACACGTGATTGTATGATACTTCTCTAGTGGGCAACTGAGATAGGCATTTTTCCTTTCCTTTTTTTCCCATCCATTCATTCATTCACTCATCCATTCATTCACTCATCCAGTCATTCACTCATTCATTCATTGCTCCAGATACATGTTGACAGCACCATCCAAATATGAACTAGGAAACATGACTGATTATTCAAGGTTAGAACTGAAATGAAAAATGGGGCATCCTTGAGCATCAAGGATGATTACTTCTCTTTGATTATGAACTATGTGTAGGTGAAGATGATCTACACACTATTTGGCTTTATGATATAATGATAATCATCACAAAGCTAAAATTAAACTGGGTTGAACGTGTAATACCTTCAATCAGAGCAGAAGTATATTATGGGATAAGTTCTGACTTTGAGAAGGCACACTAATGATATGTTATGGACAACAAAGCGTTTTTCAGGGTAGGCAAATTGCGCCAAATCCTCCATGCAAACGGACAGTGATTGGTGCCTTTTGGTGACAGTGCTTATTTTTCGGTCAGTTAAATGTTGAAGTAGAAACATCTCACACACCTGGGAAAGTGAAATTGTTTCTTCCACTTATGAAAATTGACTTTGGGATCTAAACTTTTATAATGAAATTACAGTAAATGTTTAAATGAAGACATTTTAGAAAAATTCAGACGATTATGGGGCTCACTTTTGTAAAACTAATTTAACCTCCCATTTAGGGTCTCATGTTAAAAACATAACTTGAATAGATTTTGGCTGTGAAATGACAGAAATAGAACAACAAATACTCATTCTTTAGAGTGGCAAATTAGTATTAACCAAGTTAACTTTTCATATGTCTGAAATGGATCATAATAACTGTTAAAAAATTACTTCTAGGTGCTGCACACCTAGAAGTTATGAGTATCTGCCTCTTGCACAAGTTTATGAGAATAACTTCAAGTTTATGTGAATAACCTTATGCGGTTCTTCCCGGTTTTCCTCCTAATATTTCTAAATATTATCAGGGTGCTCAGATCTAACTGACAGATAAATTACAGTCTTGAACACTCCAAAAACACATACTATTAGAACAAAATATAACGGGGAGTACAAGAGCTTTTTTTGGGGGGGGGCTAACCTAATGTAATCTTCATGTTTTCTGGAATCTACACACAGTGACCAGAACACAAGGTTTGGATGAACTTAAATTTCTGTCTTCACTCCAAACATATGTTTATGAATCAGTTCCTCATCCTCCATAACCATTTCTTTATTTGCACAATGGGTATAAAAAGAGTGTCCATGCCGTAGGTAACCAAGACAGTTCGTGACAAAATGAAAGTGCTCAATACACAAGAATCGGTGTTGTTATTCTGGGGCAGTTTACTCTCTCATGTTTTAATTATTTTGGGAAGTCAGAAAAGTTTAAGCACTCCTGGAAAGGAGGGCTTCATTTATTGTGGTGTCTGTCCTCCCAAAGTTGGGTGCATCCTGTTAAATCAATTTGTAAAAATACAGAGATATAAATGATAAACTTAAATATTGAGAGCTGGGGGTACATAAATTAAAGCAGAGTATAGAGAAGAGAGGAGACCAAGAAGAAAAACTTGCGATCAGGATTTTATAAGTTTATAGGAAATTATGAGTAAGGGTAGTACCCAGTCAGAGAAATGCATTGTACTGACTTATCCAAAAATATACCAGTGTAGTTGTTATCCAAATAACTAGGAAACATGAGTTGGGGAGGATGTTTGCTGAGGGACAACTGAATGCCCTTTCAGACTTGTCACCAAAATATTTGCATTAGTCCACATATAAACTCTATGAAGCAAATATAACTTCTGCCATTTTACAGGCAAGAGCCCAGGACAAGAGAGTTGCTTAGCAGGTGTCAGACTGCCCTCAAGAGAAGAAGCAGAAGGACAACCTGATCTGTGACTGACATCAAAGGACACACCTTCTTTTTTGTGATAGTGGGGATGGAACTCAAGCCCCTCAATGGAATGTATGACTGACTTGTCATCTCATTTCTTCCCTTACACAGTTTGATCACCTGCCGCTCTCCCAGCAATCATTGCACGGTATCGCCCGGCTGAGCATCTACATGGCAAAAGCACAAGCATTACCTCTTGTGATGCTAGTAGGAGGCAGGTCTCTGCGGAGGTGATTGTGCCATGAGGGTGGAGCCCCAGGATGAAATTAGTGCCCTTCTGAGAAAAGACATTAGAGTTTGCTCCCTTTCTCTGCTCTCCCTAACCTGGGAAGATAGACCAAGAGGACAGCTCTCTATGAACCAGGAGGAACGCTCACACTAGAACCATGCCAGCACCCTGATGTTGGACATCAAGCCTCCAGAACTGTGAGAAACAAATGCTTGTTGTTTAAGCCACCCAGTCTATGGGATTCTTTTAGAATAGCCTGAACTAAGACACTATTGCATGACAGTAAATGCTACCTCTGTGTGGGCATCAAATACCGTCTCCATATTGGTGACTTCTAAATGTCAATCTTCAGTCTTGACCTCTTCTGTGAGTGCTGGACTACAGCATCAAGCTGTCCCTTGATGTCTTCCCACTGTGATGTCTTATGGCCGTAGGCATCAGTCGCATGAGATCAGAATGAAACAACTATACAGAGAAGATTGATTATATCACCTTACATGTGATAAAGTCATGCCCAGTAGGATGATTTGGGAAGCAAATCCACATAACTCGAGGATTCAGTTTGGCGGTGGGGACGTTGAGAATGTGGGCTGAAGTAGCTCAGGAGCAGAGGTAAATATAGGCTAATGAGAACTTGGGCATATTTGAAAAGCCTACAGCTCTCAGGACATCACAAAACCTAAAGGTTCAGAGCAACACCCTCAGTCATTAAGGAAGGGGTGCATTATGTTTGCTATTTTATTTAAGCAATTAACCTGGCAATGATTTTGGCACTGGTAATGCAAAAAGGGTATGTTTTCACTATAATTAAAATGATCTTCATATATAAAAATCAAGATAATATAAGCCTTCCTGCTTTCGACCAACTTGTACTTAGCAACAAGTTTATTAATCATGTTTATTAGAAATTGAGTCATATTCTCTCCTCTATCAGATAGAATGGGCAGGTATGTTTTTAAATCTGATGCTTACTAAATCCTCTTTTTGGAGGGTCTGAGTTTCTCTACCATTCCTCTCTCATTCCTTTTGGCTTTCCTATGATATTGTGACATAAAAGTGACAAATAAATGTAGTTTTTCTTACCCCCCCCAAACCAAACCTAAGTAAATATTTAGTGGAAAGTTTATAGTAAAATATTTGGGTGTAACTTTGATAGGCTCAGTTAATGCACACTTCTTTGGGAAATATATGGAGAGTATAAACATATTAAATTGAGCCCTCAAATGTTCTCTAAGCACTTAGATGTAGCGGTAGCCTAGAAGAGCATAAAACTGTAACACCTCACTTTTGAATGCATGCACTAGTCACCATGAAATCTATAAAATAGTCACATGCTGTATATGCATAAACTCCTGCCCCTTCCACACCAATCAGAAACACAGTAGGTGCCCAAGGGTATTACAAGCCTTGGGATACCAGATATCCATTCTAGCAAAGAAGAGGAATTTAGACTCAGTTAGTGGAATACGGACCCACAAGACTTCAAAGCAATGACATTACACAAAGCGACATGCTGGGAAATGACTTTCTCGTTAGAGAGTGTCTCTAGTCTGACAGATGAGCCGCTGTGACTCATCCAGTCAACTGGACTTCATGGATGGCCCAGGGCTGGTGGCTGAATGTGAAAGAATCAAAATGGGCTGAAAGACAAATGGGCTGTTCCTTCTCTCCCTCTGGATATTCATGTACCTGGACTGTCCTTCAGTGCAGACCTATCACCAGAACAAGGACTACCATCCCCTTGATCACAATGCCTGAGACATTTTACACTTGGAGGGAAGGAGACTTGTGTCTAACCCGGGGATTTCAGGCAATGACATAATTCTATAAATCAGATTGTGAAGCGACATTCATTTTACTGTATCTGATTAATAAAATAAGATTTTTATTGGAAGTATAAGCAGAGCAGAGAACTGACACATTTATCCATTTTTTCTTATTGAAGATTGATATTTTTATGCCACTAACACAACCATACGTAGTGATGCTCCAAACAGCTTCAGAAAAAACATTTCATCTTAAAAATAGTTAACATTATCTCGAGTATGCTGGATAATTTTTATGGAATACAGACCATGTAAAGAATGAGCATTCATCAGGAAAAGTTTCTAACTTCGGTGAATTGCCATTGGGACAGCAGTTACATTGGATGTCTGAAAAAACATTTATCAAAACAGTAATGTTCAAATAGCAACTCTACAGTCTTTAACAATGGAAGAGCAGCTTTCTAACTCCTAGAACATTAACATAAAATATCTTCAAAATATATGTTATTGTCATATATATATATATATTTTGTTTGTTTGTTTTATTTTTGTTTTTGAGAGAGTGAGAACCAGTGAGCACCCATGCACGGGGCGGGGGGTGGTGGAGGGGAAGAGGCAGAGGGAGAGAGAGAATCTCAAGCAGGCTCCACACTCAACAGGAAGCCTGACTCAGGGCTCGACTCATGACCCTGAGATCCTGACCTGAGCCAAAATCAAGAGTCCGACACTCAACCGACAAGCCACCCCTTGTCATATTTGTTTTAACATCATTAATGACTTGCTTAAAATGTGACACAGAAATTCAGTAGAAAATTCAGAAATCCCTTAATCTTCTGATTCTTTGTTGTTTTGTGACAGGTGCTATGATCTCTAAATATGGAACATTTCTAAGAAAATATCCTTTTAAAAGTACTTTTGTCTTTTTAATTTTATAAACAAGTTTACTAATAGGAAACTGGCTGCAACTAGTATATTAAACAAAGAGATATTTTTATATGTAAATTTTAAGCTGGTGACTTATAGAGACTCAGGCCAGGAAATTAGAAGAATGGGGAAGTATTCTGGGTTTAAGAACAAACTTGCATAGACCATATGTATCCAGTGACCATGCCATGTACCTGATTACTTTATGCTGTTTGTTTTTATCACCATGTTTACTAAGTTCTTAACTGTAAGAAATAAATGATAACTTACCAATTTAAGTAGAGAAAACATTTTATATTTAGAAGGATTTAAGAATAGCTCATACATCAGTGGAGAAAATATGGAATAAGACCAGGAACCATGGGAAGATCTAATGTATAAATAAGAGATATATTCAGGTTTCAAAAGAATTCCATAAGCTCTCTCCAAAAATTAAGAATAGATCTACCCTATGATTCAGCAATCCCATTTCTGGGTATATATCTGAAGGAAATGAAATACTACCTTGGAAAAATATCTGTACTCCTGTACTCATTGCAACATTATTTATAAAGCCAAGACATGGAAATAACCTAAGTGAATGGATAAAGAAAATGCGGTATGTATATGTACATATATAGAGGTGTGTGTGTGTGTGTGTGTGTGTGTGTGTGTGTGTAAACGGAAATAATATTCAGCCATAAAAAAGAAGGAAATCTTGCCATTTGCAACAACATAGATAGGTCTTAAGGGCATTATGCTAAGCAAAATAAGCCAGATGGAGAAAAGCAAATACTGTATGATCTCAGTTTATGTGGAATCTAAAAAAGCAGAATTCATAGAAACAGAGACTAGAATGATAAATATACCAGGGTGGGGGTTGGAGAAATAAGGAGATGTTGGTCAAAGGGTACAAACTTCCAGTTGTAAGATGAATAAGTTCTGGGGATCTAATGTTCAGCATGGTGTCTACAGTGAACAATTCTGTATACTTGAAAGTTGTTAAGAAAGTAGATTTCAAATGGTCTCACGGCATGCAAAAATGGTAATTATGTAACGTGATAGAGGTGTTAACCAACCCTATTATGGTAATCACTTTGCAGTATGTATGTGTATCAAATCATCACATTGTATACCTTAAACTTATACAATGTTATATATCAAATATGTATCAATAAAGCTGAAGGAAAAAAAAAAAAGAGTGCTCCACACTTTCCCAGCTACTAAGTCAAATTTTTGAAATGAACACTTGAAAAATCTGTTCCCTCTCTGTGTTTGGCATTGTTTATCTATCTTACCTATCAACTGCTTCAGGGAGAGAGAATATGAAAGAGAGAATAAGAGAGGAGACACCATCAAAAGGTGAAGGACATCACACAGGAACAAAAATAATTATCTTTTTCAGTGAAGATTTTTTCAGAATCTTTTTCAGAAAAGATTTCTTTTTCAGTGAAGAAAAAATTCTTATGCAATAATCACTAAAAGATCTTTTAAATGCTCACACAGATAAAATAATGACCTTTTCTTTGGATCATTTAATATGGATAATATCAGAGTTGAAATTTCATCTTTTCGTCAGGCCCTCACTCTTCAGATAGACCCTCTAAGGAGATATGAGCCACTTTGATATTTGTGTTACACAACTGAGAAGATAAACCTGCAACAGAACATCAAAAAGCTAAATAACATGTAATTCACATGTGAATTTTATATGCATTTTCATAACAACAAATGTATTTACGTTGGTATACAAAATTTCCTTTTTGCTTCTTTTTGTTTGTTTGTTTTTGTTTTGAACTATATCCTTTCCTGAAAAGACTTAAGGAACCTCTGTCATATTGTGAAATTGGCCAGAATTCTTCACATCTCTCTGTATCTGTGAACTGTCCGCCGTAACTTTCCATACCCTTCTTCAGGAGGTGGACTACTCTACTCTTTTTTTTTTTTTTTTTACTTATTTTATTTTTTATTTTATTTTTATTCTTATGTTAATCCCCATACATTACATCATTAGTTTTAGATGAAGTGTTCCATGATTCATTGTTTGTGCATAACACCCAGTGCTCCATGCAGAATGTGCCCTCCTCAATACCCACCACCAGGCTACTCTTAAATCTGCTCTGGTCTTACGGCATACTTTGGCGAATGGAATTTGGTAGAATGAAGGTGAGTCAGTTCCAAACCCAGGCCTCAAGAGACCTTGTACGCTCTACTCGTTCTCTTGGAATACGCCACTTCCATGTAAACAGCCTCTGACTGTTGGATGATAAGAACACATGCCCCAGTCACCCCTTATTGGCCAACCAACAGCCAGCTATCAAGTGTACAAATGAGATCACTTGGCCCAGCCAGTACTTAGCCAGCTCTGTAGCTCAAGACAGATGTGTGTGAGCCAGTCCAGCAAAGAGCAACAGAACCCCCAGAATGAGCCAAGTCTACATTGCTCACTCATGGAATCATGAGCCAAATCAATGATTGTTCTTGTTTTAAGTGGTTCTTACTATATATATATGAATGTGTGTGTGTGTGTGTGTGTGGTTTGCAACACACAGGCAGCCAATTGATTCATCAGTTTACAAAGATACATGCAGTGCAATGAGATGAAATACTGTAAAAATAAGTAATAAAAATGAATGTTGAAGAAAACCAGTATACAGAATCTGTATCATAAAAGCTTGGGTCAGTTTTTAATGAGGGGAGATTATCAGAATTACTTTAAAATGTGACCCAGTATACAGTAACCAAGATTTCTCATCACCTGAATCACATACAAACACATCTTGCCTCTTATTCCTAGGTTTTGTGGTTGTACCGGTACAATGAATCTGAAATTATTCTGGGTATGTTGTAGAATTGAGCAATTGAGTAAATGTGATAGTGTTATTACAAGTCAGATTTCTCACTGTGGAAATAGAAAGGAAAAAATAGTTAAGTATAGAGTGGAAAAAACAGATAAGGTCTCAACCAGATGGTCAAAATTCAGATTACCAGTGTGTGTGTGGACACTGCTTTGTGGGCATATCATCATGTCTGATCCAACTGGTCATGCCTAAACTGAAGGAGGTCACAAGGACCTATCAAACAAACTGAAATGAGAAAAATTTTATATAATACCTGGCCTGCATTCCAAATATCAGCCAAGAGACAATAACAATCTGTAACAGTAAAGGAGTCAAAAGAGAGATGACAAAAGCAATTTATAATTGTAGACTAGATCTGTACCAGAGAAAAACAGAATATTAAAAATGATATTTTGGGGACAAATGAAGGAATTAAAACATGGAATATAAATTTGATGAAATTAAGTCAATATGACCTTTTTTGAAGTTGATAACTCTACTGTGGTTATGGATGAGAACATTTGGTTCTTATAAAACACACACTGAAGTAGTCAGAGGGAAGGACATGATCTTAAAAATATATTTTCAAATGGTTCATAAAAGTAAAACACACATAGTAGTATAAATAAATTAATAAAATATGAGGCAACATGAAAAATGAATGAGGGATAGTCTTTATAGATCTGTTCCAATTATCCATCACTACTGATGCCCTAAGACTTCATAATAAAAATTAAACAAACTTTATATAGTAAGATGTGTATATTGTGCATAACTGAAGTTAATAAAGAAAATGTTATCACTCACATAAAATTAACAAATTTCAGTCATTTGAACAGCTATGCTCAGCTTCTCAGAGAATACATTAATATTCTTGGTAACATTTTTTAATACACAACAATATATAGATCTCCTTAACTTCTTTCTATTCTACATACTTCTATAGCTCATAGCTCTGCATTTAACAGGTTCAAAAAATATTTTTGCTAAAGGTACACCATTTTACTTTTTACCTGCTGTGGTAAAATACCTTCCAGTGATAATTAAATTTTACCTGGTTTAGCAAAGGAGTAAACAGTGACCAAATCACTGAGGCAGAAACCATCAACCCCCAACATTGCTGAGTTAATTTGCAAGGGCTTATCTCAGAAGGCTT
Organism: Neomonachus schauinslandi; assembly: GCF_002201575.2. Taxonomy (NCBI): domain Eukaryota; kingdom Metazoa; phylum Chordata; class Mammalia; order Carnivora; family Phocidae; genus Neomonachus; species Neomonachus schauinslandi. The sequence continues at coordinate 144,155,344 of NC_058409.1, forward strand.
GCCATTATTTGACATTAATTCTGCAAAATGCCTATATTTAGGAAGACACTTTTATCCCTTGGAACATTAAGTTGTTGAGAATTTTAAAGTTTTAATCTAATAAAAAATGAAGTCGAGGCCCTTTAAAAATCATGTCTGTCACAGGATATTAAATGCTCTAATTTAAAAGTTTTAAGGGATGACACTTTGATGAATAGTTTCCTCTCATCCTTGGGCTCCTTTGCTCTGTAAAACGTATGCTTGGAGAGAACATGTGTGAGGATGAGCCCGAAGCTCCGCAGACATATTTAATCCAGCAGGTGAACAGGGCCATGAGGCTTTTGCTGTGGTACAAGGAGAATCTCAACTAAGAGATATGAGTGAAGCAGTTATAAATACTTCTTCAGATCAGGGGACTCCACTGTAGGGGGCGCGTGTAGTCCGGGTCCTCATGTCCACACTTTATATAGATCTGGTAGTACAAGGGCATACATCACAAAAGGGCTGGTTTCTAAGTCTTAGTTTTAATATTGTAAAAATAACAATCCCTTCTGTTTTGGATACTAGCTGCACTAGCAAGAAAAGATTCTGAAATTCTAAAATATATAACAAAGTACATTCAACAAAATAATTGAGCTCATGAATTGTAGGACTTTCTTTAATCAGTGTTGACCTCTGGTGACTGGTCGGGGCATCTTCATGCCTGGGAGGCACTGATAAAGTGTTTTGACCAAGAGAAGAGGAACCTATTTGCTCCTCACCAAAGATATTTTAGAAAAAGGCAAATCTGGTGTTGTAGTTTAGGTTAAAGATTTTTGGATGTTGCTGAGTCCACAAACTTTGAGAAAGATTCATTCAACACGCTTTCATTAGGTGCTCACAATGCATCAGGTGCCATAACATGTTAACAGCAAGTGGTAGAGTCCCATACCTCAAATCATTTCAAGTCTATTAAAACGCAAAAACTATTATTTATGCCTTGATGGGAAATGTACACAAATTGGGAGAAGGAAAGGCAAAGACTTATCTCTTCTCACAGTTGAGTGAAATTATAAATTCTCTGTAACATTAGCCTTTGATATACTACCTAATGCTAAATTTATAGTCATCTCTATATGATGCTCGGAATTCACCAAGGAAGAGCCATTAGTTTATTTTCTCTTATTAAGCTAAAAAGAACTCTCTGCCACCACATTTCCCCCTCTCACTTATGGAAGAATTTTCTTACAGATAAAACCACTCCTTCAATTTTGTTCATCTTCATTTATTGCCTATATCGATGTAAGAGACTCTAGTAAATAATCACTTTACAAGTAGATATACTTTATGCCATATATTCTGGTAAGAGAGTGAATTGATTCAATCTTCGGGAAGGACAATTTAGCAACACACGTCAAAAGTTTCATTAATGGTAAGACTTTTTACTCAACAATAGTTCTTCCAGGATTTTATGTCAAAGACATAATTGGAACCAAAATGGTAGATAATTCGTGTTCGAGAGGACAAAATCCTAGAGAAAAAAGTGCTGCGGGATGAGCTGGCACTTACTGTATGCCCCCCCTAAGCATTTGCAAAATTTTCACACTGCCCAGGTGCAGTGCATGAGGAACTAGGTAGACAGAAGCCAAACATGAGGGTGTAGCTTTTGGTAGATTTCCAACATATAGGAGGGAGATTGGAATTGGAGCTGAGCACCTGAGATGGGTTCGGCACTCTAGCAAATTTCAGAATTTCAACCCAAGTTTGAGTCAGCTCAGACCTACTGGAATGAAATGATTTCTTCCACTCCAGCTGTCTCCTGCAGGATAGGCTGAAACTTCCCCAGGACCAGAGGACATCTAGAGCTTCCAAACTGGGAGCTGAGCCAAAAGGTCTGACTTACACATACTTAGGATCCCAGAAGAGAAGGAGAAACTGAGACAGAAGTGTGATCATCAACCCAAACCCAAATCAATAAGGAAATCACTCTACAGATTTAAGAAGTTGAGTGAATAGAAGCAGCAGCTTAAATACAAAATGAGCACACCTAGACCATGTAGATGCCTGATTTTAACTGATGTGTTCATTGTTTGTTTGTTTTTTTTTTAAGATTTTATTTATTTATTTGACAGAGAGAGACAGGGAGAGGGAACACAAGCAGGGGGAGTGGGAGAGGGAGAAGCAGGCTTCCCGCTGAGCAGGGAGCCCGATGCGGGGCTCGATCCCTGGACCCCGGGATCATGACCTGAGCTGAAGGCAGACGCTTAATGACTGAGCCACCCAGGCACCCATGTTCATCGTTGTTTCTAGTTTAGTTTAGGTAAATTGCTATGCCTTATTCATTTAGGATTGATGCAGATGTGTGCTCTCATATTTGTGTTTGGTGTGCAGTTCAATTCATGTAGTAGCTGAGGATAGATACTGTTTCTGCTTATGTGCAACTCTGCAGCCCAGCAGCTTTCCATTCTGTGTCTAAAGGTCTTCAAAAAAGAGATGCAGGCTGGATAGATTTTAGTGTGGCATTCTTGTTTCCTTTAAATCCTTGGCCTAGTGAGAGGGTTGGGGTTTTTTGTTTGTTTTTTATTGTGTGTTGAATGCAAGAATGGGCATGGAGTTCTAGGAAATGTTTTTCAATGCACCCTGAACTCTCGCCTGGCACTAACATCTACATGAATTGATACGACAATGAACACATCAGTTAAAATCAGCCATCTACATATACTATGTAAGAGTGACTATATTTGTTACCTATGTGTGGATCACTGTTTATATACCAAATATTATATTAAATTCTGGAGAGGTAAATAGGAATATACAATAGTCCCTCAAAAGAAAATAACACAATAGCCTTGTTTGGGAGATAGATGCCAAACCAAATAATCACAGCAGGATACCCGGGGTGGGGCGGGGGAGTTGTTGAGGATGCAGTGAAAACACAGAGGGGCCTGTAAGCAATCCAGGAGGAGAATGTTAAAAATGGCTTGAAGAAAACATGCCATTTCATTTCTGCTATTTCTTGTGAAATGAGAGGTATCTTTCAGCGTCCTTGTACTGAAATGACAATGAGTCTCCTTTGAACAATCGCCCAAAGGAACGCAAACTTGAATTGACAGCACTGGAAAGATGAGCTGATCTCGTGGATTTTCTTAGTGCCATTTCATCCTCTGAAGGGCTTGCCTTTTTCCAGAGAGTAGTTACAGAGCACAGAAGTGTAATTAATGTCAAGTTTCTTCGTTCAATATGACAAGTGCCAAAGACAATGTTGGGTAAGAAGTCGGGGAATACGGCAAGTTATTGTCCAGCACTTAAAATCTATTTTCTCCTCCCTCCACACGAGAGTATATTGGTCTTGTCAGAAGACTGTTGGCTTTTGGTGAGGAGAAATATCTAAAGCATAGGCACAACAAGCAGTAGTTTCCATGTAATATTAGGTTATATGAAGACTCTGAGAACGTCATGAATTAAAGAATACAATTTATTTTATAAACTATTTGGATAATTTTCAGAAGTTCAAGCTTTACATACGAATTTGTGTCCTCATACTAACAAACATAATATATAGTTGGATAAATTGTTTCAGAGTAATTTAAGACCCCTTATGGCATGTTGGCTGTTTCTGGACTCATAGATTATGAGGAATGGAGGTGTTTGGGTGAGCCATGCAGGTGTTTGCCCTAGAGGTGTGTGTCAAGTCATTAAGGGGTAGAGGTTTGGATCAGCCTGGATGTGGGGCTTATCACAACAACTCAGACCAATACAGAAGAGTCCATGAGACTGTGAGCCATCAGCTGAAGACCCTGTTTAGATGTGAAAGTTGTGTCTCCCATGTGGCAGATATCAAGTCAATACTTGGTAACTGACTGACTGAATGATGCAATTCAGATTAAGAGCACGTGAAAAACTCATCTAGTGAAACAGAATTTGCCTATAGGCAAGACAATCCAAGAGCAGAATTCTTTGGATTTGACAGCTTCACTAAGATACATTTTCAAAGCGCTAAAATCTCAAACTAGATCGAGAAAACAACTCCCAGATTGTTTTTTCAGTTAATTTATGAAGAAAATATTGAGAAGAGTTATAGATTTTGAATGACTCAAGGAAGCCACAGGCAGCTCAAAATCTTCAGAGAACCCAAGACTTACATAATAAACGAGACACAAACTTAATGTCATGCTGTTTTCACTATAATGCATGAAAAACCATTTTGGACATGGGTTTCATGAGTTTCGAAGTGTTAATTTAACTTTCCTCTTGGTACAAAATACTCAATGGGATGGATAACGTTAAGTGGGTAACTGTTTTGGGTGATTTAGTCACTTTATTTTAATAGCAGATTTAATACATTAATAATGTATTTGTGGCAGAAACATGAGGGGAGAAACATGCTTGCAAATCACGAGTAATTTACAGTGTTGCTGCTGAGAACATTATTACCTCCACTACAAAAATATCCATTTTAAGTGCTTCATATTTTACTAAGACGCTGAAGTGTATCATAAGTCTTTATTGGGAAATCAATGGCCATTAAAGAAAATTAATTTCTATGAGTTGTTGACACTTTATAACTATTTAATAGTCCAATCACTATAAACTTTATACCCCGCATATAGATAGGTATAAATATTTTAATAAATCTTATGAATAAATATGCACCTTTAGGACTAAATCAATTTGCTAGGGTTGCAGACATGTTACACTATTCATGGTCCAAAAGTATTATAAATCACTGGTGATTTGCTTTCTTACTGTTGAATATAATCAACTGTTAACAAAGGAGTGTGCAAGCCATACTCATTGTTGCTATAGACTATCCTTAGTTCTTTACCGTTTTTGGCAGCACTAACATTTGAGTGCTGATGTTTCTAAAAGAAACAATGTGGGGGGGGGGGACGGTTTAAAAATACCAAAGGAATGATTTGTTAAATCACTATATTCTATACAGGTTTACAAACCAAAATCTGGAAAACTATCTGCCTCTAATAAAGTGAAATTATTTTTCAGGAACATTAACATTCTTCAAATCTATCTTTAATTACTCTTTTAAGAGCCTTAGCAAATAAAATCTGTTTTCCACACTGTGTTCATTTTCACCATAAATATTTGTCTTTATCTCATTCACTGTGGTGTCCACATGGAGGAATATGCTGACGTCGGTGTTCCTTCTGCCGGGAATGTTGATGTGAGGGCAGGAGGGCTGCTCTTCTAGCTGCCATCCTGGTATGTGAGACATTCTGACTGCTGGAGGCTTCAGCCAGAGGCGAAGGTACAGATGGAAGATTCAAGTAGGTTGGAGCCCTGTCAACTTTGTGGACCTGTTCTCAAATCCCTGGACAGCTGACTTCTATGGCCCTTTAGTGTGAGGGAGGGAGGCCTCATGAGCCCAGACCTCTGAAGTCAGGCTTTGTTACTAGGAGCTGAAACAAAATCCTGATGTAGAAAGGTCAGAACACCATATATAGAATTCATATAAACTGTGATCATAACTGAGAGGAATTAAAGATATTTTTAGCTAGGGAAAAGAGACAATTTGGAAGCTAACCAAATAAGTCTTTGTAAGTCACTAGTAAATGTGGATGCAAGTCACTGAAATCAAAGTAAAATATTACCTTGTTGAACATAAAACGTCATGACAAGAAAATTTTAAATAAGTATTCCTAAAAATCATCTCTACTTTGAATTTATAGAGTGTAATGATTGTATAATGCATTTGGTAGTTAGATGGTTTCCCTACATTATTTTGGAAAACTATAAAATATCTGTTCAAAAAGGCATCACTCATTTATTAGTGAGAACTTGAAATAACTCCTCCATGAGAAAAATACACAGTGAGAGACTTCTGCATTAATAATCCCTTGAAAACACCAACTTTATTAGAGAATGATGTTATGGATGTTTATTTTCTTACCCAAATATATAGTCTAATTACCACTCCTGTAAAGACCCTCCAGCTCTGAACAGCATTTGAGTGTGGGAGGGTGGTTGTATCTACATGTGCCTTGAAAAACAAATGAATAAGGCAAATGGTGTTTTTATATCATCCCAGATTTCAAAACTATGTAGACTGAAGAAGGCTTTTCCTTCAAGTCCTATAGAGACAAATTATTTACGTCCATTCTTTTTTTTTTTTAAGATTTTTATTTATTTATTTTTAATTTTGGTTTTTTATAGAGAGATTGAGAGTGTGAGCTTGGGGCAAAGGCAGAGGGAGAGGGAGAGAGAGAATCTTAAGCAGGCTCCACATTCATCGTGGAGCCAGATGCGGGGCTCTTTATCAGGACCCTGAGATCATGACCTGAGCTGTTATCAAGAGTCGGACACTTAACCGACTGAGACATCCAGGCGCCCCAAGATTTTTATTTTTAAGGAATCTCTTCCCAATGTGGGAAGAGATTCTCTTCTCAATCCCAATGTGGGGCTTGAACTCACAACCCCGAGATCAAGAGTCACATGCTCCACTGACTGAGCCAGCTAGGTGCCCCTATTTATGTCCATTCTTAAGCCTCTCTCATTTTGCCACTAAGGCAATGCAGGGTATGGCGGGGGGAGGGAGTTAAAAGAAAGAGAAAACTTTTATGACAGCACACAGAGCATGAAACGTCATGAGGGAGTGTCATGTAACAACACACAACCCAACTTGAGTAAGGAAAGCTAAAGTACAAAATGCCAGCAATGAGACAGTAATTGAAAAATCCATAATCCAAACATTTATTCCAATTTCAGTCATTTTTGTATTTTTATCGCATTTTTATTGAAGTAGCAAACTGCCCAAAAACAATAGAATTTTTTAAAAGCTGGTTAACAAAATGAGGGAAGGACAAAATTTAAGAAACTTTTTTGAAAGGAAACATGTTCATCTGAACATAAAACCTGGTCAGTCATCAGGGCAGTAAGAAATTTAGATTTTTTTTTTTTTTCTTCTTGACTGATCCACATCAACTATTTGCTGGATTCAGTTTTAAATAATTCTCAAATAATATAGGTAATTTAAGGAGAAAGTACTGAAAAATTTACAATTCCAAAAATGCATGAAATGTATTGGACATTTCAATTTATTTGTTGATAAGGAAAACAAACAGAAAATAATGGTCTAATTTACCGATGTGTTTGGGTTTCATTTTAAACATCTTCATGGTAGTTCAGTAAATACATTATTTGTATTCAGTGAATACATTGTTTTGCTTATTACAATGGCAAGATTGATCTCTGAAGAGATGATTTTGAAAATAGAACTAAATTTTAGTTACCTTGGCAAATAATATAGAATAGGAATCCCTTTAGATAAGAGACATTTGGGAGAAATTGTTTCAAATATCTCTAATAGGTAAAACTTGTCTCACAAAAATAACACATTCTAGAGCTGGAATAATGATCTAATTGGGTATTACAGGAAAACAGTTAACTTTTGAAAAAAACAAACAAACCCAACCCTGTCATTTAATGCAGGTGTTGGGAGAGAAAAACCACATTACTGGCTGTTTTAAAAGTGAACAACGTTTTGGGAAGATAGTCCCCGCTAACACTAGTCATGGGCTTGCATGAGGATGTTGAAGGAATCAGGTGTGTTCAGTCAGAACAAGGACAGAGTGCTCTCCAGAAGAGATGGTTATCATCAAATTATTAAAAATCAAGACATAATGCCCTACATCTCTTCCTGGCTCCTTACATTTCTGTGTTCTCTCTCTTTCCATCTCTTACCCCCTCACCCCATCTCCACATTGTCCTCCTGTCTTTTGGCTTTACCAGTAGTATACTAATAAAAATGACTTCCAATCCAAAGTCATCATGGGTCCCTTCTTTGTATAAATAATGTAAATTTTGCCATACATAAGTACATGACTTTGTTACTAACTAAAAGCCGTCAAATTAAGGTGTAAAATGCAAATATTTGAAATACAAGGAAACAAAAGTAGTATTTTTAAAAGTTCATTCTTATGACTATCAATAAAAATTTTAACTTTAGAATTTGCATGCTGTCTGACAATGGTTGGCATTATTAGAATAATTCACAGCATTTGAAATCTCCATTGTTCCTGTGAGTTGAACTCTTATACTGACAGGTACTAACACTGCTCAGTATTTTTTAACATAATATCCTTAAAGAGTTTTACATTCAATTTATTTCATGAAAAAAATTGTTCCTATGTAAATGCACTAAAGAACTGAAAAAACATACATCAGAAAATAAAATGCATGCATGATAGGAGGTATTAAACACTGAATAGCTCATCCATTTGCATATTAGCTTTTGTTCAATTTCAGTTTGTAATGATTTCACGCAGACCAGAGATTATACTGGTACTGATCCTGCTAAAATACTTAAAATCTGAGTTGCACATTCTATCTAGATTTTTCTGTTGACTTTCAATCATTTGAATTGATTGTTTTGAAGTAAGAAACTTTACTAGTTTGCTTTATTGCCATAGGAAATATAGAACTATAATAGATGCTAAGCTATTATTTCATTAATCAAAATATCTACCAAAGAACAGAAAGTTGGCATACTATTCTTTGTATAACAGAGTGAAGCATAACTGTCAGTGAGGTTTTAAATATCATAAAAAATGTAGAGGGGCGCCTGGGTGGTTCAGTCTTTAAGCGTCTGCCTTCAGCTCAGGTCATGATCCCAGGGTCCTGGGATCGAGCCCCGCATCGGGCTCCCTGCTCCGCGGGAAGCCTGCTTCTCCCTCTCCCACTCCCCCTGCTTGTGTTCCCTCTCTCACTGTCTCTTTCTCTGTCAAATAAATAAATAAAATATTTTAAAAATGTAGATAAAAAGTAGACCAACAATTTGGGGTACAAAAACATCAATTTTCATGTATTCATCAAGACAACATTATTGTTTTCTGTATGATTTTACATGATTGCATAAAGCAAGCTATTTCCTTGGTGGAGAAATGTCAATTTCCCCTGTTTGATTAATAGGTGTAATGATCTATTGTAACATTCCTTTTAATAATATCTATAGTTATTAATATGTAATTTAGTTCCCAAAATGATTAGTCATCTATGAGATAAAATTACAAGACTTACTTATTACTGCATACCTTACATAACAATTTATTTCTCCATAGTTAATTGGAGAAAAAGCATAGATATCTCATATAACAAGGACTTTACCTTCCCTATCATCATGGAGGCCTAGTGCCAAAGGAACATACATGCCAGTGACAGAAAATGTCATCAGTTAGACATTTGATTAAAACAACATGGATTCCACTCAATTATATATTTTTATTTACTTAATATGTCACACTCATTTTAAGATGCAGAATTTGTTCCATGACCCAAAGAACACGGCTGTGATAAAAACGCGAGAGCTGATTAGGACCAATAACAGTCATGCCAAAGATGCACCTCAGGACCTGTAAGTCCCCACAGAGGGTGTCCAGTCCACCGGCTGCACCCACTGAGAAGGTCGAACGGTGCACTTGCTCTCAAGGTCTATACACAACACACATCTCATGTTCCTTTTTGAGGAATTCTACTCCATTTCTGTTCTTATCTTTCATTCTCGGTCTCTTTACAAAAACAAAGTGGTAAGTGCGCAGTGCTTCCCAATTTCCTATCAGCTAAGATAGTCCCTGACATGACCATTCACAAACCCTACCTGGTGCTGCTTCTGTTGGGCGTTGTGATTGGCATGACACAGTTACATGCCTGAAAACCCCACGTATGAAAAGTTGCTTTGCACAAATTAAAAGACCACTCTGAACCTTGAACTATACAAGAATGTGCTTTTCATTATCTTGTGGTTTAATGCACTTTTAAATACAATTTACCTAAAATTTTTAGATGCTGCATTTACAAGGTGAGACCTTTGTGCTAAGCTTATTTTAGAACAAGAAAACTGTCTGAAAATATATGATCTGTAAAATATCTCTGTGAGAGCTATAATTATTGCCTAGCATAGTGTGGTGTTTCTGTTAATTGTTCTCAAATTTTAAACAAATTGCAGATAACCTCTGAAGAAGCTATAATTCAGGCAGCTACCAGTGGTTAAATCTATTTAGGTAATAACTAAATAGCTGATTTTTAGAGCCCTGTATAGAGACAGAGAAGTAAACATGCTACATAAATAATTCATTTGTTCATTCGGAGACTATTCAATGAGATTTATTTAGATGAATAAAATGTATAACATGCTCCTAGCTTAAGTGATTCCTCAAATCACCTTCCAGACTGAACTTCACAGAAGGCGCTTCAGAAAACATAAATGTGTTCATTTTCTTGTTGCTTACTACAAGTTTCCCATAGAAATTCAAGTAACCGCTAATTTTTTCACAATAATGAGTGCAAGCCAAGACTCTATTTTTTGCCAAAATGAGGTTATAAAATGCACGTATTTGCAAAATGTCACATAAGCTTGCTACATGTGATTGAGTAAAACTCAAAAAGGTCTCCACTATGTTCATATAAAAATTGCTTTCCCAGAAAACTTCAGAAAACTCATTACATTTTAGTAGATGTAGATTTTCTGCAAATTCTCAACAATGTGACCATTCACTTCAGAATAAGGACCAGTGTGACCATCAGGAGAGCAAAGTTAATATATTCGTTCAAGGCTCTCATACAATAAAATTAGGGGTCATTTTGCCACTAATATTTGTATCCTTAGAAAAACTCTAGCATGCTTCTAAGGTATTGAAAGTAATCGTTCAATAAATAAGAAAATCTAAGGGGTCAACAATATAATTTATGTTGATAAAGTATGATTTCATGTTATACCCCACACCCAGCATTAATTTTTTTTCAACTGTAAAGGTTAATTGAATCTTTTCTGTAAATAATTTATTTGTGAAACTGACTTTTCATCCATATTAATGTTCCTCTTTCCATCATACTGATAGCCACTGAGAGGCAGCTCTTCCTACAGCCTGGTGAGCCATGATGTGACCTGTCCCTGTCAATGGAAAGTGAATGTGGAGGGGACAGGAAGTATCATCTCCATCTTCCCAACTACAAGACCCCACACCCACCGGGTTTGCTCACATCCCTTTGCACTGTTAGGTGAGTATGCATCCTTCTCTGCTGTCTGCCACACGTTTATGTGTTGCTCAAGTAGAGAATGCCCTTCTTTGTCTCAGTCCAGGTTAGAGTTTGCCATCGGAAGAATACCTGCATGATTTGGGAGGTGGGTAAAGGAGAAGCCATTATCCCCAGAGCTGACTACAGGCAGACTCGGGCAGATGCAGGGTTCACTATGACTTCCTGGGGAGCTCCTAGGGAGCCCCCTCCTCACTGCCACTAACTGTGACAGCTGACAGGAGCTTCTCAGAGATTCCTGAGAACTTCTTCAGCTTCCAGGTGAGTCTGTGAAACACCCACTTTAGTGCATCAGGTTGACTGAGATACCTATGGTAGCTTCCCTGAGCATGCTCACCAGCTTTCCTGAGCCCTGGAAATCACATAAGATGTTATTTCCCTTATCAAACCTCTTCTACCCAAAATGCTTAGCGTAGTCTCTGTTCTCCCGATTGATCCCTAAAATGCATGAACACATTTCAAAGGTGAGCTGCTAATATTTTAGGTGTATTGGCTATCCCCTGGAGCATTAATCTAATTAAAAGACAACACAATGTTTTTAGAAAATTTCAAAGAAGTTTTAGAAGTAAAATAAAAATGTTCACCCTCATAATATTCTGCACATCTGCTTTATTTTAATTGTGTCCTTTTTTAATACTCCACAGTAGCTGATACATATTTGAATTTGAATAATTCTCTAAGCTACGTACTTAAACAACTTCTCCTAATTTAAATGATTCATATTAAGCTGGAATCTATAATTCACACACATGTAGTTTAAATTCTTAGCACCCACGAGCCCACTTACCGTTCTTATGTTACCATCTCTTATTTTTGAATGTTTGCAAGAAAAAGCACTATACTATGTCTTAATACTTAGGGGAAATCTCTCTATTGAACAATCTTAATTATTTTAAGAGAATTATCTATAAGTTCACGTAACACTTCTTTGAAGTAGAGAAGAACTCAGAAAGGGCTTCAGAGGAGGGCACCAGGGGAGTCAGGTTCATGCCCGGCACCTACTCAGCCAGATGAAAACCACGTCATATCATTTGGCTTTGCCTAGAGACATCCCTGAATAAAGCCAACTCAGATTTAGGACTCTGGGGACAATAGAATCAGGTGGAAAGTTAGAAGCCACCATCTTTGTAGAAGTTCAAGGAAATGAGAGGCCCTTGGGAGCTGAGATTTCAAAGAAAGACTGCAAGAAGGAAGGGAGGCGTAAAATTGAAGCATGAAAGTATTAAGGATGCCCAGAAAAGACAGGAGCAGAACCTAGTGTGTGTGCGGGGGGGAGGGGGGGGGGCGGTTAGAGCTTGACGATAGCCAACAACGTGGAAGTATAAGTAAGTTCTTTGCATGCACCGCCTCATTTTACCTTCTCACCAGCCTCAGGAGACTGGCACTGTCATCGCCTTCAGAATTTGGTTAACTACTTTGTCCAGGGCCACACTAAGAGTGACTGGGCCGGACCCTACATATGTAAAAAAAAAAAAAGTAGCCCATGATCATCATATCAATAATTTTCAAGGTTGGGCAAAGGTGGGAGAGTGGTGGTGAAGAGGCCCACATGAGACACTGCTGGGAGAGCCTAGCATGATGAGACAGAAGCCCCATATCCACCCCGATGAGCCCAGAGGGCAGAGAGTTGGAAGAAGAATGACCCAAACTGGATGATAAACAATAAGATCCCATCACAATTTGATGAGCTGCCCTTTCTTAATGCCATCCTAATTGATTGCATGTTTCATTCGTACACAGGGTGAGAGCTTGGGAGCACACATAACAGCGCCAGTCATGGAAATGTTGAGAAGATAAAGCAAAAGAAGGGAGTGCACAGGATGCATGACTGGGACAGGCAATTGACTATTAGTGAGGTGGTAAAATTGGGATAATATGCTTGGTTGACTACCTTCCTCTCAGCTCATTCAAGAGAATTAATAATATCGAGATGAGCCGAGTAGCCCATTAAGTCTGTTTTTTTACTAGAAAATTCCTCTCAGCAGTGAAACAGAATCACCAGTGAGAAGTGTTTGTAACCATTATACTGCTTACCTGTTTATTTATTTACCCCAGCTGACTATCTTGGGGTAGAGCTCCAAATTAATAGGGCATTCTAAGTACAGTCTTTCTAGCAAAGTCAGAAGTGTAAGAGTGATATTATGCATTTAGCCTCATTCCAAGTTTGGTTAGGAATTAATGCTCCCAGTTTCTTGTAGGCAATTGCTCCCTAGATCAAGGTGAACTTGCTAAGGGTAAGTCACATAATTTGATTTCACTCGGTGGGTTCATGTGTCTCCAGTTCTATTGACTGGAATTCAGTCTTACGATGTAAAAAAGGGGGGCATTCGGTACTTCATTTTCCATCCTGCTTTGCACAGCACCCCATATTTATTTGCTTTCCAAGGTCATACCTAATAGGAAAGTGACCTTTCTGAGTCTGCAGAGTTGAAATGTGGACCTGCTGACACAAGAGGCTTGGCAGGAATAGTCAGAAGAGTTCATTTCATTGGGCAGGGTCAGCATTGTTCTGGGCCCTTAGGACTGCCTCTGGATGATGAGGCTCATTTCCTGCCTGATTCTGCCTCATCATCAGAGCGGTCAGGAAGACCCCTGGCTCAGGGTCAGGTCAAGAGGGAAAGGTGTGCAGGGAGCAGCTCAGCCGCCCTGGACCCACCCAGCCCCAGAAAATGCATCATCTACATTTCCAGTTCCAAGGAGATGGTAACTATGATGTTATTGTGCTGTGGAGTGACCTCTGTGGGTCTACACCTCTCACATCTTCTTCAGTTGCCATGAAGAGACGGGGGGAAGATTCAGGAAATGAAGCTCTCTCTGACCGTCTGCATCCTGCACTTCTCATTCCTGTCTAGAACATTCACTCGCTATAGGAGGTACAGCAGGATGAAGACGAATTCCTGGTTTCCTGACGTGGGCACCCTTTCTAGGATCAAGTTGCTTAAAAACTCTACAGTATAATCAGGAAGCTCAAACAAATCCTTATGGATGGAGTCAACATTCATAGGTCCATCATCAGTTCTGAAAATTCCCAGTAACCTGGATCCTTTGATGTCAGGAGGCCCAGTCTATACTTGGTTTGGTTTCTACTACAGAATTGAAGGCTTTCATTTTATTGGAACTGAGGGCAGGGACGTGAACAAATAAAATGTCGAATAAAGTTCCTAAAAATTATCCAAAGCAAAAATGAAACTCTACATTTTGGCAACTTTGAAAACAGAGTTTGAATGAACTATTCACTCTTTTTCATAGAAAAGTAGTGAAATCAGAATGCTGATAGCTTATCAGAACATTTACCTTGCTGCCTCAGCCCCTTTTATCTAGGGTATGATGTTCATATGTCTCTTATCTTTTCAGAGTTGCTTTTAATATGTTATAGAAGAATATCTGATAAGAAAAGTTTAAATTTAGAAGGTAGCACCACAAAGGCTACAATGAACCTTACATATTTTAACCTTGCCGAGAATCTCCAAGCAGTATCCCATTTGTGAGCCACAATTCAAAAGTTTAAAGTTACTCATTGAATTCCTTTTTAATCATTTGTTATAGTAGCTGTAAGAGAGTCAGCTATGAGAAATGGCGGTGTACTGCAACACTGTTAATATCTCTAGGGGACTTGGCTAAAGGTATCCATACTTAGATATAATTAATTATCTGAATTACCTAAATGTAAAGAAAACTTCATTTTCATCATTTGAGGATGAAAAAAAAACCACTAAGAGAAATAGAGTGAAATTGGGTCCACATCTCTACTTTTAAAAGCTGATTAATTTTGGTCATCTTTAATTCAATCACAGAGCTAGCACTGACATTCACTGCATTGACAAGGTTTTATTTGTAGCAATTCTCTGTGTGTGGGGGGGGGCAGTGAACCTTTTCGTAAGGGATATACAGCTGATATAACTTACTTTTTTACTTCAATAATGAGTAAAAAATGGCTAAATTATAAAGTATTTTCAAATATTAGTCTTTAGTAATCTGTCACTTGTGCAGATAATTTTACCCATATATAGAACAGTTTAAAATAGGTACAAGTAAAAGAGATTAATTTGAATCGATTTGAATCTTTCCTAAGTCCCTATTAAGTTACTATTGGTAGTGGATGCTGATTCTCATTTAAAAGGATACAGGTATGTAAAATAGTCCAATATAGTCTTTTGGCATATGCCATCCTTTGTAGGAGAATTATGAAAAATATCAAAGATACCATTCTATTAAATGATTAAGATAATTCCAAGATGTTCATGCATCAATTCAAATAAACTTGAAGGGAAAGAATAAGTGGTTTAAATGTCTCTGATTGTTTACTAGGTCATGACTGTACTGATCAAACACAAAACAAGCAAACAATAAAGGAATAGAAATCTAGGCAAAGGAGCATCGTTTTTTTTTCCCCTTAAAGCAAGCCTTAGAAATGGCCACTACCAGTTAGAGGAAAGAGAGGATTTAGGTTGCAGAAAAGTCCTAACAGGAAGAGAATTATGAATACTTTAAAAAAAAATAATAGGGATATAAAAACAGATGAGAACTGATAGTATTTATAATGTACTTCTGCACATATTAACTTTCTATGTAAGATGATATTTCTACATATAGTGAAAGATAAGTATAAAAGAAATAAATGAGTGATAAATTCTTTAATTACATGTGTCTGTCTGATGTTGTTTAAGACAATTATTACATATGTCTAAATGTAAACATCATATCACACTTTGGCATATAATTCAACTGCTATGTAAAATGTCAGCTTTGACACACAGTTAAAGGCAATTATGAAATTTTGAACTCACAGGGCCATCAGACTTGGGGAAACCTTCATAGCCCTTGCAGAAATTAATGAACAATGGCTTCTGCTTTTATTATATTCTTGATATATCAACTTATTAGTCTTTCCAGTCTCAGATCCAACTGTGCCTTGGACAAATTGGACTTGTTGATGAGAGATCATGCTGGACCTTTCTACTTCTTTGCATTGGTTATCCACCCAAGAGCACAGAGAGACATTACTCTTATTTCTTATCTACTGACTCTATCTGGCTCAGTGTCATCTCAGAAAAGATTTGGTAAACAAATGAGGCTTCTTATGGAGAATAACTGTATTTTCTCCAATTCCTATTAAAGCCTAGTGATTCCTCCAGGGCAGTCATTAATAACACTATTTTTTTAAGAAGCTTTCAGAAATAATCTTGATAGAGATCTTATCTGTTTTTGTTGTATCACATTTTGGCTACAGACTACATTAAGTTATTACCCACATATCATCAAATTTTGTGCTATTGCCTTAGATCAGGGGTAGGCAAACTATGGCCCGTGGGCCAAATTTAGCCACACCCCTGGGTTTATACATTGCCTAAAAGTGCTTTCAGGCTGCTACAACAGAGTAGCTGCAGTAGACACTGTATGTGACTCCCAAAGTCTAAAATATTTACTATATGGGCCTTTTCAGAAAAGGTTCGATAAACCCTGCCTTAGACTAAAATTGAATTATAGCATTGCTATCGATTACTACCACCACCACCGTCATTTCAAAGTGAGGACAAGGGAGAGTTCTTATTCTTCTTTGTATCTTTCATAATGATTTGCACATGTTGGAAGATCCATAGGTATTTCTAATTTCCTACCGTACACATGTACATATAAGTTAGTTGATCACCGAGTCATGAGCTACAGAGGTATTGGCTTCATGGTATATGGCGGGGAAATCACGACAGACGATATAACTAGAGTTAGTAAGAGAGAGTGAATGAAGGTAAAAACACAGTAAAACAGAATATGTCAATATTTGATGTTTTTCCAGGCCAAAATACTTTCAAGAGTTCTGAATTTTCACTTAGACTTTTTGGAATAAACATCTGATTTTTTGTATGCATTTAACAATAGCATATGAGTCAATGTCAGAAAAATAATTTGAGATTTTATTTTATTTTATTATTTTTTTTAAGATTTTATTTATTTATTTGAGAGAGAGAATGAGATAGAGAGAGCATGAGAGTGGGGAGGGTCAGGGGGAGAAGCAGACTCCCTGCTCCACGGAGAACCTGCTTCTCCACCTCCCTCTGCTGCTCCCCCTGATTGTGCGCTCTCTCTCTATCTCAAATAAATAAAGAAAATCTTAAAAAAAAGACTTCAAAAAAAAAATAAATAAAATAAATAAAATTTGCAAAGATCTCTCCTTTCCTCTCATGTGCATCCCCATTCCACCGAGAAGAGTATATTGCCTGGGTATGGAAGAAGAGTTCTTCTCGACCTGCAGCTCATAGAAAAGTTTTACATCATTTAGCCATTCATCATAGCCTCAGTGTTGAGTTTTCTGCCTCTAATTGATTCTGACCAATTCATCATTTTACTAAACGACCACTACAATTTGTTTCACTTTAGTTACCATACCCATGGCTGTAATACTTTGGGAAAAGTAATTTATTATATGTATATTAGAAAGCACACAAGAAAGTCTGAGAAAGACATTCAAGTCTGAAGAAAGAGGGTCCAGTTGCAAAGATCTTAGGTAGACTGTCTTAGCTCTCCTGGGGAAGCAAGAGTAATGTAGGTACAAGCCCAAATAAATCAGGTGTTCAAGTCCTTGCCATATATATGTTAATTTCCCCTTCCTTCTATGAAAACTTAAAATTTACTTTGAAAAGCCTGAAATGAATATAGGCTATCAAAGGATACCACATGTTCTGACTGCATTTGGACATTTCTTTCAGCAATTCCTTTTTATTTCTCATTACTGAGTTTTTTTCTCTACCTGAATAAAAACCATATGTCATTTTGTTTTTGTTTAACAAAGCAAAATTTCTAATTACCAACTGCACAGGAAGGCAGTTTCATTCCATATTTCCAATCTCCTTGAATTGCTTATGTAGACAGATGTCTACTCATACCTTCTTCTGGTTTTAATTTTAATTTTAATTTTACAGTGTTAATAAGAATCCGAGCTTATTTTGATGTACTTCTTAAATACTGCCAGAGTCAATTGACAAAATCTTGTGAGTGTTATTCATATATGAGGGCAACAGTGGTTTTCCTTTCAAGATCTTGAAATAATGGAATATTCCATTTTGCTAAAAAGTAGAAGTAGCATGTAAGGTATGTTAGATCTGTGCTAGGTTTCAGTAGGAAAGAATGGATGACCCAAGTAAACCCTGTCTCTGCATAAGGCACTGATCTCGTCACTTTCATAGATTGAAAGCTATATCATCATTAAATTGGCCACCTTCTATTAAAATCTATCTTTGGCTCGGGTCATAATCCCAGGGTCCTGGGATCGAGTCCCACATCGGGCTCCCTCCTTGGCGGGAAGCCTGCTTCTCCCTCTCCCACTCCTGCTGCTTGTGTTCCTGCTCTCGCTATCTCTGTCTCTGTCAAATAAATAAATAAAATCTTTAAAAAAAAAAATCTATCTGGCTCCCTGTGTCTGCTGTCTGAGACGCTCAGATAAAAACTATGGCTGTTCTTCCTGTTATTGGTGAGCCCAGGCTATTTTGCCTCTGAATCTTTGGGGTAGAGCAATGGAGTGCTGGTTACAGACACCTTCCTTCTGCTGAGTCACTTTGATCAACAGGAACATCAGCAACAAAGATCTATGTGGTAGAGAGAAAGAGAAACCCCAGGAACATTGCATACCCCATGTGAGGAGTTGGGTTTCTGGCACCTCTGGTGAGACCATCTTTTGGGGATAATGAGCAGGAAACCTAGAGGACACATCAGAGTCACTCTAACTCAGTACCTCATACTGTTCCGCTCCAAGCCCTTCCCTGCCTCAGCGCCCATGAAGCTGCTGGAGCCTTTTGCTTTTTCAAAAGAAAGATGACGCCCACATCTCACTGACCCACCTGAATAGGGACTGATGTGCCTTTCCATGGGGGAAATGAAGCATGGGGAGCGAACTTTTTCTCCAGTTTTAGGTACTTGCTTTACCATGCCAGAAAGTGATGAAAGGCTCACCTCATTAATTTTGGGCTTCCTGCTAGAATCAGCTACACCCACACCTGAAAGCTTGGTTCTCTTTCTCCAGGCTCAGCTGAACTACTAATACCATGCTTGCATCCTATTCTCTTCCCCCTTGCTTTTTTTTCCTCTAGCTTCTTGCAGCATCTTTTAAGTTCATTACATTTATAATGTGTTTATCTTTTATCCATCTATGGACACTTGTTTCCACATCTGAACCTGGAGGACATTCAGCTAAGTGAAATAAGCCAGACACAGAAAGACAAATATTGCACAATTCAACTTATAGGTAGAATATAAAGAAGTTTAATTTATAAAAGCCGAGATAAAATGATGGTTGCCAAGGGCTAAGGGTGGGGAGAATGGGGAGATGTTGGCCAAATGGTACAAAGGTTTGGTTTTGAGGGATGAATAAATTATAGAGATTATATGTACTGCACAGTGACTATAGTTCATCTGTATTGTATACTGGAAATTTGCTAAGAGATTAGATCTTCAGTGTTCTCACCACAATATGTATATTTATACCACATGTGTTTTTTATAGCTTAATTCAGTTGGTGCCTTTTGAGGTGAGGGGAGCCTGGCTATCATACATGGTAGAGGTACCACTGGATCAAGGAAATTTCTCACTGTAACAGAGAAAGGAAGCAAATGAAAACAAAAGGTAATTCACTTTATTTAAAACAGGGATGAGGGGAACATCCAGCCAAGACCAAGTTTACCAATCAAAGAGAACGGCAAAATCCCAGCTCCAGGGGAATACAGCACGTAGAATTCATGGCTTCATTTCCCATGATTCTTTACTCTTTCAAAGTTAATTTTTTAAATTTTCTTTATTTTTTCTTTTTCTATTTTTTTGTATATGTATAGGTTTTTCTTTCTTTAAAATTTTGGGATACAGTTTCTTCTAACAGACCAAAATATACCCTAAATCTAGTGTGTGACTTTGATCTAGTCTCCTGCCTGATCACATTCTCTCTCTTTCTTTTTTAATTGTTTTCATTCTTTTTTCAACCAACTTCTTATCTTATCAATTCCTTTAAAAAATCTTCTTTAATTTTCATCTTTACAGTCATATTCCTTCCCTTCATTGTATTTACCCTTATTTTTGTATATCTTTGTAAGTTTTTCTTTCTTTAAAATTTTGGGAGGCAATTTCTTCTAATAGACCAAAACACCCCAAATCTAGTGTGTGGCTCTGTTCTATTCACCAGCCTGATCATATTCTTTTTTTTTTTTTTCCTTTCTTTTCCCCCCCAGTTTTGGGTGTCTTCTGATTTGTTTAGTGTATATTTTTCTGGGGTCGTTTTACCCTTTTAGCATTTTGTTCTCTCATTCATCTGTTCTTCTCTGGACAAAATGACAAGGTGGAAAAACTCACCTCAAAAAAAAGAACAAGAGGCAGTACCGACTGCTAGGGACCTAAACAATATGGACATTAGTAAGATGTCAGAACTAGATTTCAGAATGATGATTATAAAGATACTAGCTGAGCTTGAAAAAAGCATAGAAGATACTAGAGAATCCCTTTCTGGAGAAATAAAAGAACTAAAATCTAACAAAATCGAAATAAAAAAGGCTATTAATGAGGTACAATAAAAAATGGAGGCTCTAACTGCTAGGATAAATGAGGCAGAAGAGAGAATTAGTGAGATAGAATACCAAATGATGGAGAGTAAAGAAGCTGAGTAAAAGAGAGATAAACAGCTACAGGATCATGAGGGGAGAATTTGAGAGGTAAGTGATACCATAAAGCGAAACAACATTGGAATAATTGGGATCCCAGAAGAAGAAGAAAGAGAGACAGGGGCAGAAGGTATATGGGAGCAAATTATAGAAGAGAACTTCCCTAATTTGGGGAAGGAAACAAGCATCAAAATCCAGGAAGCACAGAGAACCACCTCAAAATCAATAAAAATAGGTCAACACCCCGACATCTAACAGTAAAACTCACACGTCTCAGAGACAAAGCGAAAATCCTGAAAGCAACTTGGGACAAGAGGTCTGTAACCTGCAACTGTAGAAACATTAGATTGGCAGCAGACCTATCCACAGAGATCTGGCAGCCTAGAAAGGACTGGCATGATATATTTAGAGCACTAAACGAGAAAAATATGCAGCCAAGAATACTATATCAGCTAGGCTGTCATTGAAAACAGAAGGAGAGATTTAAAAGCTTCCTGGACAAAGAAAAACTGAAAGAATTTGTGAACACCAAACCAGCCCTACAAGAAATATTGGAAGGTGTCCTCTAAGCAAAGAAAGAGCCTAAAAGTAACATAGACTGGAAAGGAATAGAGACAATATACAGTAAGAGTCACCTTACAGGCAATACAATGGCACTAAATTCATATCTTTCAATAGTTAACCTGAATGTAAATGGGCTAAATGCCTCAATCAAAAGATGCAGGGTATCAGATTGGATAAAAAAACAAGACCCATCAATATGCTGTCTGTAAGAGACTCATTTTAGATCCAAAGACACCTCCAGATTTAAAGTGAGGGGGTGGAAAACCATTTACCATGCTAATGGACATCAAAAGAAAGCTGAGGTGGCAATCCTTATCTCAGAAAAATTAGATTTTTAACCAAAGACTATAATAAGAGATGAGGAAGGACACTATATCCTACTTAAAGGGTCTATCCAACAAGAAGATCTAACAACTGTAAATATCTATGCCCCTAACATGGGAGCAGCCAGTTATATAAGCCAATTAATAACAAAATCAAAGAAACACATTGACAATAATACAATAATAGTAGGGGACTTTAACACCCCCCTCACTGAAATGGACAGATCATCTAAGCAAAAGATCAACAAGGAAATAAAGACTTTAAATGACACACTGGACCAGATGGACTTCCCAGATACATTCAGAACATTCCATCCCAAACCAACAGAATACACATTCTTCTCTAGTGCACATGGAACATTCTCCAGAATAGATCACATACTGGGTCACAAATCAGGTCTCAACCAGTACCAAAAGATTGGAATCATTCCCTGCATATTTTTGGACCTCAATGCTTTGAAACTAGAACTTAACCACAAGAGGAAAGTTGGAAAGAACCCAAATACATGGAGGCTAAAGAGCATCCTACTAAAGAATGAATGGGTCAACCAGGAAATTAAAGAAGAATTTAAAAAATTCATGGAAACCAATGAAAATGAAAACACAACTATTCAAAATCTTTGGGATGCAGCAAAGGCAGTCCTAAGAGGAAAGTATATAGCAATACAAGCCTTTCTCAAGAAACAAGAAAGGTCTCAAGTACACAACCTAACCCTACACCTAAAGGAGCTGGAGAAAGAACAGTAAAGCCTAAACCCAGCAGGAGAAGAGAAATAATAAAGATCAGAGTAGAAATCAATGAAATAGAAACCAAAAGAACAGCTGAATAGATTAACAAAACTAGGAGCTGGTTCTTTGAAAGAATTAATAAGATTGATAAACCCCTGGCCAGACTTATCAAAAAGAAAAGAGAAGGGACCCAAATAAATAAAAATCATGAATGAAAGAGGAAAGATCACAACCAACACCAAAGAAATACAAACAATTATAAGAACATATTATGAGAAACTACATGCCAGCAAATTAGATAATCTGGAAGAAATGGATGCATTCCTAGAGATGTATAAACTACCAAAACTGAGCCAGGAAGAAATAGAAAACCTGAACAGACCCATAACCATTAAGGAAATTGAAGCAGTAATAAAAAATCTCCCAACAAATAAGAGTCCAGGGCCAGATGGCTTCCCAGGGGAATTTTACCAAATATTTAAAGAAGAATTAATACCTATTCTTCTGAAACTGTTCCAAAAAATAGAAATGGAAGGAAAACTTCCAAACTCATTTTATGAGGCTAGCATTACCTTGATCCCCAAACCAGACAAAGACCCCATCAAAAAGGAGAACTATAGACCAATATCCCTGATGAACATAAATGCAAAAATTCTCACCAAAATACTAGCCAATAGGATCCAACAGTACACTAAAAGGATCATTCACCATGACCAACTGGGATTTATTCCTGGGCTGCAAGGTTGGTTCAACATCCACAAATCAATCAATGTTATACATTAATAAAAGAAAGAACAAGAACCATACAATCCTCTCAATAGATGCAGAAAAACATTTGACAAAGTACAGCATCCTTTCTTGATTAAAACTCTTCACAGTGTAAGGATGGAGGGTACATACCTCAATATCATAAAAGCCATCTATGAAAAACCAACACTGAATATAATTCTCAATGGGGTAAAACTGAGAGCTTTCCCCCTAAGGTCAGGAACACGGCAGGGATGTCCACTATCACCTCTGCTGTTCAACATAGTACTAGAAGTCCCAGTCTCAGCAATCAGACAACAAAAAGAAATAAAAGGCATCGAATCGGCAAAGAAGAAGTCAAACTCTTACTCTTTGCAGATGATATGACACTTTATGTGGAAAACCCAAAAGACATCACCCCAAAATTGCTAGAACTCATACAGGAATTCAGTAAAGTGGTAGGATATAAAATCAATGCACAGAAATCAGTTGCATTTCTATACACCAACAATGAGACAGAAGAAAGAGAAATTAAGGAGTTGATCCCATTTACAATTGCACCCAAAACCATAAGATACCTAGGAATAAATCTAACCAAAGAGGCAAAGAATCTGTACTCAGAAAACTATAGAATACTCATGAAAGAAATTGAGGAAGACACAAAGAATTGGAAAAACATTCCATGCTCATGGATTGGAAGAACAAATATTGTGAAAAGGTCAATGCTACCTAGAGCAATCTACACGTTCAATGAAATTCTTATCAAAATACCATCAACTTACTTCAAAGAAATGGAACAAATAATCCTAAAATTTGTATGGAACCAGAAAAGACCCCAAATAGCCAGAGGAATGTTGAAAAAGAAAAACAAAGCTGGTGGCATCACAATTCTGGACTTCAAACTCTATTACACAGCTGTAATCATCAAGACAGTATGGTACTGGCACAAAAACAGACACATAGATCAGTGGAACAGAATAGAGAACGCAGAAATGGACCCTCAACACTATGGTCAACTAATCTTTGACAAAGCAGGAAAGAATGTCCAATGGAAAAAAGACAGTCTCTTCAACAAATGGTGTTGGGAAAATTGGACAGCCACATGCAGAAGAATGAAACTGGACCATTTCCTTACAGTACACACAAAAATAGACTCAAAATGGATGAAAGACCTAAATGTGAGACAGGAATCCATCAAAATCCTTAAGCAGAACACAGGCAGCAACCTCTTCGACCTCAGCCGCAGCAATTTCTTCCTAGAAACATCGCCAGAGGCAAAGGGAAGCAAGGGCAAAAATGAACTATTGGGACTCCATCAAGATAAAAAGCTTTTGCACAGCAAAAGAAACAGTCAACAAAACGAAAAGACAGTCGACAGAATGGGAGAAGATATTTGCAAATGACTTATCAGATAAAGGGCTAGTATCCAAAATCTATAAAGAACTTATCAAACTGAACACCCAAAGAACAAATAATACAATCAAGAAATGGGCAGAAGACACAAACAGACATTTCTGCAAAGAAGACATCCAAATGGCCAACAGACACATGAAAAAGGGCTCAACATCACTCGGCATCAGGGAAATATACAAATCAAAGCCTAAATGAGACACCACCTCACACCAGTCAGAATGGCTAAAATTAACGAGTCAGGAAATGACAGATGTTGGCGAGGATGCGGAGAAAGGGGAACCCTCCTACACTGTTGGTAGGAATGCAAACTGGTGCAGCCACTCCGGAAAACAGTATGGAGGTTCTTCAAAAAGTTGAAAATAGAGCTACCCTATTACCCAGCAATTACACTACTGGGTATTTACCCCAAAGATACAAATGTACTGATCCGAAGGGGCACATGCATCCCAATGTTTATAGCAGTAATATCCACAATAGCCAAGCTATGGAAAGAGCCTAGATGTCCATCAACAGATGAATAGATAAAGAAGATGTGGTATACACACACACACACACACACACTGAAATATTATGCAGCCATCAAAAAAATGAAATCTTGCCATTTGCAACCATGTATATGAAACTAGAGGGTATTATGCTAAGCGAAATAAGTCAGTCAGAGAAAGACAAGTATCATATAATCTCACTGATATGAGGAATTTGAGAAACCAGACAGAGGATCACAGGGGAAGGGAGGGAAAAATGAAACAAGATGAAACCAGAGAGGGAGACAAACCATACGAGACTCTTAATCTCAGGAAACAAACTGAGGGTTGCTGGAGTGGGGGGTGGGGTGGGAGGGATGGGGTGGCTGGGTGATCGACACTGGGGAGGGTATGTGCTTTGGTGAGTGCTGTGAATTGTGTAAGACTGATGAATCACAGACCTGTGCCCCTGAAACAAAAAATACATTATATGTTAATAAAAAAAATAAAATAAAACAGGAATGGGGGAGCCTGGGTAGCTCAGTTAGTTAAGCATCTAACTCTTGATTTCAGCTCAGTCATGATCTCAGTGTTCTAATACTGAGCCCCAACTTGGGCTCCATGCTCAGCGTGGAGTCTGCTTGAGATTCTCTCTTTCCCTGTCCCTCTGCGCTTCCCCCAGCTCATGTGCTCTCTCTCTCAGATAAATACATAAAATCTTTAAAAAATAATAAATAAAATAGGGTTGGGAATCCCCATTATTTTTGGGTTACAAAAGCCAGAGAAGGAATTATCTAGGAAAAAAGTGGTAGATGAGAGAAAAGACAAAAGATAAAGGGGCAAATGAGGGCTACAAGATCATAACTGATTAAAACTTCCCAGCTTCTAGAATAAAACAGGAGAAAATCGACTTTATCTCAAAAGAAGCAAGGATTTCTTAGATGTGGTACTACAAGCATGATCCATAAAATAATACTGGTAATTGGACTTCATTAAATTAAGAGAAAATATTTGCAAATTATTTATCTGATAAAGAATTCATAGCCAGGATATATAAAGCACTGTTAAAATTCAATAATTAAAAAAAATAGTCACGTTAGAAAGTGAGTAAAAGATTTGAAAAAAAATTCACCAAAGAAGATATGAGAATAACTAATAAGCACATGAAAATATGTTCACCATCATTAGTCACTTGGGAAATGCAAATTAAAATCACAGTGAGATACCACTATGTCCACACTAGAGAGGTGGTAATAAAAAAGATGGAATATACCAAGTGCTAACAAGGTCTTATAAAAACTAGATCTATCATTGATTGCTGGTAGGAGTGTAAAATGGTGCTCTGGAAAACAGTTTGGCAGCTTTTCAAAAGATTATACATACATTTATCAGATGACCCTACAATCCCATCCCAGGTATTACTCAAAAGAAATGAAAACCTATGTTCACACAATGTTTTGTAGATGAAAGTTGATAGTGGCATTATTCATAATAGCCAAAAAACATGTCCATGCATCAGTGAATGGAGAAACAATATGAGGTATACTCATATATGGAAATACTGCTCATTAATAAATTAGAATAAACTGATATGTGCAACAACATGGAGGAGCCTCGAGAAAATTTTGCTAAGGGAAAGAAGTCAGACACAAAGGCTATTTACTGTCTGATTCCATTAATATGAAATTTCTAAGAACAGCACAATTATGGAGACTGTCACCAGATTCATGGTTATCTGGGGCGGAGGTTAGCAGTAGGGATTAACTGAAAAACGGACACAAGAAATCTCCTAAAACCGAGTTGTGCTAGATTGCGTGACTCTCTGAATTTTCTAAAAATAATTGAATGATACATTTTCAATGGGTAGAATTTTTGCATGCAAATTACAACTCAAGAAAGTGGTTTAAAACCATAGCTCAGACAGTGTAATTCAGGAGAATTAATTGCATGATAGCGGGATCTGTCTTCATCGTTTTCGGGTCTTCAAAGCACTGTCATCATGGGGAAATGGGCGACAGTGGTGTTACCATTAAGCTTGTGCTCAAACTACTTCATTTATCCATTGATTCACTCAACTGGTATTTTTGAGTTTGTGTGTGTGTGTGTGTGTGTGTGTGTGTGTGCCAGACACTGTGTTCAGTGCCAGGAATGTGACAGTGGATGATAGATACGTTCATTTGTTCATTCATTCGTTCATTCATTCACTCACTTACTTGTTTGTAAATCCCAAATAATGCAAATATTCCTCTTCCTGTTACTTTGCATTTCCCTCCCATATATATGTGGGGAATTATGAATGACAAAAAAACGGCATCCTGAGAGAAGTAGGTATTAAAACAATCCCTGGGGATTTGGGTAGCATTTCTAGGTGTGGCTGGCACTCAGCTCTCCTGTAGAGTGCACCCCAGTGCTGTGCAGACAAATGAGAGAGTTAGGAAATGGACTTTTCACCCGAAGTTGTCCTTGGCCCAGCCCAGGCTATACCCCAGGACCACTGAGTGGTACGGGGGTGGAGCATGTGGGAGGTCACCGGGGCTTGCAGAGGGTGAGAACCGCCACCGTTCACCAAGAACTGTCAATCCGGGTGTCATCCTAGAGCAGAATTCTGCTCCCCTGAGACCAGGGTCACCCTTCCAGGAGGTGTGGGGATAGGATGGGTGGCTTCTGGTAGTTTTCTGAGGACTAGGGAATTCTGGAGTGTGACTATCAATCCAGAACTGAGTTAAACGAACTTTAGATTTTATTAACAATTGACCCTCAGATGACAATGATAGTTTTTATACGTCAGCCTGAGAAAAGCATGCGCCGTCCTAACCAGGAAGTCCAATTCTGACTGGGCACTGTTCAGTGATCCCCACCATACATGGACTGGCAAGAAGGGATGCATTCACACACACAGTAAAATCCATAAAAGAGCAAATTCTCATGCAAAGAAACACTCCAGCAGTCTCTGTCCTCCTTTTAGCCCCTGGGGTCAGAGGTGGTGGGGCTCATGCTCTTAATTGCAAGGAACCTGTGAAGGAGGTGAATGCCCCCAATCCTGTGACTTTTCTCAGGTCAGAATAAGTCCCGTGTGTGCTGTGTGTTTTATTGTCTTTTCTTTTGAGCTTTTTGTGAGGCTATATATGAGCAGAAAAATTTCTTTTTCTTCTCATCAGACAAAAATACAATCTGCATTTTTACATGATTGAATTTGCTGGGCTTCACTAATGACCGATGGCAGATGCCTTTACTCGATTCCTAGGGTAGGGATATGATCTTGTAAATCAGACTATTCTTAATGAGTTTAAGAATGATAAAGTAAGTCATTCATTTCATTTGAATATTATAATTAGTGGGTGGGTGTAAACTCCATGTCTCTGAACTGCCATCCTGTAAATACTTCATAACAAAGACATTTATTCAGTTAAGAAGTTTCTGCACTAACATAATAATGTTGGGTTGATGCCTTAGGGCAATGATCATTTTCTCCCCAGAACAATAAACCAAGTCCTGACTATGACTTTTGCTTATATTTACTAAGGACATGGAGCCATTTTCCAAATGCTTAAATTTTTTTAATGCTTTTAGAAAGCATTACACTGCCCTTTTAATATATTTATGAAGGCCATTAAAATATACATCGCCACGACGTAGTGTGCAATATAGCCAATTGAGAAGGTATTAAATGTACTTCCTTCAGTCAGGAATTTGCTCATTATATGAGCAAACATTTATTGAACACTGACTTTGCACAGTGACTAGCTCTGAGTATTTTTACACCACGTGTATTGTACTGTTTAGCTAGTCTTAACAGCAACCTCATCAAGAGACACCATCATTATCTCTGTCTTCTAGATGAAGATCCAATGTTCAGAGAAGTGAAATCACGGGCCCAAGGGCATATAATGAAGTTGTATTACAGCAGACATGAAGCCATTGTCTTAACCATTCCTAGAAACCAGTTCTCAGTAATTATGAATTTTTGTCTGCCCAGTTTTTAAACCTCATTTCTAACTCTCAAATTCAGGAAAGTTTTATTGTCCAGAACTAGCCCCAATTCCACATGTTGAATGGGGCATGGGTTTTGAATTTTAGAGTTTTTCAAGATTTCTCTAAAATAAGTTTTCAATAGCTCTTACTTACTTTTAACCTTGATTCTGAGGATATTCCACCTCCGGGGGCATTTCATGGCTGGTAACACACCCATCCCCATTTTCCCATCACAGTGCCTCCATGTGTTGCACTGACTGATTCCAGGACCCTGTAGTTCAGTGAAAGCTACTGACTTTGAAAAGAGCCCATCTGTTCCTCAGAAAATTCCCATTTAAAGCAGCTAGCGTACTTTAATTCATACTCAGTGTGCTCTAAATTGCTGGTTTTCATTTTAATTATCTTCCAACATTTCTGGGTATATATGCTTCATGCTGAAGCAAATTTGGGTGATTGCAAATGATTTTTTTAAATCTGTGTGACAGATTGTTAAAGTCTGGGCATATGGAAAGCTGTAAACAAAACTCAAACCATATAAGTAAAGACTCCATGGGTTTCCTTCAGCTAAATGTAAATTTTCTTCAAATGACCCTATGACTCATTATAGGCATATGTGTGGAAACTCTAGTGCAATAAATGTATAAACCTAGATGTTGTGGCTCTCAAAACTATAACCAGAAAACATCTGACCATAGACAAATGGCAAATTATTCAGAGTTACCAATGTTATGCCTTACCATTGGGATTTCCCATAGGGAGTGTAGGAGCAGTACATTTGCCAGATTTTTAATTTAAATTAAAAAGAAATTAAATTTCTTTCCATTGTACCCACTTCTGAAAAGGCAAATCTCATGTATTTAATGATTACAAATCCTTTCCTTTGCTGTAATTTTGTCTTCCAGCTAGGACAGATGAGGATGCCACCAGCTCTAAATTCCATGGTATGGGAAAGTCCAAAGCTTCCTAAATTCCCCCAAACTCTCAGGCACCCCCATTGTGGTGGCCAACACTGACTGTGTTCTTGCATTTTGGCCATCTCTGAGCCTCACCATGGTGACTCAAACTTGAAACTTAAAACTCTTCTGAACTGAGCAAAAAGATGTTATTTGAACAGAGAGCATTAGTATAAAACAGACTTTAATGTAGATGTGATGGGTCACTTATAGGAAATATTTATGCCATATAGCCACAGAAAACACCAGTTCAATCTTAGACATATGAACTCTGCAAGGTACCATTTTGGTCACCCTGCTGCCGGGGAATCTCTTGGTCCCCACTCTCAGGAGAGTGCTCTCCAGTATCGTAACTCCACCACCTGCCCTCATGGCTTCCTCCAGGAACTTCAAATGCTTGTCTTTCTTTCATCCTTAAATCACCAATTTGTTTATATGAACTCAAGGTCTTCAACAGAAAAACAAAAAACAAAAAACAAAACCCTTTTTAAATATGCTCAACTTCAAGGACAATTGAGATAATAGATTTTTGTTCACTTTCTGATTACCTTCAGATGTCTAATCAACAAGATGACACAATAATTTATACATCCATGCATCCAATTACAAAGCCATAGAAAGGAGAGAGACACATCCACAATTATAGTCAAAGACTTTAACATCCATCCCCCCAAAATTGATAGACCAGGTAGACAGGACATCAGCAAGGACAGAGAATACATAAAGCAAAACTCTCAACAAACTTGATCTGATTGACATTTCTAGAACACTACATACAACGTTAGAATACACAGTCTTAGTGAACACAGAATACTTACCAATATAAATCATGTTGTGAGCCAATATCAAGTGTCAACAAATTTGTAAGGGTTGCAATGATACACACCATGCTTTATGACTCAAATGAAATTAAATTGTAAAATACTAATAGAAAGGTATCTGGAAAACATACCCAAACATTTGGAAACTAGCACATTTCTGAATAACCCATCGGGAAAAAAGGAATCAAAAGGGAAATTAAAAATTATTTTGTACTGAAAGAAAATGAAAACAGAATATACAGAATTTGTGAGATACAACTAAAGCAGTATATATAGGGAATTTTATATTAATAAACTCTTTATTGAAAAAGAGAAAAGCCTAAATGCACTTTTACCTTAAGAAAGTGGAAAAATATCAAATCAAAGAAATCAAACTTAAGTAAGCAGAAAAAAATAATAAAGATAAAAGCAGAAGTGATGAAATAGATAACAGAAAAACAAAAGAAATTCTCTATGAAATAAAAATCTAATCCTTTAAGAATATCAATAAAATTAATAAACTTCTAGCTAGACAGTTTAAGGGGAAAAGAGAAGATGAAAATTAATCAAAATACTCATTCAAAAAAGGGATATCACAACAAAATCTTTAAATATTAAAAGAATAATAAGGAAATAATATGATTAATTTTGTGACAATAAATTTGTTAGCTTAGGGGCACCTGGGTGGCTCAGTCAGTTAAGCATCTGCCTTTGGCTCAGGTCATGATCCCAGGCTCTCTGCTCAGCGGGGAGTCTGCATCTCCCTCTCCCTCTGTCCCTCCCCCCAGCTCATGTTCTCTTGCAAATAAATAAATAAAAGCTTTAAAAAAAATCTGTTAGCTTAGATAAAATTGAACAATTACTTAAAATAAATAACCAAACATATTCAAGAAGAAATAAAAAAACTGAGTGGAACTTTATCTATCAGGGGAGTTGAATCGGTAGTTAAAATCCTTCCCATAAAGTAAACCCCAGGTCCAGATGGCTTCAGTGAAAATTCTATGAAGCCTCTAATGAAGATATAATACTAAATCTATGCAAACTCTTCTAGAAAATTGAAAAGGAAGGAACACTTCTCAAATCATTCTATAATGCCGAATACTCTGATATCAAAACCAGAAAAAGAAATCACATGAAAAAAAAAACTATCAACCAATATCCCTTATAAATAAACTGAGGCAATATTCTAAAAATTTTAATAAGTTAAATATATATACATATAACTATGTTTGTGTATAATGTATATTAATTAGAAGCTTCTAAAATATCTAATTAATCCCTGACATTCTATAGATAAAGAAGCTGAACTTCAAAGAGCTGCGTGAACTGCGGATTGTAATGGCCTGTTAGTTGAAAAGCCAGTGACTCTTCCGATGGTGCCACTTCCTAATGGCAGATGAGCTTTGTCTATCCTGCCCCCTATAGACAGATTGGTTGCCTCTGCACACACAAGTCATAGTCCTTACTTCTCAAGTAACAGCCACTAGACTTGTTCCAATGTTTTTCTATCTTGCCTTTATCAGACCATGTGAGTCACTGGGACTCCTGAATTTCTGCTATTACCTCATCATTTTACACGAGTTCATTTCTTGACAGTTTTCTACATCTTATCTTTGTTTTATTCCTCGTATACTGTGGGGGTATGTAGGGGGTATAGATAAATGCTGATAACGACAGTTTTACTTCCACGAAGTACCTGTAGCTAGGAATTTTAGTATGGGCTAGACCATGGGCTAGATCTTCAGTAAACTCCTGTCACTCATGCAGAATAACATTAAGAAATAAAATGTAATAATAATAAAGTTCACCAGAAGAAAAAGCTACTAAACTTACTTGCTTTATGCTTGAAAAATAATGACTATCTAGATAAAAAATAATTTTTCAGATACTAATGCCCAAATGCTATTTGGTACAAGTGGGGAGTAATTTCTTTTTATTTATTTTTTATTAAAAAATTTTTTTTTAAAGATTTTATTTATTTGACAGAGAGCACAAGCAGGGAATGCGGTAGGCAGAGGGAGAGAAGCATGCTTCCTGCCGAGGAGGGAGCCCAATGTGGGGCTCTATTCCAAGACCCCAAGATCATGACCTGAGTCCAAGGCAGACCTTAACCAACTGAGCCACCCAGACACCCCGAGGGGGCGGTAATTTCTATGGCACAATGCAAATTGGTTAAATTGAATATTTCCAAATTAGAGTCTCATAAATGTTTATAGTCTCAAGTGTGTTTTCATGATTTGGCTTTTATGTTGGGGTTAGAGCTTTTAATCAACTAACACAATAATTTTACACATAGCAAAAAAGACAGTTAAAAGATGTTTTGTACCTCATATATTCCATAATATTTTTGAGATGAGAAAAATCCATTTGGAAAATAAATACTGCAGGAAGTCATACGTGCAGTGGAAATAGCTTTGAAAGGTCACTTATTATTGTACTTCTTCACTCTCCACAGACATTCTTGGAATGTTAAACTAACCCATTAACTTTACTTGTCAAAGCAATTGAATGTAAGTGAATATATTGCATTTATATTTTATTTTTATTCATAGATTTGTGGGCACATACACAGAATATACATTATGTAGCTATAAAATGGATGATCTAAAATGAATGATCTTTATATATGCCTCGACAAAAAAGTACCAGCAAATGTTACTGCATTAAGAAGATTTATCTATTTGCATCATGTCAAAGAAGTATGAGACATTGTCAAGAAGGTAAGACTGTATTCTTGGAATAGAGGGCTTTGAATTCATTAAAAGTGTGAAAATATCTTTTTGCTTCTTTTAGTAGGAGAAAAGAAAGAGGCCATCTGATAGACATCACTTCTGGAAGGCCTCCTGGTGAGCTACGGAGGATGTCGTTCCTACATATTTGTAATTCTTTTGTCTTCCGTCGAAAGAGTGGGAGATGGAATTGTTTTCCAATCCTTTCACTAGAATTCCTATTCCTTAGTATCCTAGTGCAAATCCTTTGATTTGGAAAACTTTCTCTAGATTACCCTTTATTTCCTTTCATTTTGTCAATACTTTAAGATTCATTTTTTTGGCAAATTAAGTTTAGTATTCTATTTAGCATTTAATAATATTTACTCTCATTTCCTATTACAATGAAAGGGATGCTCTTTTTTTGTCTCTAAACCAACCCTTCTTTGTGAGCTCAGTAGGAACGTCATTTTCCCTTAGTTAGGGACCTGGATCTCTTTTCTACCTTTACTAAGTCCCATATTGTCGATCTGTCTCCAGAATCCTTCAGTAAAGAATGTAAGCATGCTCAAGCATGTACCATCTTAAAAAAGAGCAAAATGAAAAATCAACACCTTCTTTTGGTTTCGTGTTTGCTTGAAATTGTGGTTTTAATTCTCAACTTCATAGCTAAAATCTTGACTTAGCTATGCTCATTGTCTTTATTTTTTCTATCTTATTAATCCTTTAACCCATGGTTTTCTTGAAATTCCATTTAAGGGTGCCTCACCAAGGCTAATACCAGCCTTATCAAAATGGCCTGCAGTCTCTCTCATTCCTCATCATTGTAAACATCCAACAGCACTTGATGCTCATTGCTAAACACTTGCCTGTCTGGATAATGAGTGAAAGATAAACTTAGAAAGACGGAGGATCCAGGATTTGCTTACAAAATTTGTCTCAGATGATCCTTAAGGGCTTGATCTCATCTCAATTATTACCTAAAAAGGAAAAGGAAAAGACAATTATTTTAAAAATGTAAACAAAAGTTATATTTTATTGGAATTAAACATGTTCAAAGAACAGAAAAAAATTAGTAACTTCTCACTTAGCTTCTAAAATAGAAGTTATTTTGATGTTCACATATATACTTTACTACTCCATTATTGATTAGAAATTGATTTAAGTTAAGATACGGGAGAAAGAGTGGGCAAAAGGGACCTGTGGTGTCAATGGATCCATTAGCTTTTTTTATTTAAGTATTTTTATTTATTTATTTGAGGGAGAGAGAAAGCGGGAAGAGGAGCAGTGGGAGAGGGACATGCAGACTCCGAGCTAACCTCGGAGCCCGACGTGGGGCTTGATCTCACGACTCTGAGATCATGAAGACCTCAGCTGAAATCAAGAGTCTGATGCTCAACCGACTAAGCCACCCGGGTGCCCCTGGGTTAATTAGGTTCTTAAGAATGTATTTTAAAGGATTTTGGTTACTATGACTACAAAACAAATGAACACTTACTGGCATACAGCTATCATCTTTTATGCTCACAGACTCTGTGGATCAGGAATTTGGACGGGACGGAGAGGCTAGGGTCATCTCTGCTAAATTTGCATTAATTATGGCGCCCTTGAATCCTGAGGCTGGAAGGAGCTGTGGAGGGTTGATGCTCAGACAATCAGTTGGGTACTGCTGAACCTGGGGCATCTATTCCATGTGTCCTCCTCATGAGGCCTCTCAGGCATGGCGGCTTCAAGGCAGGCAGAGTGCTTCCCTGTAGGCTTAGGCACATATCTGAAGAGGGAGAGAGTACCAGGCAAAAGCAGTGCCATTTTTTCTACCTAGCCTCAGAAAAAATGCAGTTTTATTTTTTGCTTCATTTTTTTCATTACCAGTGTCCACAATCAAGGGAAGAGAAATTAGATTCTGCCATTTGTGGGAGGAGCTTCAGAAACTCTACAGCCATGTGTAAAGCTATCACAATAAAAGAGCCACTGACATTGACAGCAGCCTTCCCAGGAGGAAGAACAGCAAGCAGGGTGACCAGCAATGAAACACCAGATGTTACAGGTTCAAACCACTGTTGCTCAGGAAGACCAAACTGGATATTAAGGATATGCTCCATAAGAATCTCGTGATGGGGCTCTCGGCTCTTCCCCGTTCGACAGACAGCCGCATCTTCTGGTGTAGTGCCAGCCACGTTCCCGAGACACAATGGTGAAGGTCGGAGTAAACAGATTTGGCTGTATTGGGCACCTGGTCACCAGGGCTGCTTTTAACTCTGGCAAAGTGGATATTGTCGCCATCAATGACCATTTCATTGACCTCAACTATATGGTCTACATATTCCAGTATGATTCCACCCCTGGCAAATTCCACGGCACAGTCAAGGCTGAGAACGGGAAACTTGTCATCAATGGAAAGTCCATCTCCATCTTCCAGGAGCGAGATCCCACCAACATCAAATGGGGTGATGCTGGTGCTGAGTATGTTGTGGAGTCCACTGGGGTCTTCATCACCATGGAGAAGGCTGGGGCTCACTTGAAGGGTGGGGCCAAGAGGGTTGTCATCTCTGCTCCTTCTGCCAATGCTCCCATGTTTGTGATGGGTGTGAACCATGAGAAGTATGACAACTCCCTCAAGATTGTCAGCAATGCCTCCTGCACCACCAACTGCTTGGCTCCTCTGGCCAAGGTCATACATGACAACTTTGGCATCGTGGAGGGACTCATGACCACCGTCCATGCCATCACAGCCACCCAGAAGACTGTGGACGGCCCCTCCGGGAAGCTGTGGCACGATGGCTGAGGGAGTGCCCAGAACATCATCCCTGCTTCCACTGGCGCTGCCAAGGCTGTGGGCAAGGTCATCCTTGAGTTGAACGGGAAGCTTACTGGCATGGCCTTCTGTGTCCCCACCCCCAACGTGTCCATCGTGGATCTGACCTGCAGCCTGGAGAAGGCTGCTAAATACGACGACATCAAGAAGATGGTGAAGCAGGCATCAGAGGGCCCCCTCAAGGGCATCTTGGAGTACACTGAAGACCAGGTTGTCTCCTGCAACTTTAACAGGGACACCCACTCCTCCACCTTCGATGCCGGGGCTGGCATTGCTCTCAATGACCACTTTGTCAAGCTCATTTCCTGGTATGAAAATGAATTTGGCTACAGCAACCAGGTGGTGGACCTTATGGTCCACATGGCCTCCAAGGAGTAAGAGCCCCCTGGACCACCAGCCCCAGCGAGAACAAGAGGAAGAGAGAGGCCCTCAGCTACTGGGGAGTCCCTGCCCCAATTTATCCCCGAAAACACTGAGAATCTCCTGACCTCCACCATTTCCATCCCAGACCCCCTGAAGAAGGGGAGGAGCTTGGGGAGCCCTACCTTGTCATGTACCACCAATAAAGTACACTGTACCCAGCCAAAAAAAAAAAAATCTCGTGATGGGGGGCACCTGGGTGGCTCAGTTGGTTAAGCGACTGCTTGGGTTCAGGTCATGATCCTGGAGTTCCAGGATTGAGTCCCGCATCAGGCTCCCTGCTCAGTGACCGCCCCCCATGCTCTCTCTCTCTCTCATTCTCTCTCTCTCAAATAGATAAATAAAATCTTAAAAAAAAAAAAAATCTCGTGATAGGGATGGTAATAGGAGTGGGGCAGTGACCTAGCATTTCCAGGTCTCCTCTCTTTCTGTAGTTCGATACTGACACATCAGTTCTGGATAGAATTTTTTTAGATACAATTAATGGTTGCCATAAAAAATTTCATAATTTTCTGAATAGTCACTGAATATATTGGTAAGTACCAAAGTATTTAATTCTAACAAAGCAAGAAGTTTTCTCCTATGCTTTTGTTAAATGTCAGAAAAATACATCTTTACTTCACTTATGAGCATGGATAGAGACTAAAGCACTAATTAAAGGAACTTAGAGATAGCTTTGAATTTAGCATGCTTCCCTCTGAGCTGTCATTATGGAAAGGTCATTTTTTTCTAATACCAAAAAAACTCCCAAATTCCAATGAAAAATTAAAAATGAAAACTATTAATTCATGTAAGGAAAAAGAATATCCATGGTTTATCCAATGCTCATAGATTTTAATGACACAACGACCCGGAAAAATTGTCATGGAAACCATAACCACAACCACAGAACAACAACAACCAAGACTAACACCATCAAAAAAAAAAAGGTAATATGTCATACATGTCTGTAAGTAATGGTTTTCTTAACTATAAGAATAAATGCTACCCAGACATAGGTAATACAAATATAAAGCTAGCCAATTCATAGCTGTTGTTAATATTATGAATATTGACTTGATATACCTACAGTAGGAGAGAATCCAATGTTCAAATAATGCATAAAAATTAAACTATTTCAAATAATGTTGGTGAAAAATAATGAAACAAATATACATATATAAGAAATTAATTATATATTGAATTAATTCCAACAAGCTTGTTTCTTCTTACGTGGTTTTTTTGGGGGGGGGGAAACAAAAGGTCCAATAATGGCAGGCAAGCAGAATACAATCAGTTCTAGAAATAAAGTCATATAAGTATCTAAACATCCAGGAAAGTAAAAAATAATATTTATGACTTTAATTGAAAATATGATGATACTTCACGCAATTTTAGTTTTTTATGAATGCTGGACTAAAATGTACATTAGTAGCATGTACTGGGAATTATACATACTTACACATTTCCAGAAAAAAAGTGAGGATTAATGAAGTGAATAAATGTTAAAAAAAAAAATCATGGGAAGCAGCGTTGTCAGAGCTGTGTTTCAAGAATATAGGAGCACATTGGTTTATTTCCTGCAGAAGATTTGCTCAAATAAATGCTTCATATTATTCCGTAAATGGATTTAGTAAACTTCTTTTCCAAGTGATAGGAGATGCCACTATCTGGATTCAGCAGGCAATTGCAAACGTGTAGAGCCAAATCTTGCTTAGCTGGTTCATGGGTGGTTGTTGTTAGGACTTACATCGTGTAGGCTCTTACTGTCTCTTAATGCCCCTTCGTGAATCCAGTTCTCCCTCTTTTATTTAAATATTGAAATGCAATGTGTTTCTATAAATCCATAGCCTCTGACTATGGCAAACTATAAAGCATCTAGACTTAGAGTTTCTCGTTTGGAAAAAGGGTGGTCATACTTCTTGACTAATAACTTCCTTTTCAGTTCTGAAACTGCAGATAAATCCATAAATAGATTTCTAAGTAAATTCAAGAATAGAAAAATCCATAAGGGGTTTCCATGGGAAGACATACATGTTGAAATTTTATTTATGGATTAAAAAAGGAAAATATCACGATCTCTGCTTAAGGGCAAAAATGGGAACCGAGCCTTTTAATAACACACATTAGATTCTGAACACCCCTTGCTAAAATTGTCCTCCCTGGAGAATGTTCTACCAGCCATTTGGCCTAGAAACTGCTATGCCAAAGAACTCAGGTGGTGATCCACTTAATACCTCGTTCTGCCCACCGTTTCATTCATGCCTTTAATCCTTGCAAAGTTCTGTACCTTTGAGAATTTGGTGATAGAGCTTTTAACTTGTATATATTTCTAGTTTCACAGCTTTATCGAGGGAAAATGTCCATACTACTGATTATCAGGGAAATGCAACTCAAAATCACAAAGAGATAACATCTCACACCTGTATTTTGTGCTAGTCTCAGCCTATTGACAAGTCCATGTAGTCGATGGACTGTCCCTTATGGTTCTTATGACCGCAAGATGCCCTCAGCAACAACTGACAAGAAACTTTGGGGAAAATAAGTAATGCACCCTAGGTTTTGGGGTATGGAGATACACAGCACATCTCAGGTCACACAGGGAGAGGGAGCACAGACCTGGGGCTCTGTTTTCACCAGGGTCAAGGTAGGGGCCTAGGGTTTTTCAGGCTCACTCTTTATTGGTGAATTTAAAACATAGGAGCAGGAATTAAAGTGCAGGAAGAGAAAAAGCAAGCGGCACAAATGGTCAGTTACCAAATCAACCAAGATCTCTAAAACAAAGGAGCCTCAGAGCGGGGAAGCAACCTGGCTCTTTATCTAGTCCGTGACCGGCAGTGTGTTTAGTCAAGATAGCCTTCTTTGAAGTGGGTGCCCCAGTGATCAGAGCATAAATCAAGCACTTGCATTGCAAAACAGAATATCCAACGGTCAGACAGGGAGCATACTACAACCTGTTAGGAATGGCTATTATAAAAAGAAAATAAAAATGTTGGCGAGAATGTGGAGACACTGGAGCCCTTATACTGTTGGTGGGATTGTAAACTGGTGCAGCCACTATAGAAAACAGTCTCAAGATTCCTTAAAGAACTAAAAAATAGAGCTGCTGCATGACCCAGCAATCCTACTTCTGAGTATTTATCCGCAAAGAGGAATTTGAAAAATATAGCACAATTTAGAATGCGATCAATCCCCTTTTTAAAGAATCTATTCTGAAGATAAACTGGCAGAATATTAAAGATGTATATATAAAGCTGTTTATTGCAGCACTATTCATGACAGCAAAAACTATGAAAAGTAGGCCCATGTACGGCACAAACAACTGTATTTTCTCCCAGTGCCGAACTCCAAAGGCATGAAAACAGCTCTTCATCTTGAGAAGCGATCGAACGTGAAAAGCAAGGTGAACAAAGTGTCTACGGGGTGGTACCAAATATCTAATAGGAAAGTGTGAATATAGTTGATGCATTTTAAGTTTTGTCTCAACCTTATTAATGAAAGGTGAGGACTGAATCATTCTGAAAGCCTTGAAGCATTGTGACTCCATCAGGCAATTCTCATTGGACTTCCGATATAAGCCAAGGTTAAGAAGTGCCTAAAACGCGGCTTTTAATGAGTTACCTAATTGGATAATGTGAATTAACTTAATAAGGTAAATTTTACCAGAAAAAAAACTTTTAGAAAACTGA
This sequence comes from Neomonachus schauinslandi, assembly GCF_002201575.2. Taxonomy (NCBI): domain Eukaryota; kingdom Metazoa; phylum Chordata; class Mammalia; order Carnivora; family Phocidae; genus Neomonachus; species Neomonachus schauinslandi. The sequence goes on from NC_058409.1 coordinate 144,195,556, forward strand.
TAGCAATTTTTTTTAAATTTTTTATTGTGTTCAGTTAGCCGACATAGAGTACAACATTAGTTTTTGATGTAGTGGTCAATGATTCATTAGTTGCATATTGCACCTGGTGTTCAATGTCTAACAGACACATGAAAAAATGCTCCACATCACTAGCCATCAGGGAAATACAAATCAAAACCACATTGAGATACCACCTTACACCAGTTAGAATGGCTAAAATTAACAAGACAGGGAAAACAAATGTTGGTGAGGATGTGGAGAAAGGGGAACCCTCTTACACTGTTGGTGGGAATGCAAGCTGGTGCAGCCACTCTGGAAAACAGTATGGAGGTTCCTCAAGACATTAAAAATAGACCTACCCTACGACCCAGTGATTGCACTACTGGGTATTTACCCCAAAGATACTGATGTAGTGAAAAGAAGGGGCACATGCACCCCAATGTGCATAGCAGCGATGTCCCACAATAGCCAAACTGATAGCAATTTTTGTAGCAGATTTGGAAATGAAATAATATGCATTCTTTCATTGATTCAACCAAATAATATATTTGAGTGAATGTTCCTGTTGATAGAAAATTGTTATTCACAGGAGTAACTACTGGGGATGGAAAGATGTTCACAGAATGAACCCTATCCTCAATGAATAATCGAGAACATTAATACATATATGAACTGTAATAACATAGGATGGCATATGGTATACACAGTAATAAAATATAGATGAAAAGAGATAAGAGCAAGTGAGGTTTTGACTCCACTCAGTCTAAAAGAAACAGTACTGTGTCAGAGTTTTATTTGGGTAATTTGCAAATTCATTCTGAAAAGATGGATGTTCTTTAGACAATGTAGATACCCACATGAATTTTGATCTCTAATAAAGATGTCATGACCAAAAGTAATAAATTTTCCCTGCATAAAAAAGGTTTTATTACTTTCAGTTAGGCTTAATTGTCACCCATGTACCTAATTGTAATAGTTTAGTTTAGTTTTTTTTTTCTTTTACTTATTATCCCTTACTTTTTAATAAGTCAGTTGTAGGTACAATTCTACTGCTTTATTCAATAACCTAAAGGACAATTTAGTCTCATCAAATATATTTTAGTGATCTGTTTTATCAGATAAATCATATTTTGGCAATCCAATGAATTACATGTATATATTCACTTGATCTACAGAAATTTCCCAAAAGGGGAAGGGAGTTTCATTTGGTAAAAAGTATACAGCATGGTAGAATTCTGTATGTTTCCATATATCCAATATATGTTACATATTTTTAAAATTCTATGCAGTACACTAAAAAGTCAAGCTAAGCAAGGCAAATTGCTCTCAGTGGACACTCCCTGTACTCAAATTCTTCATGCGTATGGACGTGGGAGCTGACAAATGCATGTTGTAGCAGGCTGTTGAACATTTTTCTTATAATAGATCTTTTTGATATAACACCAATTCAGAGCATATAGAAAAATTACAAAATTACAAAATATCACATATTTGCCCCTTTCTGTCTTAATAATATAATCACATATATATGTCACAATGTACATATATATGTGTATATATATACATACATCACATATTTGCCATGTTCCATCTTAATTATATAATTACATATATATGTCACCAATGTACATACATATATACATATGAGTATTGCTAGAACTTATATCCATTTAACTTAAAAGCTATCTCACCACTTTTTGTCCGGAACTAAGATCACTGATGCTGAATTTCATCTCCAATGCTGTAACTTTGCTATAAATGTGCTGTTAAGCTGCTCAAGAGTAGTGTTGTCATAGTATAACCAATATGTATTGTCTTATAAATAATTCAGAAGCTATTCCAAGTATAAGCCAAGTTCCAGGTAGCTACCTCAGAGGGCTCAACGGCAGAGTCCAGCATATTTGCGCTATATTCATAGGCATGGTTTGATATATGGTGTTTGGGTGTGTTCTGTGTACGTGGTACCACTCACACTGGGAGATGGAAGCGAATGGTAATAATGTTCAGATGTCGCTGATTGCATTTTCAAGTGGCTCCAACATTATTGCCCTTCCCACATCCTCTTGTCCTAGGTGACCTTGTCACTCTTCGCAGCAAGAGGTCGAGTTATGTCTCTTTCCCTTGAGTCTGAGTGGACTTCTGTCTCCTGGGACCATCAGAGTACAGTGGATGGAATCAACACTGTGAATTCTGAGGCTAGGTCAGAAAAAATCATGGGACCTCTACTTGGTGTCTTTGGGAAGCTCTTTCCTGAGTCCCCACCTCAACATGCTTTTTCTGAGTCCAGTTATTATGTTGGGAGAAGCCCAAGTCTTGGGGAGAGGCTGCATTTGTGTTTGTTTGTTTTTAAATAAACTCTACCCCTAATGTGGGGCTTGAACTCACAACCCTGAGATCAAGAGTCACATGCTCTACTGACTGAACCAGACAGGTGCTCCGGAGAGGCATTTGTATACTCAGAGAAACATCCTCAGTTGTGCCAGCCTTCAGGTCATGCTAGTCCAAGGTGTCAGAATTGTGGGTGGAGAAGCCATCTTGGAAGTGAGTTTTCTCCCCAGGTTTTCCATCTCCCAGCCACGAAAGTCTTCTCAGCTGTGCTCTGAGCCCGCAGACATCCAGGACAGAGATTGTCATCTCTACTGTGGACTAACTGAATCTCTGCACCGTGGAGTCCCTGAGAATAACAAAATGATACTTCCGTGCAACAAAATTTGGAGAAGTTTGTTATACAAGAAAGATAATGAAGAGAACAAGTAAACCTAATTGGACCTAATTTTTATTATCATAAATTACTGTGGAGAAATCAGCTAGAAGTACATTATCACACCGTTGTAATGCCGACGTGTTTGTTTATTATTTAGTTTTGGTAGACATGAGGGATCACATTAAACTATATGATTTCAAACAGTACATATTTTGTTTTATTTTCATTTGTGTGGTCTTAACTTGAATTTATGAAGATTAAATCTTTGACTTTAGCTTCTTGAGCATCATGCATAGAGTATTGAGGTCTCGGTCATGTTTAGTCTTCACTTCAGATACTCATGCTCAAGGGAATCAGAGGCCCTGAGTTAAAAGTTACAAATCAGGGAACTGAGAGTAACCAAGAAGCAGGGGGGAACTTTTTTTCAAAGCAAAAGCTAAGAAACAAACAGGCAGCAACAACAGCAAAAAAACAACAACAACCAAAACAAATATGAAACTCTTTTTAAAAAAGTTAAAGTCCATTATGATCTTCAAGTTTGCTCATGATTTAGAAAGTGTATTCTTCAAGTGAAAACTAAAAATAATTTAAAATTGTATACAATAGGACATTGATATAAATGTGCAGACTGTTTTCCTGTTTTAATCGTAATGAGTTTTAATGATAATTAAGTTTTAATTATAGCTTCATTATGTTCATTGTGTCTGGATATAATGTACCAATTAAACATTCAGTCTCAAAATTTAAAATCACTAGACAAAAATTTGAACCAAGTGGCACCTAAACAGTCTCAAACTCCTGTTGGTTTATCCATAATGATCTTGCCAAAAGCATCCTCATTTTACTGCAAAATTATGTCACACAGTGAAAAACTGTACACATTAAGGCCAAATGATCAGATGTCCAGGAGACTTGGGTAGAAATAATTGCTATCATTATATTCTAAAACCTGTTGATTTGGCAACAGCAACAACAACAACAAAAATAGAATAAATATTCTCACTCAAGGCAGTAAGGTTGAAAAGAATGATTCATAAGTTGAAAAATAAAAGCGGCATTCCACATAATAGAAAAACATTATTCAGTATTTGGGAAAGAATGATAAATAAGCATATGCTTATTCATTGAAAGTTAGAATAAAAGAGTATTCAAGAGTACTTCTGGCCAAGAAAGCAGCAGTAGGACACTTTGCCAAATGCATCATCTCTGACCAAGAGCTGAGCGGTTGGCTCCAAAGCAGAAATCTGTGGTCAGCATGGGGATGGCACCAACTTAAAGGTTTGGTATTGCAAGTTGACATATAGGCAGAAGAATATTATAGAATGGTTGTAGAGATATCTGATTATCAACAGAACAAAAAGGAAATCTCTATTCCGGAACACAGAAGCTTTATGACCAGATAACAGTCTGGCTTAACCCCTCTAAGCTATGCTTCTTAACCCTAGAAACAGTAATCCATTTTTTAAAGAATTTTTAAGATTTTATTTATTTATTTGACAGAGAAAGACACAATGAGAGAGGCAACACAAGCAGGGGGAGTGGGAGAGGGAGAAGCAGGCTTCCAGTGGAGCAGGGAGCCCGATGCGGGGCTCAACCCCAGGACCCTGGGATCATGACCTGAGCTGAAGGCAGACGCTTAAAGACTGAGCCACCCAGGCGCCCCTAGAAACAGTAATTTAAAAACAATATCAAAAGAACCCAGGGACCATCAGATGTAACAACTACTATCATTACAGTATGTGAAAAAAAATTGGTAATAAGAACGGGAGTTATGAGCATCCCTCTGTCTCTAGCTGTGGATTAAAGAGAGTCTAGCTATCAACCATGCATCAGTGACAAATCCTAGGTGCATTCTGATAATACCTACCAAGGTTGGTCATAGACACCATACCTTGTTTTAAGATAACAGAAAAATGAGAAAAGACAATTTTCTCAAAAAGGGAAGACCAACAAAAAAATCTCTGAAAACAAACTCTCAGAGAGGACAGACTCTTTCCTAGAACTGTTACCCAAACATGTGCCACTTTGCGAAGTCCGGAAGATTGAAGGGAAAGAAGTAAAACAAGAGATGAAATTAAAAATACAATCATAAACTAAGAGAGTATAATTCTATTCTTTCAGCATCATAACATCTTTCAAATTCTTGCCCCCCTCTTGCTTTGCCCTATGCCTTGTTGGCAACTTTCTGCCTGCTCTGCTCTGCAAGGCACCCATGCAATTGATCAGGGCTCGATAAACATGCAGGAACGCCCTGGCTGGTGTTCCCTCTAATTCATGATCATGAACATCCTCTGGGCCGTCAATGCTACCTGCTGATCATACCATACAACCTTTTCCACTTACTTGCCCATGCTCCCATGGGACCATTTCATACCTTATGCCCTCTTCTTGAACGTCCCACTTCTCCTTTTTCACACTGACTCGGCAGATGACTGTGACTCTTCATGGATAAAAAAAGAACTTTCACGGACACCCACCAGCAATTGCACCCATCACCCATCATCTGTACCCACATGCTCCAACCTCCTCTAGCAAATATAAACCCTGCAGTTCCTATCTAGCAGATACCTCCACTGGTACATTGTCCCAATCTCCTCCCACCCATGCCAGGACAGAAGCTGATCAATCTCCCCTTTCCCCTCTCTTATACCAAAGTTTCTCTTTCTACTGGACCACTCACATTATTACACAAACACGGTGTTCTCTATCCCATCTTTTTTTTTTTTTTTAAACTTTTTTATTGTTATGTTAATCCCCATACATTACATCATTAGTTTTAGATGAAGTGTTCCATGATTCATTGTTTGTGCATAACACCCAGTGCTCCATGCAGAACGTGCCCTCCTCAATACCCACCACCAGGCTAACCCATCCTACCACCCCCCTCCCCTCTAGAACCCTCAGTTTGTTTTTCAGAGTCCATTCTCTATCCCATCTTAAAAAATGTTCTCTTTACTCTGCTTCCCCACCAACAATTGCCCCTTTCCTTGCTCCCCATTATAACAAAATTCCTCCAAAGAATTCCCCATACATGCTGTCTTGGACTCTTATGCTCTTACTGTCTTTTAAACACCCTCTAAGCAAGCTTTGCCTGACCATTCCAACTGTGCTGTTCTCCACAATCAACAATAAGCTCTATCTTCTGAAATCCAAGGATCAAATCTCAGTCCTCACACTATTTGGCAGCTTTTGATATAGTTGATCATTCCTTCATCCTTAATGCACTTGGCTTTGAGGACATCACACCCTTAGTTTCCTTGTTCAATATTGATGCTTTCTCCTTTTCTCTTTGATGTTTAATTTGGAGCAGTTCCAGGCTCCAAGACTTTAGTTCTTTTTGCTTTTCTATCAATAGACCCTCCCTAGGTTTCCTCCAATCTCCTGACTTTAAATACTATCTTTTACTAGATCACACCCCCCTCATACTCCCAGACTCGTATTCTGGGTCCCTGTTCAACATCTCCACTGGAACATCTTATATACATTTTAACCTTAATGTGTACAAAACGGAACTCAGTTACACCCCGTATCTTACACCCCGTATCTTCTCTGCCTTCCCAACTTCTGTTGGTGGTAACTCCATCTCTCCACTTGCTAAAGAAAGTAAAGGCTGGTATTCATCTTTGACCCCTCTCTTTCTCTAGCACTCCACATCTGATCTGTCAGGATATATTCTTTGGCAGATCTATCTTCAAAATACATTTATGATATGACCACTTTTCAGCACCTTCTCTATCATTCAAGGTCAAGCAACCAATTCAAACATGAATTACTGAAACAGTTCATATGACAATAATAACAGTGTCTGTTTCCAACTGCTAGAGTCTACTGTCCACTTAGCAGCCAGAGTGATCCTCCAGGGACTTAAATGACATCATGTAAGTCCTCTGCTCAAAGCCCTCCAAATGTCTTTGAGTATTGCTTAAATCAAAAGCAAAATTCCTGGCTACAAGATACTATTTAGTCTGCTTGTCTTCAGTACTCTCTCACCTAAGTTTTTTCTACTCTTTGAAATCTATACATATATACACCCTTTAAGAAATGATAGTGATTCTGAATATTACCAAAGAATTATCATATGATGCCTTCACTTTAAATTTCTGTTAAATAGATTACCCTTGTAGGTTAGAATATCAAGAAAAGAAAATTAAACCCAATTTACACTCTTTTTTTCTGGATTTTATAGAGTAACTTGCCTGTATTTTTTGTAGTCTTTGAAATACATGGCAATCTAAGATATTGAGATCAAAATACTCAGGTTGTCCTGGTCAAAACTGTGTGGTAGAATTATAAGCTGGCTATACTCCCTTGTTCAGTAAGCTCCAGTTTCTTTAATGGTTATCAGAGGTCTTATATACAGGTAAAAAAAACCCTCTCACTATAAGATTATTTTTTAAGATTTTATTTTTAAGTAATCTCTACACCCAATGTGGGGCTTGAACTCACAACCCCTAGATCAAGAGTCGCATGCCCCACCAACTGAGCCAAAACTTATAGTTTTGATTTTTTAAAAATATTTTATTCATCATTCTACGGATGTTTGCCATTCAAATCCATGTTTCCTATTCTATACTTGATATTGTGTGATCTCATACATGTTTCATAAGGCAAAATTTTTTTTAAAAAAAAGGTACAATTTGGACCAATAAATTAAAATATACCAGAAATAACCTACAGCATAGACAGCAAATACTTAGTTCTTAGAGGTTTTCAGCCCCTCCCACATCCTCATTTCTAAGTGTTAAGCAATTCCCACTCTGATCCCGAATGGAACAGCAGAATCCTACTCAACCACACTCAAGACACCCCTTAGCCGACCCATTGAATCAAGGGTGTCCTGGAGAAACTAGCTGGTAAGCCTCAGTCCAGTGCTTTAGCTGAAAGGTCCGTGGCATGAGGGTACTTTGCTAACACTAATCACAGACTGCAATTTAACTCAATAATCATAACACAATTACTCCATTTTGATTAAAGAAGATTGGGTGGGTCCTATGAGTAGTACCATTTTTTGAATATTGTAACATTTCTGAATGTCAACAACATCAGATTTTACTCTATTTTCAAAATGTGAAACCTTCTTTCAGATGCTTACTTTATGAACTCAATGATTTTTTAAGCCCTTCATATTTACCCACATTCACCTACCTTTAACTCATTGAGGAAAACTCACATGCTGCCCAATCACATACATTAAGTTCAATTTTACGAACTCACACGGTTTTCTTTTGCCAGGAAATTGAATAAAAATTTCAGTCTTTTAAGTTTACTTAACGAAGTTCTAAATTTTTAAATTCTTTTCTTACTTCTATTTTTCATATCTATGTGGCTAAAAATGCCACATTGTCTTTTCTGGTATATTTTTATTTACTGGCCCAAAATTGTACCTTCTTGTTCTTTTTAAATTAGAAATATATTACTTTAAGTTATGAAATGTGTATGAGATCACACAACTGAAAACATCAGTTTATTGATGCCCTTATTTTTTTTATTGCTCTCAATATATTGTAGATTTATTCCAATTCAACCACAGAAATAAATTATTCTATATATTTTGGCATCCTGCTCTGAACAATGAAAAATATAGAAACACTGTAGATGGCTTCATCAGAACCAAATACAAATCATTTACCTTATTTACCTGGCTATTGATGATAACCTCACAATGTTTGCCTGGATATATCTGTATCGAAAAAGGAATGAAAACAACATCTTGTCTACATTATACACATTTTGTTTCACAGCTTTATTTTTGCTTTTAATTTATGCTGAAAATCGCTGACATGTTTCTTTTTCCTGGCTATTAACGAATGTTTATGATAAAGAGGATGAGCATAATTATTCAGTCTTCAGTAATGACTACGTGCCTAATCCAGGACAGTAACTGGGCTGCTGTGAGTGGCTCGGGATGCACAAGATGTGGGCCACCTGGTCTACCTAAGAGAAAGGCTATATGTGTGTGTGCTTGTGCATGCAACACACACGTGGGTCTTATAAGAAAGATGCCCTGCTAGCAGTGGATACATGACACACAGAAAATGGTCAATATTTCCTGAGGCTAGTGGGACACTAAGAAGTCTCCATCCAGGAGGAAGCTCTTGGAGCTTTGGGAATTCAGTTGCTGCAGCACAGTAAAGATATTCCTATGAGAGGGACAATTTTTCAGAGACCTGAAGCAATTCAACTGTCTGGAGTATCCAGGAAACAAGGAGCAATTTGACATGACTAATACATATAGGTGGGTCGTAGGGATGAGCTCAGACTCCATGAGCAATAAGGTTAGAGATATGGGGCCTCCTGAGACATGTCAGAAGACTGTCATTCAGGGAGCTTTGGGAGGGCTCGAAGAGGGGCACGACATGAGTATATTGGTGCCTTCCAAGGATTATTTTAGAAAAAATCTGAAAAACTGATTATGTGCAAGACTAGAGCCAGATGGTCGCAGATGGAGATTCCTACAACCACACCAGGGAGAACATTAGGACCAAGCTGAGATAATAGGAAGGCAGTAGTAAAGAGAGAAATGAGCTACATTTAAGAATGAGAGTCATCTACAGAGTTATTTTGAGGACAGAAAGATAAGAGTCAGGGAGGGAAGCAATGATGGTCTCCAAAAATAGAAACATAGGAGGTAAAATAAAGATTTTTTTAAACTCATGTTACTTTCCTATGGCAGCCACTTAAGCTAAACATGATGACAAAAAAAGAGAAAAATAGAATAATATGTAGTTGGTTTTCCTTTCGGTCCTTCCTTATTTGTCAATAAGCCCAAAGCAGAGAATGGTGGTAAAACATACACTCGAGAAGTGAAAACAAAAATAAAAAGCGGGTGACATAGTGTTGGGCAGTGTTTCTACTCTCCTGATAAGAACAAAACATGCATGTGTGCATGAGCTTTATAATGTGAATTGTGTAAGGTTGGTGATTTTACAAACAAATTAAATGCTATTATATTTATATTTAGCGCTGGTATTACCTAATATGAAAATGAATGGTAAGATTCTTACTAACAATTTATAATTTTCATAGCTTAGAATGACATTAAATACAAAAAACGGGTATGCCTGGGTGACTCAGTTGGTTAAGCGTCTGCCTTTTGGCTCAGGTTGTGAGGTCCTGGGATCTAGCTCAGGTGTCAGGATCCCCGCACAGCAGAGAGTCTGCTTCTCCCTCTCTCTTTGCCCCTCCCTCTCCCTTGTGCACATGCTCTCTCTCTCTCTCAAATGAAAAAAATAAAATCTTTTAAAAATTTTTTAAAATAAGTACAAAAAGCACCATAAAGACACTGAAGAAAAAAGCCTATATTTTAATACTTGACATATTTTTTCTCTGCTTTTTGAACAAGAAGTCTGCATTTTTATCTTGTACTTGGTCCTACCAATGACATAACCAGCCAAATATGTTTTTTATACCCTTTCTCTGAAATGCCAGAATTCAGATAGTAGATAGGTATTGCATATAATGCATATCTTGAATTTCACTATTGCACATTCTTTATTCTAATACATAATTTCTAAAAGCACTCAATATTTTTTTAAATTAGACTGGTACCTTATAATTGATATATTATTTGTAGTATATTATTTCTCCCAACAAAGGGTTGATTAAATTAATGGCAGATCTTAAAACCAGTCTTACACACAAGAAGATACACAATATTGCCTAAATTATCTCCCTCAATTAGACAAAGCTGTTGAGACCATGATAAATATGTGATTTCTCTGTGCATCAGGTATAAAGCTCCTAACCAGCTCATTTCCCAATCTTCCCCCAACCCACCATAGCACTGATCTGATAAGCAGAATTAAAGAAGAATCAGAGAGGAATAAAATCCTGTTCCAATTAACTGGAGCACTGCTGTGAGATGGAGGAAGAAAGCAGTATGTACTATGGAAAGGGGCAGCCCCAACCTGGAAGGCCATGTGGGACTCATAGGGAGTGTTTCCCATTCATTTCAGGTAATGTGTTAAGGCCAAATTTCCCTTTAAACCTCTTTTCCCTAATGACCAACATAAGCAATTCAAAACTGGGATATAAGGTGGCCAAGTCTTGTTTCAGGAGTCATTTATTGGTTACACCATCATTGCTAAGAAAAACACACAAACCATGAAATTATTTGGCCTTATGCCCATCCCTGTACCCAGTCATGAATACCTGTGGTTAAAGAGGGATTACTTTGTTCAAAGGTAAAAACAGGCTGCTGAGAATGAGCAGAGAATATAGCTAAATATTAAAAATAATCCAGAAGAAACCATACAACAGCAACCAGACAGAAAATCATCCAACGCCCACTCATGGTTTTGAAGTCTGATAACCTGTGAGTTTCTCGGTCACAAACAGTAAAAATAATAATTAAAAAAAGGTTGTGTATGAAAAGGACATGCAGAGAACTAATTCTGGCCAATGTGATACAGCAGCAATGACCCATGTTTCTTCTGAGCCTAAACATTTAAGACCTACTGAGTGACACTCTGTCTTCCTTCAAAGCCATAGGTTGAGGTAAGTAGCTTTACAAGATGGAGGATGCCTGGATCATTGGGTCAACAAATGCCCTGGGGTGTTGTTCTGACCAGTGGTGAGACTTTATCGTGCTAAGCCCTGAGGTTCTGGATTCATTCTCACAGCAAAGTCTGTTCAAATTTGTCCTTGGCCCCTCCCCCCTCGGGGAGTGCCCACTTGCCACTTCCTATCATCCCTTCTGATACCCTGACCCTCCCACCCTCTGGTGAGTCACAAGAGACCTGGTTTGGGTTTTTGAGAAGACAGTGTCCCTCTGGTTCCTTAGTTCCCTTCCACAAAGTCTCAGATGGTATCACTACAGAAATGTGAACACTATTTCCCATTTGACCAGTATGTGTATTCTTCCTAAGAATAAGCCCTTCACTCAAAATTGTGCCTATTAATGTAAGAGAATGCAAAGGAATGGCTAATAAGAGCCTTCTTTTAGTAAAAGAGAGAATGGGGCCAGTGACTTTCATCCTACCCCCCAAACTAGCCTTGCCATTCAGTTGACTGCAGGGATACTTGTATTTTGGGAACAAACACAGAGATTTGGATTGGTTAAGGCAACCAGATGGTAGGAAAAAGTATGAGAGTGAATATGCCCTGTTCAACTACGAGAGACTCTGGGGGAATAAAGTACCTTGACTGACATTAATTAATATGCTTTAGGAGACTTGTATACATTGTATCACTTTGCTTAATTTAAGAAAAAAAATCCAGGATCATATATATATATGTATATATATATACCATATATATTATGTCATATATGTTATACATAGAAACATCTTGCCTCGTTGATTCAACTACTTAAATATGAGTAGATTTTTGTTTTGAATATCAAAAACTTCTAACATGGGGAATGAAAAATTACCTTATATTCAATTTTATGGGAAGATAAAATCCTACTGTTTCCCGTCAATTAGAAGCAATTATTATGGGGTGTAGAGCCATGAACTGACTCTCTCAGGTGACTAGGGTTGACAGAAAAAGGCTCCTTATTCATATGCAAAATTTCACAATAATGATGCTGACATTTCATGCAAAAAATGCATAAAAAATCCAGAATGCAAAAAGAACTGGAATGAGCAATTTTCCTAATAATTAGGCAACAACAAATGCATCACCTCATCTATTAATTATTTACAATTAGTTTTCCCATACATTATCATTAAATACTCTCACTTCTTTCAAACTTGGCCAACTAACGTATCAAAACAAAAGTTCACACACATTGCAGGAGAAAAATAAAGTTGAGAATGAGCCAATTTCTAGAAAATAAAAATAATTTACTGGACAATATGGTGTCTCTGAAGGCTCAGAAGGAATGTGTGGATTCTGTTGTTCCATTCATCATAGGCTACCGTGTTTTATGGAAGCGTCTTTAGCATCAATTGAAGAAATGTTCTTATCTCAAGAGAAATCAGTGAACTCAAACTAATGAAGAGTAGGACTTTGCCAGCTGGCTGCCATATGAAGGGATGCCAGCATGCTAGTACGACAGGTGGTGCTCCAGGTGACTGAAATGCCAAATGTAGACATGCTGGATGCTTCCCAGCTAATGGACCCTCATGTGGATGTACCAACACAAACATAGAAAATGAACCATACAGAAGACCCTCAAATTCCCTGGGCTGATTTAATACCACAGCTTTGTGACAAATGATGAAGGCATACATTTGAGAGAGAAAGAATTTTTGCAAATTCTTCCAGAAAAAGAAAATGGCTTGTAAAACAAAATATATAATCTAATGGTATTTAATTATATGGGATGACTGCTTTATGACCTGTGCTAAATGAAGAATTAGATACAGTTTTGTCAATTCTAAAATGAAAATTCCCTGTAAATTCTCGTCATAGAAGAAATCACAGATTATTCAAAATTATTTTTTTTCAAAAGTATTGTATACATTGTGTTCATAAAATAATCTGTAAAGCTCTTCAACTACTTTTCCTTGGAAACATTCTTTCCCTGGATAATTTCCCGAGGGGATGAATACAATATTTAAAATCTCCCTTCTTTTAAGTAAGTACTGAAAATACTCAAATAGTAGTTTCTAATTATAAAATTGTTTGATTTCTTTTTTGTTAAGATTTTATTTATTTGACAGAGAGAGAGAGAGACAGCGAAAGCAGGAACACAAGCAGGGGACGTGGGAGAGGGAGAAGCAGACTTCCTGCGGAGCAGGGAGCCCGATGCGGGGCTCGATCCCAGGACCCTGGGATCATGACCTGAGTCGAAGGCAGATGCTTAATGACTGAGCCACCCAGGTGCCCCAGATTGTTTGATTTCTATTTATAACTCATTTTACTGTTTCCTTAAATATTATAAGAATTTTTTTTTGCTATGCTATTATAATACTGAAATCAGTAACTAAATATCAGAAAATCCCAATGACATTACATAGCTCTGGAACAATCTTTTAAATAACTTTATTTGCAGGGGCGCCTGTGTGGCTCAGGCAGTTGAGCATCTGACTCTTGGTTTGGGCTCAGGTCATGATCTCAGGGTCTTGAAATCTAGCCTTGCATTGGGCTCTCACTCAGTGTGGAGTCTGCTTGAGATTCTCTCCCTCTGCCTCTGCCCCTCCCCCCCACTCTCTAAAATAAATAAATCTTTTAAAAATAACTATTTGCAATAGTTTAAGACTCCTACAAGTTTGCAAAAAGAGTACAGAGAGGTCCTGCACACCCTTGCTCTACCACAGCATCTCTTATGTAACCAGAGTGCATTGTCAAAACCATAATGATGAGGTGGGTATTATGCAATTAAAACCTGTGCAGACCTTACTGAGGTTTTACCAGTTTTTTTTTTTTTTAACATGCCCTTGGGGGTTTCTTGGGGGGTATGGGGTGGGAAAGGAGTGGGAAGGATATATAGCTCTAAGATTTTAGTACATGCATTTTGCTGAATGCATTATTTGAGTAATGGTCACCAAAATGAAGTAGAGAGACCTAGTGCATCACCTCAAAGAAACTTCCTTGAATTATCCCTTAACAACCACAAGCTTCCTACAGCTCTAACCCTTGGAAGCCACTGCCCTGTCATCCATCTCTGTAATTTTGTCACTTTAAAAGTGATACATCAACAGAATCACACAGTGTATGAACCAGTGATAGTGGCTTTTCCCCTGTCTTGGCCCAACTCCCTTGATATTCATCCAAGTCGCTGCATCAGTATTTATGTGGTTTGGCATTCCTATTTGCCCAAAAAGTTGACATCTGTTTTCAAACCGTCATAAAATTACAGCTAGAAGGAACCAGGTCTTGATTCCATAGAAGGGAATTATATACACAGGATGATATGGATTTATGGAAATCAGTCCTTGCTTGGAGAGCAAACAGAGAGAGAGGAAATGGCTGAGAATCACGCAGCACTCTTCAGTCAGGTCAAAGGTCTGGTCTTTATCTCTAGGTAGGTGGAAACAGTTTAAGCAGACAAACATTATTATGTTAGGATCTCTGACACTCTGTGGAGAATAGTTTGGAGGGAAATCAGGGAAATCAGGAATGAGAGATAAGCTACCACTGACAGATAGGTAGCTTGCATCCTCCCTGACAGAGCTCACTGTGATAATGAGCATCCAGCATCCTTCTGGTCTTGGAAGACTGTGTGGTTAGTGGTGTTTGCCATGTGTTCATATATTTACCATCTGTTTGTCATTCCTGAACAAGGAAAACCCATCCTCTCTGATTGCCATGGTTTCAGTGGAGTTCTTGTCAATGTCGATAAGATGAAGGAATAAATATGTGAAAATCTCATGTCCTTGAGTTCTTGAGGACATGAAGAATATGGAATTCTTTAGTTATGCTTTATGGCAATTAGAAACAATGTCTTTTTTTTTTTTAAAGATTTTATTTATTTTTGCGAGAGAGAGAGAGAGAGAGCGCGCTCGCGCGAGAGTGCATGAGCTGGGGGAGGAGCAGAGGGAGAAGCAAACTCCCCGCTGAGCGGGGAGCCTGATGAGGGGCGATCCCAGGATTCCGGGCCATGACCTGAGCCAAAGGCAGACACTTAACTGACTGAGCCACCCAGGTACCCAGAACAATTTCTATTAAACAGCAGGAAAAGCTTATATGAAGAGAAGAACACTTTAGGATAAATTTAGTGTCTAAGCTCTTACTATTACACTCAGTTGCCACCCGTGTTTTGTTTTGTTTTTAGTTTTCATGTTGGACCCTTTAGAGAATTTGATCAGAACCAATGGCTGTCTTCAGTGGAAAATGCTTACACAAGCATGCTTTGTGTAGAACTGAACTTAGACCCCTTGACGTCCATTCATGAACACTCTGTTGTTTTCCATGGACTCAAAGTTGAGAATCTCCATATCATATAGCTGGAACTTTTCTAAGGAGTTTTTTAGGCTGATTTGCTCATTATAAACACCTTGCATTTTTTCTTCTTTCCTCACAAGATACTTCTAATTCTCAAAATCCTTAGAGAATAGGTTTGCACACTGAAAGAAATGGAACAGAGATTGACGAACCCACCTAGATTTTCTCAATATACAATACAGAGAGAATGCGGAAGACTACATCCTAAAATCCAAGCAGCAAAAATGATCATGAAGACAGAAGAACGTGATTCTCCACTGTGGGCCCATTTCATAATAAAAGTCCCACACAGGAAGATATCCTCATTTGGGAAGTTGCCTAACACATAGAAATATATTCGTATTTCTAAGTCTACTTTGTAAAGAGTTTTTAATAAAGTTTTACTAAAAATGTACTTTAGTTCTTATAAGTATGTTTAAATTTCATGATGTTTGCATTTTATAACAGTTTTTTTGAGCTAAAATAGTGTGTTCATTTTTTAGAAAGAACCAGGGCTTATGGACAGGAGGAGAGAAGTATGAAGAGAATATTATTTAAGACTAAGCTAAATGAATCTCTTTGCTTTAAACATTACACAGTACAGTCATTTTCTCTGGGGTGCAGGAGACAGGAGGATATTGCCTTCTAGGGAATCTTTGATGATGTCCAGAGACACTTTAGGTGGTCACCCTGGGGGTAAAGGGATACTGCTATCATCTACTGTGTAGAAGCCAGGACTGCTGAACCATCTACAATGTGGCCCCCTTACAAAGACATATTTCACACCAAATGCCAATAGTGCCAAAACCCCAACCTCGGGTGAATAACATATCCCTCTAGCCTCATTTAGGATTCAGATTATCTACACAGTCAGCAGTTGTATCACTCTGTTCAAGCTGTCATAACGAAATACCATGGGCCAGGTGGCTTCAACAACAGGTACTTATGCTCTCACAGTCATGGGGGCCAGAAGCCCTATATTGGCGTGCCAGCATTTTTGGTTTCTGGTGAGAACTCTCCTCCAGATGGTGCCTTCCAGGTGTGACTTCACATGGTAGAGAAGGAGAGCAAGCTGTCTTGTGTCTCTTCCTATGCAGGAGCACTAATCTTACCGTGGGGTCCCTAATCTCATGACCTCATCTAAAGCTAACTACTTGTTAAAAGCCTCATCTCCAGATATCATCATAAAATTAAACATAGGAACTGGAGTAATGGGGGGAGACCATTCAGTCCACATCAGTGATTTAAAAATATATATTTAAATCAGTAATGGGGCACCTGGGTGGCTCAGTTAAGCATCTGCCTTCGGCTCAGGTCATGATCCCGGGGTCCCGGGATCGAGCCCCACTAGGGCTCCCTGCTCAGCGGGGAGCCTGCTTCTCCCTCTTCCTCTGCTCCTCCCCCTGCTCATGTTCTCAAGCGCTCTCTTTCTCTCAAATAAAAAGAAAATCTTTAAATCAGTCATAATGATATCGTCAAGCAAATCTAGAATACCTTGAAAATAATAAATTAATAGTGAATACTTAACATGTGCACCTTAGTTTAAGCATAAATATGAGGAATACATAACCCTCAGTAAGACTACATTAGATTTTCAGATTTTGAATAATTAAGACGACGGAAAGGTAATTTATCTGTGAAGAACGTCTTGCAAGTTTGTTAAAACAAAGATCCTGAAAAATATGGGTTATCAATCCCAGATTTTCTATATAATCTAAGAGATTTTAAAGTGAGCCATAAACTTGAATTTTTTAAATACCCTTATAAATATTTCCCATAGGTACTTTTAGCTGCCAGGCTATGGATGTATAGCAGAGAACTTTTCCGAATCCAGCTTCGAAATTCAACTTCAAGATTTCTATAACTAATTTAGTATAGGATTGATATTCCTTTCTTACTATATGTATGTATCACTATTTGATTTTCCTGTACCACTAACACTAAAATTTTATAAGCCACCGAACAGGTAAATTGAAAAGGGAAAGAGAACTTTCTCCAGAAAGTGATCAAAATAGTAATTGCATTAGGGGAACATATAAATTTTCAAGATGTTTCCCAAAAAATTTCTTCTCTGAATATCTTTCTGTATCAGTCCATACCCTTTTGATTTGAGCTAGCTCAAATGAAACAGAAATGAGTAGCGTGTGGGATAACACGCTATTATTACACAGAGCAGTATGTATCTGCTTCGACAGGAAGCTAATTGCTTCAATTTTGCTTGCTTAACCTCCTAAAAAAATATTACTCTTGCGTTGCATTTTTAAAACCACCCTTTACTCTTTTTTTTTTAAATGATTTTATTTATTTATTTGACAGAGAGAGACACAGCGAGAGAGGGAACACAAGCAGGGGGAGTGGGTGAGGGAGAAGCAGGCTTCCCGCGGAGCAGGGAGCCCGATGCGGGACTCGATCCCAGGACCCTGGGATCCTGACCTGAGCCGAAGGCAGACGCTTAATGACTGAGCCACCCAGGCGCCCAGGAGCTGTTTTTTTTATTATTATTATTATTTATTATTTTATTTTAAAGATTTTATTTATTTATTTGGCAGAGATACAGAGAGAGAGGGAACACAAGCAGGGGGAGTGGGAGGGGGAGAAGCAGGCTTCCCGCCGAGCAGGGAGCCCGATGTGGGGCTCGATCCCAGGACCCCGGGATCATGACCTGAGCCGAAGGCAGTCGCTTAACCAACGGAGCCACCCAGGCGCCCACCACCCTTTACTCTTAACTTTCCCTCAGCTACTGTCCTACTCCCCCGCCCTATGTCCTGAAAAAAAAACACATGAAACGGCCTGGATTCTTCCCCTCTTCCCAGGGAAGCCGTTCTAATTAAGCCACTCTTGTGTCGTTATTTCTCCTGGACTCTTTCCCTGTTACAGACTCGGCTGCTTGGCCTCTTCTTCCCTCTCTTCCGTGGACCCTCTGTCACTAGCTTTCCATGGTCTCTCAATTCACAGCCCCTGGCTCTTCAGCCTGGGCTTCTCCCTTAGCAATAAATGTTGCTATCTCCCAGGTTCTTCAGTCCCTGCACCCTCCCGCATCTCAGGAAACCCTCTTGCTTTCATCATCACCTGAACGCAGAGATTTCTCAAACATATCTCATCCTGCTAGCATCCTGAAGAGCAGACACATACACACACATGACTAACATCCATCTCCATTCAGATGTAAACTGCTTAGCATTCGGACTCATCACTTCCCCCCATGACTGCTACCAGTACCCACCTACCGATCATAAACCCGGATTTTCCTCCTACCTAACAATAAATGGCACCACTATTTATTTGCTCAGGATAGAGACCAAGACATTCTTTCATCACTGGGCTCTCAGATTCTACCATATCACACAACTTCATCAAGAGCCTTTCTTTTAGAGGTGATGGCAATGATACCCCCAAGTTTCTCAGTGCACAACCTGCACAGCTGTATGGGCTATGCTGGTGCTCTTCTCTCTCATTGTCAAAGCTCAAACAATCACCAAATATGGTTAGCTCTACTGCTGGAATATCTCTTGCATCTACCCATTTTCCCCATCCAGTTCCTAGTAGGACCTATAATTCTCTTTTTCCTGGACTATGGATCCAGCTCTGACTTACCTGTGGCTCCAGTTCTGCCTCTCTAAAATCTGCAGCCACAGGGAATTTATGGATGTAATTATGGTACTTAAGCTCTTTAATGGCCTCTTGTCACTGCAGATTATGTACAAACCACCTTGCTCTCAAGTTTTCCAGATCTGGACCCTCCTCCCTCCTAGTCACCACTCTTTCCTCCAGGGGTTGAACTTGCTGGCCCCCTTCATTTATCCCAGAGGCACCATGTTCTCTCTCACCTTTATCCTGGTCCTCCATCTGGAACAGTCTTTCCCACTTGCATCCTTCACCCTTGGTTCAAGTCTCAGCTTAAATATCCCTTTATTAGGGTCCTTTCCTCTGACCCCAGACAGGCTGAGTCAGCTCTGCTTACGTCCCTCAGTTCCCCTGCTTCTCCCATTGTGACAGGATTGAGTGTTACAGTGATCACAGATTTCAATGTTTGTCACCCAGGAACACAGGAGGTATTGTTCACTAGCATCCAACATGGCGCTTGGCACATAGTAGCCACTTAACAAAGCACTGCTGCTGAGTGAATACGTTCTATCATTTCCTTAGAATCTCAAATATAAGTGAAAAACGCAGAAATAAAAACTCGAATGATTTTAGGATGCTGTCATTCCTAAGATATTTTAGAAAACTCAGGGTAGCTTTTCCCAGGAAAATTCTAGAATAACATTAAAAATGGAAAATAGTTTATTTTTTAAAAAGTTAACATTTCCCACCTGCAAGCTCACGTCTGCACTAATATTAGTGTTTTTGCTCATGTAGAGCATCCAGCGACAGCTTTTCTGAGAAAGATAAAGTGGTGTCTTTTTTTATTTCAAAATGTGTTTCCCATTGAAATCTGTGAGATTAAATTTCCCTGAGGGAAGAAACTCCAGATTAATAAGTGGAAAGATTCATCATTTACAGATGTTGTGAATTTTCACATTTTGACTGCAGGCTGTAGACACCTGACATTATGGTGACACATACGGCAAAATACCTCAGGGTTGTTTGGTTTGGTTTTCCTGTCCAGGGGGGAATTGTTCATATTTTCTGACACTTTCTCTTTCTTCCTTCATAAACCACACTCAGAATCTATAAAGGAACAAATTTAAAATTGCATACTTGTTGAATACTGGATTTTAAAAGGGACATAATGCACCTGCCTCAAAATGTAGTAAGAATGCTTTCTTTCTTCAAAACGCTTGCGTAATTATTTTGAACTGCAAATTTGTGAACAAGGACTACAGCCAATCACATGTTACCTAAGGCAAGTGTATATATATTTGGATGCCTTGTTTGGGTTCTCACACGTTATCTCCTAAATTTTGATGAGAAACTTGTCAGCTAGGTGGAAGCTTTTAGCTCGGAATCTTACTGTCTGTGACACTGTGTAGTGAAGACCAGCTAGTACACAGAGGGCCCCAGCTGTGTTCACGGCCGCCCATACCCAGGAGGCATAGGGACCCCGGCCCTCCCCTCTTCTAGATGTGGTCTAGCCACTAAGACAGATGACCCACTGGAAACAGCAGAAAATGGGAAGTAGCACGTGATGTGGAACTAGGTTGCGCTGGGTAATTAAATGCTCTAGAAATTCATAAAAGGGAGGTGCATGATATTGTTGCCTAATACAGTTACCCAAAATAACTTGGGTGTAGCCACTGAGCACTCCCAGTAATATTTGGAGGTAGGCAACTTGGTGTAAAAGTTCTTTTGCTTTGGTAGAAAGCAAAATTCCTTAACTCTATCCATGAATTAATTGTCCAGAGTGGATTTTGGAAGGGAAAACAAAACACTGTTTTTTATAACAGAAAACTAATGAGCTTTTGTAAACTATTTAGACATGAATAGATCCAATGTAATTTAAAGATATATATTTATTTGGGAGAGAGAAAGAGAGGGAGACAGGATGAGTGGGAGGGGCATAGGGAGAGGGAGAGGGAGAGAGAATCTCAAGCAGACTCCATGTTGAGCGACGGAGCCCAGTACAGAGCTCGATCTCGGGACACCCAAGATCACGACGTGAGTGAAATCAAGAGTCGGAGGCTTACCCTACTTTGCGACCCAGGCGCCCCAATCCAATATAATTTAAAGAATTCACTTAAAGCTTAAAGAGAACAGTAGTGTTGACAGTAATACTGGGAAGAACATCAGCCTTCCAGCAACAGGACTAGGTGCTGATGGTTTCAGAGCAAGATGCTAGCTCTTGAAGGAGGCCAATTTAACTAACGGCCTTTCAAATTAAAAAAAAAATTTCAAATTAAAACCAAATCGTTTTGAGCCAATCCTATTGAGGTACCCAAATTTTAAAACAAGTTCAATATTTCAACAGGTTTACAAGTGGGTTGTTATTAATAGAATAATGAATTGAGATAAATATGTGGGTGATACATAAGAAGTGTTAGTTTACTCTAGGCTATTAGAAAGAGTTCTTTCTCTTACTCACCAGGCCATGGGTGAGCCTAAGAGTGGCAATACTTAGCTAGAGGATACAGTCATTTTGGAAGTGACCTCATCCTTGAGGTCACTATACTCACATTCCTTTTTATTTATTTATTTATTTATTTTACAGTTTTGTTTTTCCAAGGGTTTCTAGAGTAACGTTTCCTGAGCTATTTCAGACTTGGCTACACAGAGTATCCTCAAGTTACACATACTCAGAACTTACAGATATTGCCCCAGACCAATATTTAAATCTGGACAATAAGTCCAGCCTAATGGTCTCCCTGGATGCATCGAGAATTTTTTCCTTAAAGCTTAATCACTTAACTTGAATATGTACTAACGTTTAGCATTTTATTTATTTATTTTTTAAAAAAGATTTTATTTATTTATTTGAGGGAAAAAGAGAGAGACAGCAAGAGCAGGGTAGCAAAGGGAGAGGGAGAAGCAGGTTCCCTGCTGAGCAAGGAGCCGGACGTAGGGCTCAATCCTAAGACCCTGGAATCATGACCTGAGCCAAAGGAAGACACTTAACTGACTGAGCCCCCTAGGCGCCCCTGTTTATTTTTTTTTTTAAGATTTTATTTATTTATTTGAGCTAGAGTGAGAGAGAGAGAGAGAGAGAGCACGAGCAGGGTAGCAAAGGGAGAGGGAGAAGCAGGCTCTCTGCTGAGCAAGGAGCCCGATGCGGGACTCGATCCCCGGACCCCGAGATCATGACCTGAGCTGAAGGCAGACGCTTAACTGACTGAGCCACCCAGGCGCCCCGCCTTTAGCATTTTGTATCAAAATACCCTGGAGCATGATATTATTAACTGACCTATTGATTCAATACTTGAGAATTTCTAGAGAAAATTAATATATCTTTGTGTATAGCTCTGTTTCATTTGTTGAGATTCATAATTTAGGAGTAACAGTTACCTGAGGTCTTCCATATTTATTCACATTCTGAGTTTGTTTTCATATATTTTATTATCTCAAATCTTTCCTCTAGGTTATTAATTTTGTATTTCATAAGACTGTTCTATTCCTTGATCTCATTCATTATTTGGCCTATCATCATGGTGTTTGAAATTTAATTTTATTTTTCTTGTTGGAAATCTCCCTTTGCATTTCATTTTCCTATTATCTTATCTAAGCTCATTTTAATATAAATATTTTTGAGTTTCATATTCAGAAGTAACTATGAGCATTTTCCTTCCATTCTGAGTTAAGTCGTCTTCTTTTTCTTTTTCTGAGTTAAGTTTTCTTCTAAGTGATTGCCTCCTGTCCTCTATGATTCCTATTTTTGGTGTCCTATGTGTGCAAATTCAGCATTCTATCTTGTTCATGATGATCGAAACTGGGCAGAAAAGATCCCCTTGGTTCTCTCGAGGTAGTGTGCTGACTTCATGACTCTTCCCACCCTGTTGGGTAGTGGTTTATTTTCTCTCCAGAATTGCAGTGTACTTGTATGTACTCCGGGGGCGTGACTGGGGTGCTGGAGATGAGGGAGCCCCACTGCGGTGGTCTCCTCTTCACGTAGGTCACTTGGCCTCAGTCTTGAGTTTGTTAAATGTCCTAGATTCGTGTCAGCACCACACATGGTGCTGTGTTTGTGAGTGACTGTGTGTGTGCCCACGGGTAATACCCTAATATTTCAGATCATTTCTTCATTCACCATGGAGGGATGGAGTCTCAAATCAGACAGAGGAGAGCAGTCTTGTCCACTCTCCTTATTTTCACCCATTTCCCCCCCCAGAAGAGGAAAGGGTTAATCGTGAAACTTCAATTTGATTATTTCCAAGTCTGAGGTATTAATGAGCACGGCAGGGACTAATAAACTCCAGTTCTTGGCACAAATGGGGCGTGCCCATGTTGTGTTATCTGCTCTTCTCCAGAATGTTTTTCTTTCCTTAGCCATACTTGAAAAGGTTATTATCATCGACATGAGGTTATGTCCCTTCTCTGGTTCAGCTGCTGTAGGTGATATTTTTTTTTCTCATTAACCTTATCTCACTTCAGAGACATCCTTCATAAACAGCCCAACACAGAGAAGGAACCATAAACCTCATCTTAAGGATTAATAATACATACTCTGAAATAAGGCAAGGCTCAGTAAAAGCAAATGAGTCTGCAGAGATAGATTTATGCCTAATAGAATCCCTTTTTTGTACAATCATGAAAGCTCATTGAAGAAAGCTTTCAAACTTCAATATTCCCAATATTCTTTAAGACGAAAATTGCTATTTCAGTAAAGGTCAAGTCTTATGCCTCAGTCTCAAATAGGTTCTGTAAACCCGGAGCGTCTGACCGTTATGACAGATGTTATTAACTGGTGGCTAAAAAGAATGGAAACTTTGGCCAAAATAAGCAGCCCTACAGGGGTTTCGTTACAGTTCAGTAGTTAGCAGGAATGCCATTCTGTCTGACTTCCTGATCATTATGCACACAGGAAAGCCAAGTCATGAGGCAGAGCAGAATCTACACAGGTGGTCAATACAGTACACACTTTAATATGCATGGCATAAATCATGAACTACAAGGCGCAAGTTTTTTTTATTATTATTATGTTACGCTAATCACCGTACATTACATCATTCGTTTTTGATGCAGTGTTCCATGATTCATTGTTTGCGTCTAACACCCAGTGCTCCATGCAGAACGTGCCCTCTTTAATACCCATCACCAGGCTAACCCAACCCCCCGCCCCCCTCCCCTCTAGAACCCTCAGTTTGTTTTTCAGAGTCCATTGTCTCTCATGGTTCATCTCCCCCTCCGATTTCCCCCCTTCATTCTTCCCTTCCAGCTATCTTCTTCTTTTTTTTTTTTTTTTAACATATAATGTATTATTTGTTTCAGAGGTACAGATCTGAGATTCAGCAGTCAAGGCACAAGTTTTTATTCATGGATCCATCTACTGGAATTGCTTGTAATGACTAATAACAATGGAAGGTGTGTTACTTGGGACAATGATAAGCATAAACACACATCCCATTTTGGGGACTGAGCTGATCTGAAGGCAAGAGGAATAAGGTACACCTTGGCTCACCACCCAACCAAGGCACAGTCACTCCCTGAAGCTTTGAAGGGGAACACTGAAAACTATTCTTCAAGAGATAACATAATTACGGATAAGGAAAATCTTTGCTCCGGACAATATTCCAGAGGCAGAGGGATCTCAGGGCTCCGGGGTCTTGGCTGATAAGTTCAGAGGCAGTGGGTATAAACCCACTGTGCTCAGTGTCTCCAGTTTTCCATGGAAGATTAGTGTACATAGTACTTCATCAGCGGATTTTGTAGTTTGAGCCGTTTATGTGATATTTACCATTCCCAACTCCAATGGTTGGGGAACCTCCAGCATTTAACATTAAGGATAGTCAGTAATCTGAGCTGAGGCTTCAAATAAGAACACAATACAATAATGTGAATAAGTTTTCTCCTTGTTCTTTCATTCAACGTAAGTCATGGCACTGAAGAACAGAAACAATGTACCACGAAGACTGCGGGCTCTGGAAGTACATGTACTGGGTTCTAATTCTAGCCCTGCTTGTTATTAGCAGTGTTCTATCCTCAGCAAGCTCCCGGATGTGTCTCCTCTTAGCTCCCTCCTCTGTAGGCGATTTAATGTAACAACCCGAGCCACGTCTAGTTCTTACTAAACACTCAAATATATCCACTTTTCTGTGTCCCATGTGACAGGACCCAGTCTAGGCAACAGGGTTGTAATAACAAAAAGATAGTTTGTCGCCATGAAATGTAATTCTAGTGGATTAGAGAGACCACAAATAACTTTAAAAAGTAAATACGATTATGATTGCAAAAAAAAAAATAATAAGGAAACACACAAAAATCCAGGCGATGTGACAGCCAGTTGGATGTGGAGAAGGGGCTATGAGGGGCCTGCCTTCAACTGGATTCTTTAGAAACCTCTTTTCGGAGGCAGCATTCGGCCTGAGAACTGAATGGCAGGCCAGGGTTCCCTGGGTAGAGCCACTCCCAGGGAACCCCAGGCAGCAGAAGCGAGAGCAGCCGAGCCACACTGCAGGGCACTAACGCGCTCTGTGCACCTGGAACAGAACAGCAGCGGAGGCGAAGTGAACACAGGTCAGCACATCAGACAGCGGCCAACTGATATGGACCCATCTTTTTCATGGGAGGGAGTTTGTAGTTCTTTCTGAGTATGATTAGAAGCCCTGGGAGGCTTTAAAACTGGACAGTGATCTAATCTGATGATCATTTTTTTTTAAAGATTTTATTTATTTATTTGAGAGAGAGAGAGAGAGAGAGCGCACAAACAGGGGGAGCAGCAGAAGGAGAGGGAGAAGCAGGGAAGTCCAGGGAGCCCGATGCAGGAATCCATCCCAGGACCCTGGGATCATGACCTGAGCTGAAGGCAGATGCCTAATCAACTGAGCCACCTAGGCACCCACTGATGATCATTTTTGAGGGTCATTCTGAGTACTGCATGAAGGGGAGACTACCAGGAGGAGGCAGGACCATTTCCAGCCAGGGGTTCGAGAGAACCGACTAGAACCACAGCAGTGAGAAGGCGGAACGATGGGTAATTCAGGACATAATGGATGGGACAGGCTGCCCATGGGTTAGAAGTGGATGAGTTAGGAAAGATGAATCATGTTTGGAATTTGAGCAACTCCACTGATTCGAGTACTTAAAATGGGCAAAGCATGAGCTGTATATGGGAAATGTTAACTGTGACGTCCTTCTCTGACATGCAAGAGGAGATGTCAGGTTTGCAGTGGTCTGTGCAAGATGAGGGCTCCAGAGCAAGTCTGGGCTGTAGATACAGATGTTGTGAGTCATCAGTGTCGGACAGATTTAAACCATGGCACCAAGAAAGCAAACAGATGGAGCAGAGAAGACAGAATAGAGAACAGAGGCTCCAGGCAGGTTTGGAAGAAGGAAAAAAGCCAGCAAGTGAGACGGGGAAAGACACACATAAGGAGGTGGGGTTGGAGCACGCACACTCCAGGAGGGTGTTAAGTGGCAGAATGCAAGAGAGTTAAGTATTTCGGGAAGGTGATCTGCCTCGTCAAAAACACATTAAGATGAAGACAGGGAAGTAACCACTGAATGCAAATATATGGAGGTCATTTGAAATGCTGATAAGAGTTGTCCAGACTCAAGACAACACGTGCTCTGCTGATCGCGGAAATGAAAATGTTATTTTAATCATTGAGGAGTCACGTGACACAACGCATGCCGAAATTGCGGTTCTAGTTCTATCTACTTTTTATCTTCATCAAGTAATAAATTGCTACAAATGTCACAAGTATTCCTGGATTTGCCCTCATCTAAAAAGGCCCAAATCTTGCACGTGTGCTAGCCTTCAAGTGGTGTTACTTCCGCCATTTAACATCTAAAGTGACCTTGTTTCTATTTAGAGTACAGTTTTGTTTATGTTCTCATAAATTCAACTTGCTAGATTAAAATAGCTTCATTTTATCCTTACCCTCTACGCATATTCTTGCACTCGATATATTTCACACACTGTTAGATTGTTTAAATTCATATATTGTAACCTGCTTGTCCTCACTGGTATAGAATTGAATCTGTACTACCAATTACAAATCTCTGTATAGGATACCCTGTCATCTATCAGTCTATCCATTGACTGTCATATTTTGTCCTTTCATCTGCATCTTAATTTTATTATTCTTTCTACAGGGACAGCAGCTAGAATATATTTAATCCTAACATACTTCCCATATACTATATACTTATATAGAAACAACCAATGTTCCTATAAAAGGCTTACATAAGAACTTTTCATAAAAGAAAAATAAATGAATATAAATCTAATTTACTACCTTTATGGACTGAATTTTGTCCCTCCCCCCAAATTCCTGTTTAGTCCTAACTTTCAAGGGGATCATTGGTTTTCATTAAGTAATTAACGTTAAATGAGGTCATACTGGTGGGATCCTAATCCAGTAGGGTAGGTGGCCTTATAAGAAGAGGAAGAGAGATAGTTCCTTCTTTATACTCCTGCATGGAAGAGAGGCCACATGATCACACAGCAAGGCGGCTACCATCCACAAGGCGGAAGAGAGCTCCCATCAGAACCTGACCTCACTGGAACCTGGATCTCAGACTTCCAGCCTGAACAGTTAAGAAAATAAATGTCTGTCGTTTAGAGCCACCTGGTCAATGGTATTTTGTTAGGTCAACCCAAACAGACTAAGGTACAATGTACATGTAACTGATGAGTGGGCAAATTGTGTTGTTTTTGCTGTATATTATATAAATGTATAATCACATACATTTTTCATTCTAAATTTGCTTCTGAGATATATCTATATTGATATGTAGATAACATACTACTTTGGACTGTTCCATGATATCTCAAGATATTTATATTCCAGAATTTATTCGTTCATTATTTTGGTAGATCTAGACTTTCCCATTTTCACTATTATAGACAATGATGAAATTAGCATTCTTTAGAAGCCTTTTTGAACTTGCATGAGATTTCTATGGGGAAGGTGACCAGATAGGTACCCAGCTTTGAGTGGGGGAGTCATGCTGCTGCAGACCAGATATTATTTATCACTCCCTTTCATTCCACTATGCACATGAATTATTCACTGAGAGCTCCTCCTGAATATGTACTTCGGTGATGGAACCATTGGACTCTGAGTTAAACATATACCCCAGTTTATTACATGCTTGAATTTTTCTTCATAATTCCTGCATTGTTTCAGGTTCCCACTAAAACTTTTTTTTCATACTCCCCCAAATTTTGTATCTAACTTTCTAAAACTTCAGCCATTGGGAGACATAAAGGGGTATTTTAATTTTCAGTATACTATCTTGTTACTAATAAACATATAAAAAGGTGCTTACATTTATCAAGTAAGCCAGATTTTTAAAAAACATGCATTGTCTTTTCAGATTCATCAACAATTTATCTACTGGATCATGTTGCTTTATCCATGTTGATTTTAGGAGTTACTAGGACATTTTATATAACAGTTATTGGTCAATTATATAACAAATATAAATCCCTGGTTGATTACTTGCCTCTTTTTTTCTTCAATTATAATGTCATTTTTCAATTATAATGTAGCTGAATCTATAAAGATTCCCATTTTAGATACTTCTACTCAGTACCATTATTCACTAAGATATGAAGATGAGAAGAAAAAAGGCAGATGTTTTCATTATCTGCAGGGGATACTTAAATATACATATAAAACTCAGAGGAATCGATGGCAAGGTTAATGATAAAATGTGAGTACAAAGTGACTGTAAAGATAAAAAATCTAAGGAGATGAATAAAATGTAATTAGGAAACACAAAAAGATACTGTTTGCACAAACATTACATTATCACATAGCCAGGAATTACCCTTGGTATATTGGCTCCTCAGAGAGTTAAGTTTTAAGTCAACTAGTGAAACAGAAGAGTAAATAAAAGGGGCATGGACAAACATTAAGATATCCATCCTTCCCAAACCAAGCAAGACAATTTAATGTGACTCTGGATGAGTCACATTTGGGGATGGGGGATTGAGCAATTTTCAAAATTTATGACAGCACATTTCTCTCAATATTTATAAACCAATTCCGAAAAAGAAAAAGAATATGTATCCTTCTATATAGAAAATATTATGAAGCCAGTGTCTGGCACTCCCAAAGATATAGGTAAACAGAACAAGAGGAGAAGCCTAGATTGTGAACCACAACCATCTAGAGCCTAGACACCACAAATCAAGATCACCAGGCTGGGAAAACCTGCTCATCGTATGAAGAAAATAAAATTAGATTAGTCCCTCAATTTAAAACTGTTAGAAAAACCATCAGATAGAATATGTTGTATGAACATAAAAGGCAAAGCTGTGGAACACTTGTGAAAAAATATAGGACAATATTTTTAGGGAAACTTCCCCCTCTGAAAGTCATAAACAAGTTGCAAGTCTCAGAACATAGAGAAATTGGCTGATAGTAAAAATGTTATCTTGTCACTTCACTGAGAATAAGGCTTTAAAGGCATTGTATTTCCTACCAGATTAAGTAAAGAAAGTTAGCCTATTTCTACTGAAGGGACTAATGTACTAGCATCAAAACAAGCCATCAAGTGTACTCTGTCCCCTCTTGACTTGGTGTGGGGTTGGTCCACAGAGACCACTAGATACTCTGTGCTCCCCCAACACTTAGCACATCTCATGGATATTAACGAGTTCTCTCTCCTACCAGATGGTGCTTCTCAACCATTTGACCTCCCAGGGGACATGTGGTAAATTCTAAAGATATGTTTGGTTGTCACAACTACAAGAGAGGATTCTACTGGCATTTGGGGGTGTTGGCCAAGGATGACATTGAACTTCCTACAGTGCACAGAACACAGTCCACCACTGCAGAGAATTACCTTATCCCAAATAACACTAGTGTTGAGTTTGAATAATGCTGTACTGACTGATCTAAGAGCTCCTTCTGGGCACAGATGGTGACCTCCATATTTTTATACCCAGCAGTGAACACAATACACTTGAAACCCAACTACATTTTATTGAATAAAGTACTAAATTAATTGGTTGACTACTGACAATGAACCTAGTATTTTCCCCTGATCCTTTTACTTCCTTCACAAACCTGTTATTATGATCATTTATGTAAACTTCATCAGATGGATTGCCTTGAAGTTTATTTGTACCTCTCAATTATTAAGTCCTATTGAGACTATCACTCTATGAAGCTATTAATACGATCATTCTAACACATGACAAGGGAAATAGTCTGAAATCAATGTAATTGAAGGACACAACCTTGAGACAACAATCCCACAATCAAACAACCCTTTAACATTGAAAACACCTCACAAAATAGCTGAAATCAAGACATCCTTAAGGGAAGAGCTTTTAGCTCTTCTTCAGATTTACTGATGCACAGACTTTCTAATAATTCCCTTATCAAAAATTATTCTTCAGAATTTCACCCACCTTCAATAGAAGAGATACAGAAGTAGATATTAAGTCACTTTTCTACTTTAGAGAGTTTATACAGCAAGGTATCTATCCTTGTATAAGGATGATTTGTTTTAAGATATATACTTTTGAAATACAAAATGTGAAGTAGAAGTGCATTTTTACATCTAGAATCTCCAGTAATATTTGTAAACAGAAGTGTTTTTCCTATAAGCTTTGGTCTTGCTGTACGGTAAGAAGGAACAACTTTTTTAATGACCTGAAAGCAGCCTTTGTGGTTAATTACATAGTGACCAGTTTCACTGGGATAAGGATAAGGACTTCATGGCTGCTGGTTAGGCATCAACTATTATTATTTTCAAGTGCATAGGTTCTTTGCAGCACTAGCTTGTTTAGAGACCAACCAGCATTTTATACTCTCATGAACCTCTGAGCACTTAATTTTACCATTACAGATGCCGGTGGTCTCCTGTCTATGAAATGAAGGTGACAGATCATGAATCAGTTTTATTCGTGGGAATGGGGATGAGAAACACAACTGTGCATCAGTTTCCCTTGAAATACCAATTGCCTGTACAAGTTCTCTTTCTTGCTCGTTTTTCAACGTGCATGCCTTGAGGATGGTGTTAGAGATTCCAAGAAAGTTTGTTAAGGCCATTTAATATGGATGATCTGTAGGGCTGGGTTGATAGATGTGAAGGTCATTCTGGCAAATTTAGCTTCTGGGGACTTTACTCAACAAACTCTGCTACTAGGTCAGCTGTCTCACTCGAAGGAGATTTATAGCGCGGGTGGGAAGAGGAGAAGAGGATCTCTGGGCAGACAAGAAAAGTCTTATAGAGCACATGGGGTGGGGATGGGGTGAAGGGTTCTTCAGAGAGAACATCCTCAGGCACACAGCCTGGGGTCTATAACAGAGCACAAACTACTCCAGTTCTACTTGTGA
Organism: Neomonachus schauinslandi; assembly: GCF_002201575.2. Taxonomy (NCBI): domain Eukaryota; kingdom Metazoa; phylum Chordata; class Mammalia; order Carnivora; family Phocidae; genus Neomonachus; species Neomonachus schauinslandi. The sequence continues at coordinate 144,226,963 of NC_058409.1, forward strand.
GTGAGACAAAGCCCCACATGTTGCTGAACATCAGGGGTCAGACTCTAGGCTGTTTTATGGAGGAAAATGTGTTTATGAAAAGCTATATAGGTCAAATTCCACACCCTATTTATCCTAAAAGTTTAGTCATAGTATTAGTTAAGATAATGATTAACATATCTTACAGTGAATTTTTTAATTGGTGACATGAGGGGAAGTGAATCCTTTTGCACTGACTTGTGGGGAACTAGAAGACAGAACAAGAGAGTTCACCTCACTGCCTTGGGGAAGTAGAAGGCTAGTGTCACCTACTAATGAGGTCTCAACTCTTCTGTAAACCATAAAGGGGGAACTGCATATCCAACATCAGCAACAGAGCACACCAGCTTCCCCCAGGGAGCCAGGCATCCCCACACCTGTACAATCAGCCTGAACTCCCAGTCAGCGATGCACTGTGCAGCATCAGGATTGAAGCCTGCCTATAAGCCTGAGAGGAGACCATCACTCACTCTGAAGACTGTGAACAATGAAAAATCAAATATCTTTTAGGTTGCTCTCTACCAAGTAACCTCCCTGCTCAAAAGATCATTTCAAAATAAGTAAGCCAATGGACAATCGGAATGAGTTAGCCTCACCCATACTAATCCACTACCTCCCATGTAAGCAGTGCACTTATGTTGCACCTAGGGCAGATCCCGACCCAGTCCTTGGGGAAAGCCACCAGCCCTCTGGTCTTGTCCATCTTTCCTCTCACCTGCTACTCATCCAATATCTAGGACCACTTCTTTATTTTTTTGTTGTTTGTTTCAAGTTTTTGTTTAAATTCTAGTCAGTTAACATGTAGTGTAATATTGGTTTTAGGGGTAGAATTTAGTGATTCATCACTTACATTCAACAGCCACTGCTCACCACAAGTGTCCTCCTTAATACTCATCACTCATTTGGCCCATCCCCTGCCTGCCTCTCCTCCAGCAGCCCTCAGTTTGTTCTCTATAGTTAAGAGTCTCTTATGGTTTGCATCCTTCTCTTTTTGTTTCCTTCCCTTATGTTCATATGGGTTTTTTTTTCTTAAATTCTACATATGAGCAAAATTATATGGTATTTGTCTTTCTCTGTCTAACTTATTTGGCTTAGCATAATACAATCTATCTCCATCCACAACATTGCAAATGGCAAGATGTCATTCTTTTTTATGGCTGGGTAATATTCCATTGTATATGTATGCCACATCTTCTTTATTCATTCATCAGTCGTTGGACTAGGACCACTTCTTTAAAACCCAAAATGTGCCAAGCTGTTTCAGGTGAGAGTCTACACAACATGTTGGCAAAGTTAACCTTGAAGATGGTAGAATCCCTCGTGTCAGCTAGTTCAATCTTTATGAGTGAAAACAAATTTGAGAAAATTAAAAAAAAAAAGAACCCATATATTTGTTTCTTCTTTCCTACGACTACCTTATTGCGGGTGAGATACAGAGACAGCCATTGGCCCCCAGATCAGGAGTGAAATCCATGAAAGTTAGTGTCTGCACAGGTAGGAACGAAGGATCTGAGAAGGCACCCAGGCAGACAGAATGTGACTTCTCTTGCCTGAATGGAATTGTGGATTTACAGAGAAACAGAGAAGTCTGGAGAAGATAAATGTCAGATCTAAATGAACTTTGGGGATCTATTGTCCAGTTCCAGCCACCTGGAAGACAATATAGAACCTGCTTTAGAGAGGTAGAGAACCCATGATATACATTCCAATGAGTGGTCCAGGGAAGAAGACGGGCCTCGAATTCCCTTGAAGCTACAGAGGAGCATAAAACAGCTTCCTAAAACTCCCAAGGGTCTCAGAAGGGCTAGCAAGTTAGAAGAGAAACAAAAAGAATGTACCTGCCCCTCACTGCTGGGATGACAAGCGGCATTTGAAGAGCGCTATCTGGAAGCAAGATGCTTGTAGCTTGATGAACTGTGATCCATGGAGCCTGGCAGGTGCTAAGTCAGTACTTGAGGCAGCACCGATGAGACGAGTCACCAAGCAAGAGGCTAGCTGAGGCCAAAGTGGGCAAGACTGTCATGGGCTCCCAACACCCCCTCTGCAAACTCTCCGCTGCAGCCCTCCATCCCAGCTCAGCTTCCCTTTAAGAGATGACACTGACCCCCCAGCAGTGTCCAAACCTTAATGTGAACAGCGGTCACCCAAGGACCTCATGCAACTCAGAGTCTGACTCCATCATCAGAGAAACCCTAAAAATGATGTTGTCTCTATAAATTACAACACAAAGCCCCCAGGGTTCACCTAGGCTTAGGAATAAAAACATTAACAGATGTGCCAAAAATGAAATGGATTGCCCACAGTCTCACTAGCAAAACAATTTTGGCTGAAAAAGAAGCCAAGCATCATGATGGCCAAACTCCTCTACTTTGAGCCCACACTTCCGCATATGGCAGATGGTCATCCACACCCCTCTGCCGTCACACTTCACACTTACCTGAAGCGAATCTAACCAACTGATCACTTCCAGATGCGGCAGCTCTGAGGAGACCTAATTCTCTCCTTGTGAAACTCATCCCACCCAAAATGTGATGTAACATAATGAGGCACCCATTCTACCCCCACATGACTCACCTGCATACATACAGCATCCTTTATTGATGGGAGAATCCACATAAAATGTTCAAGACCTGACCCCCATCTCAGAAAGAATGAGCTCATGGTGGTCATGGAACTCTGAGCCTAGAAGTTTCATTTCCACACCACGCCAGCTAGTTTCTCTATTCCCTGGACCATATGCTCACTTTTTAGCTGATATACCCTGTGAGTGGTTGTCAAGAACTAAGATTTGCTAAATTTGTGTATTTTTGCTTTTCTCCTAGCTCAAAATTAGAAACGTATGTTCATCACCTCTGCCTATGAGTAGTTCAGCATGAACTATTTTCCTCATTTTATTCAGAGTAAATCAGTCAAACAGTTATCACTTCAAAGTTGACCTGACAAAAAATGCAACATGCACACGTTATTTTATTAATTGCGTTTCTTTGCAAACTAGGAAATGAACTCAATTAAGTGAAATATGGCTGTGCGTCTTAGTGCCTTAATTAGTGCTGCCTTCAGGTAGGACATGCTAATGGTGTTGTTAAGCTGCAGGAGCCACATGAAGAGTCTTCGAGACCCAGAGTTCATGTTTGAAGTAGGGACTGATAATGGGATCTGGGACTTTTCATCTCTAGAGCTCTGTCTTTAATGGGGCCATGGCTGCAGCCGAGAATAATTGCCATCCGAAGACAGCTCCCAGCGTGGTCCTGGGAGGGCTGGAGGAGTTGACACAAAAATCATTCCTGGGTCAGCCCAGTGGGCATTGAGCTTTGGGCATTGAGTGTGGGGTGGAAACAGGTGCTTCTCTGCAGGGGCAGGGATCCTGAGCAGGTTATCAGAAGCTCAGATGTCACTTCGGGGCATTTGGGATGGCAGATGGTCACATTCTGGCCCAAAAGTGATGCTATGCATACAGTAGTCTTTACAAAAGCTGGGACTCAGCTGTCAAAAGAGTTAGATAGTGGTTATCACTGTCCAGGAGTTGAGAAGGAAATAAAGAAGATAGGCCAAATTTATCCATCATAAGCCAAGATCAATCGCACGCGCACTCTCTCTCTCTCTGTCTGTCATGGGAGGTCATCGTGAGAAGTTGGCCATCTGCGAACCAGGAAGAGAGCTTTCACCAGATACCAGATCTGCCCGCACCTTGGCATCGGACCTCAGAGTCCACAACTGTGAGAAATCATCGTTTATTGTTTAAGTCACCCAGTCCATGATATTTCGTTACAGCAGCCCGAACTAAGACAGTGCGTGAATCTACAATCATTTCAGTAGTTGAAGGAGAGGAGAGGCATCTTTTTTCTGGTTTAGGTTCAGTACACTCCCCTTCCCCCAACATACCCCCACCCACAGGATCCCCAGGTGATGGGGGAAACAAAGGCAAGAGAAATGTAGCTTCAATTCAATCTCCTTACAGCTTGCAGCCCACTGATGGATCCCTGAGACTTTCAGAGCGTGACGTTCCTCAAGAAACTCATGGATGCCTTAATGCCTCAATGGTTGTGTTTTAGTAAAGACTAAAACTAACCTTATCTTAGCAGCAGCTAGCCCCTCAAGGTCCTGGAAGCCTTGCTTCCAAATTCCTTAGACACTTATGCTATTTCTTTTTTTTTTTAAAGATTTTATTTATTTATTTGAGAGAGAGAATGAGAGACAGAGAGCACGAGAGGGGAGAAGGTCAGAGGGAGAAGCAGACCCCCCGCTGAGCAGGGAGCCCGATGCGGGACTCGATCCCGGGACTCCAGGATCATGACCTGAGCCGAAGGCAGTCGCTTAACTGACTGAGCCACCCAGGCGCCCCTACTTATGCTATTTCTAAGCCCCACTAACTAAAAGTCTAGAGTCAGTCACTCCTCACAATCCTAGTGCTGCCCTTCCTACCCATGCTCCTGCCCCTTTGCTAGAATAATAAAGGCACCTTTTTGCACCAAAAATGTCTCAAGAATTCTTTCTTAGCTGTTTGCTCTCGAATCCAAAACTTTCAAATTTCATCACCAGGCACATTTGTGGATCCTCAGATTTATGCACAGGTTAAGATCCAATCTCCAGGGGCACCTGGGTGGCTCAGTCGTTAAGCGTCTGCCTTCGGCTCGGGTCATGATCCCAGGACCCTGGGATCGAGCCCCGCGTCGGGCTCCCTGCTCCGCGGGAAGCCTGCTTCTCCCTCTCCCACTCCCCCTGCTTGTGTTCCCTCTCTCGCTGTGTCTCTCTGTCAAATAAAGAAAATCTTAAAAAAAAAAAAAAGATCCAAGCTCCATTCTTCACGAGCCATGATTGCAAAGCACCGCCCCAGAGCATCAATTGCAGCCCCGTGAGATGTCAATTTAGGAATATTTGATATGATCTACTTAAAATTAATATTATCATAGTGTGCAAACTTCTCCAAGAAAAGGTCATTTTGACTAAAAATCCTATAAAGTGAGACTAATAATTCCTACTTTACACTTGAGAGAACAGTACTAGAAAAGTCACAGGGCTGCCCAAAGGGGCACGGTGGGAAAAGGGAGCCTGGGACTACCTGGGCCTCTTGTCTCTTGCTTCCCTGCTCCTTCCCACCAGCAGGGTGGTCCATCACCAGCCGTATGTTACATTAAGTGTGTGACGTGCACATATTCTCAATCAAGAGATCTGCATGCAAGAAGGTGCTGCAGTGACGTTGCCCAGGTCAGGAATTGAGATGGAAAGAGACCTGGAGTCCTTTGATTTCCTGGAGCTTCTGCCATTGAGACACCATGATCAATTACTTTATCTTTTCACTTTGATACTGTGTTGCGTTGTACTCTATTTAGAGGGTTGTTTCTTAGAAAAATCTACAAACCCGATGACAAATCTCTCTGCAGTGCTCATATGTTGTTTAAATTATTTTCTCTCCTCCTTGGAATTTGTAAAGCGCTATTCATATTTCTCCTGATCACTCAGGGATATTGGAAACATGCAGCACTTTAAGTCTGACTCTTTCTTCATGGTGCTAACTGAAAGAATCCCAAATATACTAATTAAGAAATAAACATAATCAAGGGGCGCCTGGGCGGCCCAGTCAGTTAAGCATCCGACTCTTGGTTTCAGCTCAGGTCATGATCTCAGGGTCATGAGATCAAGCCCCGTGCCCAGTTACATGCTGGGCATGGAGCCTGCTTCAGATTCTCTCTCTCCCTTTCCCTCTGCCCCTCCCCACTGCTCTCTCTCTCTCTTTCTCTCTCAAATAATCTTTTTTAAAAATTAAAAAAATAAACAAAAACAAAAAATAAGCATAATTGAAAATCACCTTATATAAGCATCTTGGCAAAGCATGGGGAAAAAAGTGACATTATCAATGCTGGAAGGTGTGTCTATTTAAAAGTATCTCCCCTCCATTTTATTTCATATGTTATGCCTTGATTATCAATGTTTATTGCTTGGTTAAATAAGAGAATGATGATTAAAATAAGTAAATGATTGTGTTCTCAATGATTGTGGTTTCAAGTTTATAGAAAATCTTCAGTAAAATAACTGTATTTGTTATTTAAAGGCATAAAGCAAAATTTCTAACGGGAAGCTTAGCAGTTAAACATACATGCATGTGAGGATAAGTATCAAGTCCATTTCCACTCTTTCAGGTTAACCTGGAGTAAATTAATTAAGCCAGAGTCCTGCTGGGCAAAGTCCTTCCCTCATTACTTTGTTTTTGTCCTCTCCTCTTCCTATTGTCACAGAAAGACCTCAAGGCCTAAAATAGATACTAATTATTTTCCACCTTTACCCCCCACTGTTCAAAGCAGTGTGTGATGTTTTGACTGTGACATTAACACAGAGCTCATTAAAGCCACAGAGAATGAATGAACTCACAAGAGCCAAGACTTTGTGCTCAGGGTTAAAGTTGAATAAATAACCTTAACTCCACAAAATAAGAATTCCAGGGCCAATATCAGTGTTAGTATTAATATTAATATTGGTAAAGTCTAATGACAAAATATAATAACAGTACTATGCCACAAATAAGCAACATGAGCAAATAAACGTATCTGAATAGTAAATGAACATAAGCCTCTGTTATATCATGAAGAAAATACAAAAAGGCAGCTTTTAAAATATTGCTGCTAATAGTAAGAAGAACAGCATTAGAAAAGAAAACCATAGGTCACTCTCTTTCTTGAATGTGATTACAAAAATTCTAAATAAAATATTAACAAACGAAGTTAGCAAGTTAAAACGAAAAAAAGTAATATGCACATGACCAATTATGGTTTATCTTGGGAATTCAAGTTCGGCTTATCAATTAAAAAACAGTCCACGCAGACACAAGCACACATATGGGCGTGCCCCCATGTGTACAAACAGACGTACACTCATACATTTATACACCCAACATCGTTCTCCTGTAGTCAATTCGTCTCCTTACGGTCAATTAGTTGTTTTTAAACCAAGATTAATACAACTAAGAAAAAACGGTATGGGTTATTATGGGACTATCTCCACAACCTATTAATAACTAAAAAATACAAATAATAAAACAATACAGTTAGCAGGGACACCTGGGTGGCTCAGTGGGTTAAGCGTCTGCCTTCGGCTCAGGTTATGATCTCGGGGTCCTGGGATTGAGCCCCGCATTGGGCTCCCTGCTCAGTGGGGAGTCTGCTTCTCCCTCCCCAACCACCCCTCACCCCGCTGGTGCTCTCTCTCGCTGTCTCTCTCTCTCTCAAATAAATAAATAAATCTTTAAAAAAATACAGTTAGCAAAATGGCATGTGTTTAGAGAAATATGTACAAAGCAAAATTATTATATATAACCATTTGTCTATATAAATGTTTACATGTGTATACTTATGTGTACATACATAAATTTGTATATATGCATATGTATGTATAATTTCCAAATGAAAAACTGGAAAAGTTCAATAACAGAAACCACACTTTAGCAGGATTACCTTTGAGGAGTGTGGCACCGGAGAGGAGCTGACCCAGGTGGAAGCAGGGTAGAGTAACCATTCTCCAGGAGATGAAAGTCAGGGTGTTCCCCCTACATACCCTCACCCCACGTTTTAATAAGTAAAAAGGTACAGAAGAAAAGTTTTGTGACTATATTGCTTTTCCCTATGTGAGTATGCTTTAAGATTTGATGCTGAGAAGTAACGATGTGTCAAGAGTGAAGTACATTGATCATGTCAGTAAATACCGACAAGTTGTCCTTTGAAGACTGGAACGATCCATCACCAGTACCAGTAAAAAGACAGTAATGTGCCCTACCTTGTCCACAAAATTAGATGGTGCATTCTTCTATTTTCCAATATCGAAAATCTTGTGGGAGAAAAACTATATCCTACTGTGATTTTCATACATCCTGGGGTTTCCTTTCCTCTGAATTCCCTGTCTCTACCCTTGGTGCCCTGGTCTATTGGATTTTTATGTTTTCCGAATATTTATAGCTTTTTAAATGTAATCTAAATATTAATCCTTTATTGTTATACACTCAGCAAATGCTTCCTAAGTGTTTAGTATATATTTTAATGTTACATTGACTTTGTCACATTCAAGCATATTTTTATGATGTCATATTTACCATGATTTCTGTTATGGTTTTTGCCATAAAGGGAAAAACTCTCATTTTGTGATTTGGTGGCAAGGTTCTTTCCAATCCCAATGTTAAGAAATATATTTTTTAAAATTCCCCTATATTGCATTTACAACTTTGTTTTGTGTTTATCATTCAGATATTTCTGAAATTTATTTTTGTGATTCCCTATATTCATCACTGATTTGAAATGCCACCTTTATGATAAATTTGTTTCATATATATATGATCTCTTAATATTATCTATCGTGTCTCAATGACTCAATTATTTCTGTATCAATATTATACTGTTCTAATTACTCTGGATTTATAATGTGTCTTTCTTCCTCCTTGGTAAGGGAAGTTCCTTTACTGTTCTACATGTCTTGGATTATGCTTGGGGATTTTTTTCCAGATGAATTTATAATTAAATTATCAAGAAATATAAAAGTGCTCCAGGGAAAATTTTTATCAAGATTGGTTGATATGATGTTGTAATGAGCAGAAGATTGCTCTCTCTCACTCTTGAGTCTGCCCAAATGGGAAGACTACCCACCTCGCCCGCCGTGTGATCAGGGAACAGACAACTTTGACATAGTTTCACGTTTTGTTTTGTTTTTTTAAAAAAGCTCTTGACATTCCTTGCTGGGATTCCTTTTAGATATTGTGTAATCTTTTTTGGTAGTTATTGTTTGCAGAATTATTTTCTTCTTCTTATAATATCTAAATGGCTATTCCTTTAATAAGACAATGCTGTCCCTTGCACTCCTAATCTGTGCTGACTCCCCCCACCCCACCAAGTTGAATCTTAGTGGGTGGATTATCAAGCTCAGAGCTGCAAGCCACAGGGACTTGATGACACTAGGAACTACTGAGAAGCATACGGAAACCCTCCTTCATTGTCCTCCTGAAAGAGGACAGGGGGCTGAGCTCCCACAGATCTGGCTACAACCAACCCTGGACTGAGGGGATACATTTTGGGCACCGAAGATGCTTACCTATTCCAAGCATGAACTCCAAAAACTCTATTGTCTGGCCACATGTATGCATCTGCCTAAAAGAATATCACTTAGGGCACCTGGGTGGCTCAGTTGGTTAAGCGACTGCCTTCGGCTCAGGTCATGATCCTGGAGTCCCGGGATCGAGTCCCGCATCGGGCTCCCTGCTCGGCGGGGAGCCTGCTTCTCCCTCTGACCCTCCCCCCTCTCATGTGCTCTATGTCTCTCTCATTCTCTCTGTCTCAAATAAATAAATAAAATCTTTAAAAAAAAAAAAAAAAAAAAGAATATCACTTAGTTTTGTGATCATTTAGTGTCATAACATTACAAGGCTAACATACTATAGATAATCTTCCTATACTTGCTTTTTTCTTTACTTGGTCTTGTTACAAAATTTAATTAACACTATTGTTTGTAGCTGTAATAAATTCTTTTTTGGGACTGCTTAATATTCCATGCTGGGAGTCCATTTTCCCACTGCCTTCTGGATTGTTTGCTCTTATGAACAACGTCTTGAATATTCTTAACTCCTGGTAAGATGAGCTGAAGTTTATATATGGATGTAATTACTGGGCCATAGAGTATGCAAAATTCCAACCTTACAAAAGATTGTCAAAATGTGTTTAAAGTACATTTTAAACATCTTTGTACCAAATTACATTCACAATAACTATCAAATAAGGATTATGTTAAAGCAAATTACCCTAACATTAGAGAATTTAGACTTCCTCATTTAAAATATTTAACAAAATTATTTTTATTTTTATTTATTTTTTTTTTTAAGATTTTATTTATTTATTTGAGAGAGAGAATGAGATAGAGAGAGCATGAGAGTGGGGAGGGTCAGGGGGAGAAGCAGACTCCCTGCTGAGCAGGGAGCCCGATGTGGGACTCGATCCCGGGACTCCAGGATCATGACCTGAGCCGAAGGCAGTCGCTTAACCAACTGAGCCACCCAGGCGCCCTTAACAAAATTATTTTTAAAATATTAAATACTTAGTGCTCAATATTTTAAACAGTAAGCCCAAGTTTCAAAATATTCTATTTTTCCTACTTTGATCCTTATGTAGAAATTTCTTGTTTGAATTTCATTACTATTTAATCTCAGATCAAAACACAGTAACAGAGAGATCTTGAATTTGCCCTGTTAATCACATTCATCTTTTGAAAATATCAACAGGAATTCCACAAAATGTTATATTCGATAGAAAATTGTGTCCTCAGTTTCTTTGAGAAAAGTTATATTTGTGCTCCCATGTAGCCTCAAAATAGCTAGTGGAATTTGATATAAAACAGCAAATTTTGGAACATATGACCATATTATTACTAATACCACTCAAGTGTCTTGAAATAAATGTCATGCTTTAATACAGCTGTGACTTACATGGCTATGTCCACCATTTTTTAAGAGACAGCTTGAATTCATTTTAATTTTCACAATTTTAATGTGAACTACCATTCCGACCATGTCCTGCAGAAAACATTCTTTATTTTTGCCCAAATATATATTAAAATAATGAAATACCTAAGAGTTTGTTCTGGCATTGTATTTGTGTGAAGTGTCTTTATGAAAGCAATACCTGCTTGCTTACATCTGCCTGCACAAGACAATTACACTAAAACAAACAAAATGAACGTTAGTTGAATTGTGAGATGTCTATATCATGTCATCCTTTGATCCTGGTCTTGCACAAACAGCTTTGTATTCTTCTCTGAAGGGTCATGGGAATGACATCGGCCTGTTCCCCTAATATCTTTGTTATTACAAAGCATTTAAACAGAGCATTTAAAATGATTTTTTCCCTTGTGCATGTTCCTTCATTTGTGTTGTGTCAGGTTATTGTGAGAACTAAAAGTGCATTTTGGTTTTTAATTTCTGGCGACACGTGTCAACTATTTCCTTCATCTTACTGGTATCTCAGCCCTATCTACTTGGTTTCTGCTTCCTCAGCTGGTTCTTTTCACTTGGGAGCCCTTCAACTTCTCAACCCCATTTCTCATCTTCTCTCACTCTGTCTTCCTGTCCTACCTACAGGCTGAAGACTCTATATTTCTATTTTTCTGTGTTCATCAGTCCCGTGATCAAGAAAACCCAACTTAACTGCAGGCAGTGGGAGAGGAATGGGGATAATAGTCCTTCTACCACCGTAGTCTGAATTAAATCCTTAACCCCTGCCATGTCATGGTTTTGCAACATAGGATGATGGTCATTCTTGTTTCAGTAGATCTTGAATATCGGCATCCTTAGTTCCCATGTTTGTTTTCATGCATTAACAAAGACAATTTTTAAACGAGGACAGCATATCATTACGCTGTTTCTGGGAGGTAATTAAAGGGTTGTAGGTGAGGGGGCTGCAGTGGGTGGGAGAGGTTCCCACCCATATTCACAGTGAATGTTCTGTTTGCAACTTACTTAGCAAAGAATACGGAATGCTGTCAGAAGTGAGGTGACCACGCAGAGGAGGAGCAGACTCCCCGTCTCAGGGCAGCTTTCCTTGGCCCTGGGGTTCCTGACGGGGTTGGACTCGGCAGTGACACGGTGGGAGCAGGGAGGGTTTGACGACATCTGGGAAGTCCCACTGTTGCTTCAGGATAGGTGCTTTTATTCAGGGCTTCCGTCCCCACCAGGGAACCCCTAAGCTCCCATGCACTTCCTTTAAGAGGTTTGTAAGTGTTGGGGTCTCCTGGAACTACAAAATAATATCCTCATTTGGTGGAGAAAGCAGAGTCAGTATCCAGGTGTCCTTAAGCATAGCTGCTGAAAATCTTGGTATTGTCTTCCCAATTTATTCCTTAATTAAAAATAGAAGCAAATTTTTTCAACTCTTTTTAAAAAAATTTTTATTTAAATTCAACTTCATTAACATATAGTGTATTATTAGTTTCAGAGGTAGAATTTAGTGATTCATCAGTCTTATATCACACCCAGTGCTCATCACATCACGTGCCCTCCTTAATGCCCATCACCCAGTTACCCCATCCCCCTTCCCACCTCCCCTCCAGCAACCCTCAGTTTGTTCCCTAGAGTTCGGCATCTCTTATGGTTTGTCTCCCTCTTTGTTTTCCTCTTATTTTATTTTTCCTTCCCTTCCCCTATGTTCATCTGTTTTGTTTCTTAAATTCCACATATGACTTATACTGTATTTGTCTTTCAACTCTTTTGTATGCCTTTGCCAGCCAAAAATTTAACTAGTTTGGAAAGAGAGATGAAAGATTATCATCAGTCTCAAAACCATTCATTCTAAGGATAGAACGGGAGTCAAGAGGATGAATTTCTAAATAAGGAAACTGTGTCCTTGCCTTAACAAACATATGAGTGACAAATCTGCAGATGTCTACCCAAAAAAACAGATTATTCCCAAATCTGGGAAAATTATAGAAATGTGAACAACAACAAAAAATATATGTGGATAAAACCTGAGGTTAGAGCTATGTTGTTGTGATGAAAAAAATCTTAGCCCTGAAAACTGAACTTCTCTAAAAAATAAAAACAAATAAGAAAGGAACTGAGTTGCAAGCTGAGTCAGTTGAATGATTGTGGCCCCCTAAAAAGAAAGGTCTGTGCCCTAATACCCAACCTGGTGCCTGTAAATACAAACTTATTGGTTAAAAGGGCCTTTGCAGATATAATTAAGTTAAGGGTTTTGAGATGAGGTCATCTTGGATTATCCAGGCAGGCCCTAAATCCAATCCCAAGTGTCCTTGTAACACAGAGAACACAGAGGACAAAGGCCCGTGGAGGCTGGGACAGGGTTGGAACGAGGTTGCCAGGAGCCACAGGAGTCCCTGGAGTCCCCAGATGCTGGAAGACATGAGGAAGCCATCTCCCCTAGAGCTTCTGCAGGGAGTGGGGCCATGCCAACAACTTGATTTTGGACTTCTGGTCTCCAAAACAGGGAGAGAATAAATATCTGTTGTCTTAAGCCACCTCATTTGTGGTTATTTATTGCAGGGCAACCACAGAAACTAATACACAGAGGTTATTAAGTAGCTTTGTTTTTTAGCCTTAACTATATCCTAAGCATTATTCCAAGTGATTTTTCTTTTCATAACACTTAGAGATAAGTAGCTGTGATTACTTCTGTATAACTGTGGAGAAAAGTGAGGTACAGGGAGTGTATTAGTCAAGGTTCTCCAGGGCAACTGGAGAGAGAGAGAGAGAGAGAGGAAGAAGAAGAAAGAGAAGAGGGAGGAGGGGGGAAGGGGTGGGGATGAAGAAGAAGGAGGAGGAGGAGAAGAAGGAGGAGGGGAGGAAGAAGTGGAGGAGGAGGAGGAAGGGAAGAAGAGGAGAGAATTTAAGGAATTGCCCCAGAGATTGTGGGGCTAACAAGTCTGAAATCTGTAGGGCAGGCGGGCAGGATACAGGGCAGCAAGGGGAAAACTCAGTTAAGGTTTCTATGTTGCAATCTTGAGGTAGAAACCTGTCTTCCTCAGGAAACCTCAGCCTTTGCTATTAAGGACTTCAACTGATCGGATGAGGCCCACCCACATTAGGGAGGGTCATCTGCACTATTCAGTCTAGTGATTTAAATGTCAATCACATCCAAAAATTACCTTCACAACAATATCCAGACTGATGTGTAACCAAACAACTCAGCATCATAGCCTCACCAAGGTGAGGCATGAAATTAACCGTCAGTCACAGAGACATGAAGTAACTTGCCCCAGGTTGCACAGCTAGGACGTCCAGAGCCATATTTTGAAGCCAGTCAGCACCACGTGGAGCCCATCCATCCAGCTACTGCACTAAACTAGTCTGCTGTTGTAAGTTATGTATGAGCGGGTTGCCCTGTTTTCTGTCTTAGGAAATCACATTTCAAATACCAAAGACAAAATTTAAATAGAGACACTCACAAACATGAAAACTGAGCTAATCATGGACTTTCACAAGGTTGGAAGAAACCCAAACAATTTGAAAGCGGTGACTGACAGCTCCCAGCCGCTAATGAGCAACAGGTATTCAGAGTGTCGATTTTCTTCAGTTAGCGAGCGATAGGATGGCAGTGTCGCGAAGGAGTGACAGATGGGCGGCTGGGATGCCGATAAGGCTGTGGATAGCGTGTACCACCTCCCTTCGTAGGATTCATAGGGGATTTAATTACTGGGGCCTTTTCTTTTTCTTTTTACATTTCATGAATTAGACATTGAGTTTCAGCAACCATTCTCAAGTCTCCTACATTTCTCTGGTTAGAAAACCAGCTAAGAAAATATCTGTGTTTATCATAAAATTAATCTAGAGAATACTTGAGTCACCTCGTGGCTTATGTGTGGTAAACATTTAGGTATCTTTTAGTGGCATCATATGTTTTAAATAAAGGGGGTGTAATTATGTTCTAAATCTTCCTGGAGAGCTGTGAACCCATATAATGAGGCCTGGAGAGACAGGAGGTAGTAGGTCTCTTAGTAACGAAGCTTCCACCCAATAACTGAAGAGGAGACGCCTCAGGAGGTTCTGTTGGTTAATTAATATTGTAGAAAATGGAAGTATTGGTAACAATCAGGAAGAAAGCATAAAGAAATGTTCTTGGCTATGATGAGCAACACACACACACACACACACACACACACACACACACACAAAGCCGATTCAGAGCTAACCATCTTGGATCAAAATTGTGTCTTCCTCCCACTGAATAAAGGACTTTGTCATTTTACATTGGACAACCAGACACGAACAGAATTGAGATCAGTGAAAAAGGAGTTAAGAAGGTGAGAGAGAGAGAGATCTTTTCTGTTTGTTTGTTTTGTTTATTTATTTTGGAGTTTAATGGCCGATGTTGTAAGAGCTTCCTAGGCTCTATGTGCGCAGAATTTCTCAGGAACCCCAGGACCCAGAAAAGGCCTCTGGGAGGTGTACACAAGGCCACTGCCGCCCCACAAAATTGTCTGGTACTTGAGAGCCCAGGACTTGGGGTCTGTGGGTCAAAGCGCCTCCTCCTTCTTGGCACACCTGCCCCAAAGTCTCCATCCAGGTCAGCCCCTGAGAGGAGGAACTGTCTGGGAGCAAACCCTTAGTGGAGGGGTTGTGGGGAGGAACAGAGGTCCTGGTCAGGGACTTCGGGACACAGGTGGATGAGGGGAGTGGTCAGAGGTCCTATTGGAGTGGGGAGCACTGAGACGGGGCGGGGGTGAGATGTGGCAGCCAAGGAAGGGGGGCAGGTTCAGGTCGCTTCAAAGGAGGGACCCAGGCCCAGTAGAATCAGCAGTTCCCCGCATGCAGCCCTTTAGTCTCCCTGGCCTCAGATGAAGTGCAGGTGACCTGCGACTCAGGTCCCTGATGCGCCCCTTCTCCCTACGGAGCAAGCAGCTCTGGGGAGGGTGTCCATGGGCCAGGAGGCTCCCTCCTGGCCTGGTGCTCTGGGGACTGGGCCCCGCAGGGCTGGAGGGCCTGGTGCAGGGCTGTAGGCATGGGCTCTGCACCAGCAGCTCCCAGGTGGGGCCCGTCCAGCCCAGGGGCAGCAGCCGCTCAGGGACCCTCCGCCGGGGCCCATCCTGTACCTGCACACCTCCGAAGGACCATCCCAGGGGGCTTCCCCGCTGTCCCAAGAGGGAGGCCTGAGGCCACCCCCTGGTCTTGGAAGGTGCCCACACAACCTTGATTCGGTAATGGAAAGTGTTCTGGCTCTGGCAATAGCTACCTGGGGCCGCGTGCGGGTGGGAAGCTGGAGAAGGGACACGTCCTTCTCTAACTGCCCCAAGGCCAGGCATCCATCATCCTCCTCCCCATTCTAAGTGTGTCCTCCACCCTCTGCTCTGTCTTCTTCGGCTGCTGAGCTCTCTCTTTCTCCTTGTCCGGCAAGAAGAAATCATGAAGGAGAACTCGAGAAAGCTTTCCAATGTCAACGGCAGCTTGGGGGTTCCCAGTCTCAAACCCTGAGAGAGGCTTCAGGGGAAAATGCCCCCTCCCACAGATACCTCTCTCTCTCTCTCTCTCTGTCTCTCACACACACCACACACACACATCCACACACACTTCAATACTCTATGACATTATTTAGAGACTACAATAGAGTTTTGTGTTCATTTAGGAGTTTTAAAAATACAGTTCGTAAGTATGAGTTTTATTCTTGTTTTTGTTTTATCTTTTTGCTTTAAGTAGGACTTCAACAGATGTTGGTGGCTTGTAACATGTCACAGCATCCAAGCCCTCTCCAACCCATCCCAGCGTCTGTTGACACACCCCAACACTAAGCTCTGGGGCAGGAAAACCCAATTTCACACCATTTCAATAAAGTCTGATGATTCAATATTTCTTAAACATTTTTATCTGCCCTTAAAGAAACCCCATGCCCATGTGCAGTCAGTCCCCATTTGTCTCTCCCCCAGCACCTCCAAACACTAACCCACTTCTATCTTTATAGGTTAGTGTTTTCTGGACATTCCATATAACTGGAACCATACAGTATGTAACTTGTTAGATCTAGCTTCTTTCATGTAGCATAATGTTTTAAAGGTTCATCCATGTCATAGCATGTGTATATCACTGCTTTTTATGGCTGAATATTTCATTGTGTGTATAAACCACCTTTTGTTTATCCATTTATCAACTGGGGGGCATTTGGGTTGTTCCCGTTTTAGGCTATGATGAGTACTCCTGCTATGAACATTTGTGCACCTGTGTGGAGCTAGGCTTTCATGGCTTTCATGCAAGGCTTATCTTGCATATGTAGCTAAGAGTGGCATTGCTCTGTCACATGGTGACTGTATGTATGTTCTGCATGTATGTATGTAGACGGTTTGCTCAAGGCTCTGGTGGCTGTTGGCATTCATTGGCTTGTGTCCGCACCACTCCTGCCTCTGTCTTCATATGACCTTCTTCTCTTTATGTGTGTGTATCTCTGTCTTTTTAGATATTTGTAATGGAAATTAAGGTTCATACTGATAATTAAGGATAATCTTCTTGTCTTAAAACCATTACCTTAATCACATCTGCATGAATTTTACCGAATAAGTTAGCACTTAACGGGTTGCAGGGATGAGACTTTACACACATCTTTGGGTGCTGTACTCAGTACACCATAGTGTCTGTCAAGGAATTTGTCCAATTCATCTAGGTTATGCAATTTGTTGGAACACAGTTATTCAAAGTACTTCCTTATAATCTTTTTTGAAATTACTGAACGGTTAGTAGCAATGTCTCTTCTTTTATTCTTGAATTTAGAAATTTGAGTCTTTTTTTCTTCATCAATCTAGCAAAAGGTTTGTCCATTTTGTTGGTCCTTTCAAAAATGAGCTTTTGTTTTTATTGATTTTTTTTCTATTTCCCATCATCTAGTTCATTCCCTTCTATTTTTATCCTTAATATTGCTTGCATTATTCATGTTTACTTCAATTTACTTTGTTGAGTTTTAGTTTGTGTACTTTCAACTCTGGAATTCCATTTGGTTCTTAGACTACTGCCCCTCCCCCCAACTTCTAATATTTCATTGATACTCTCTGTTTGGGAAGACGTTGTTCCTACCTTCTTTCCATTCCTTAGACATAGCTTCATCTAGTTCTCTGAGCACAAAAATAGCTAATTAAAAGTCTTTAGTAAGTGCAACATCTTGGCTTCCTCAGGAACAATTTCTAGTTTCTTTTCATATTTCATAATTTATTGTTGAAAATTGGGCATTTTATTCATTCATTCATTTATTTGAGAGGGAGAGAGTGAGAGCGAGAGTGTGAGAGTGTGAGTAGAGGGAAAGGGGCAGAGAGACAGGGAGAGAAAGAATCTTAAGCAGGTTCCATGCTGAGCACAGAGACCCACCCAGGGCTCCATCTCATGACCTGGAGATCATGACCCGAGCTGAAATGAAGAGTTGGATGCTTAACTTACTGAGCCACCCACCAGCACCTGAAAATTGGACATTTTAAATAATATAATGTGGCAACTGTGAGGATCAGATCCTTCCCCTTCCCAAGGATGGGTTTTGGGTATTGCTTTTTGTGTTTACTAACTTTCCCAAACTAATAGAAAAGTCCATATCCTTTGTTGTGTAGTAACAACTGAAGTCTCTGCCTAGTAAGTTTGGTGGCCACCAAATTATCCAACAGAAATTTCCTTATATGACTTGAGCCAGTGACTCTCCCAACCTTTTCTGAAAAGCTCTGTGCACGTGGTGGGGGAAGCTGATTTAACTCCTCCAGAAGACAATTTACAGCTCTGTCTTGCCCTTAATTCAAGCTTGTGCAGAGCCCCAAGGCAGCCACAGGGAGGAGATCGGGGCCTTCTGGTTCTTTCATATGCATGCAGACAGCTGCTCCCATGTACATGGACTTTTGGTTCCCCAGTAATACGTGAGACCTTTTCAAAGTCCCCATGGGCATCTCATTCCACAATTTTTCCTTTTAAATTTTTGGTCATTTTCTTGTTTGCTCCAACTGGATCATCTCAGGCACCTGCAATGTTTAACAACTATCGCTGATTGTTGTAAAAAAAAAAAATCCCAGGGGAAAAGCTGTTCTTACTGATGGAACTCTTGGTCAGGAGTAGGTCAATGAGATGGGGGGATCCAGGGAAATGACAGATCAAATAATAACAGTTCCATGGGATAGGGTTTGGGAGAACTCCCAGCCCGATCTGCCCTTTTGAGTGGCTTCCAGAAGGCTGTTTTTCATTGCTACCATGTTTGCCAGGCTGTTGGTTTTCAAGGCTGTCATGAAGTTTCATGAAGCTAAGAAGAGGGTGGTAGGGATGCAGCAAGCTAAATCATTATGAATATCACTGCTGTTACTGATATTCAGCTATTTTCCTGAATAAATGCTCCTTGAATTTTTTAAAGAGTTTGCTTAATGTCCAGGGATTTGAAAGTGTTGGTTTCAGCAATTATTGCTCTTGTTGCTTATATGGAGGAGCAGATTTTGAAGAGCCATTGATTGCCATTACAAAAGTGGATCAGACAACTGATTTTTAAAATGCAGGATGCATTAAATTGTTTGAATACCACCTTCCTAATGGATCTCCAGCCCCACATGAAGAGTAAAGAAGAAACATAGCTGTACAATTGTATATAATGTTTACCTTCTGAACAGCAGCAGGTGAAATATCTATGGCCTGTATGAGCAGAGGTGCTATCATTTTTTAAAAACCTTGAAAATTTGCAAAAACATACAGCTCAATATTTTTCTTCAGTTCTCACTGTCAAAAGTTTCTGTGATCATTTCTCCAATGCCTGTTTTCTTTTCTCCTTATCTGTGAAAAGAATTTCGTCAAAAATATTGTGAAATGTCTGAAATCTGGACAAAGGAAGCTGACTTGTAATACTTTTATAAAATTTACAGAAAGTAGAAGGAGCCTTTATACCTAGAGACACAGCTGCATTCTCATAGGGGAAATTTTTAAATTACATGAGCCATTATTCTTTTTAAATTCAGTAGTTAGATACTGAAGATATATGCTTTTTGTACTACAAAATATAAGCTTTGTTTAGAAAGCTTTATATTTTGTTTTTGATCAAAACGATAGGTATTTATTTTATTTTTCTTACATGTAATGCATGAAAATCCTTAGTGAGTAAAGCTTTTTCAGAAATAAATTATTATAGGACTGTCAGAAAGATCAACACTAAAGCCAACTTAGGAAAAACTCAGCTAATTTCAGATTTGAATCTAAAGTTAAAACTTGATTTTATCTCACTCCACTCACTGATCAACCCAAAGAATGTCAGTCATGGGGGGAGGGGCAGGCGTACTTTACCCTCTCATCTAGATAAATGCACATGATTTCAGTTTTCCTACCAAAATTTACAAGAAAGGGTTACAATCCTTTCTAAGGCAAAGTGTAGCACATCTTCTTCCTTGCCTCATCTAGGAACTTAGTATCTCCTATCTTTTTCCAGGAAGTTCAAAAGACTTGCCTCCAAGGCTTTGAAACACAAAAATGTTAAATACATTGATGTTTGTTATTTTATTTTTTTATCTATTTATTTTTTATTTAATTTTTATTATGTTCAGTTAGCCACACAGAGTACATCATTAGTTTTCGACGTAGTGTTCAACGATTCATTAGTCGTGTATCACACCCAGTGCTCATCACATCACGTGCCCTTCTTAATACCCATCATCCGGATGCTTGTTATTTTAACTCATTCTGCAGAGCAGGCTAGAACAGCTGGCTTTATCTCATGTATCTATCTGTCAGAGTGGCTGTGAAGGAGCTCTCCATAAAGCAGAACCTCAGGTGGGCAACCTTCTCAGCCACGTACACTCTGGAAGTGAGTGGCAATGAGATGTTTTGTTGTGTGTTTTTGCTTCTTTTGTTTCTTTTTACTTTTTTGAGAGAAAGGATGAACGGGGGGGGGTGGGTGGAGAAATGCGCAGTTGAGAGTGAAGGTCAGTGGGCATGAGGGAGGAAAGGGCTTTGGACACTGGGAGAAAGTTCTCGAAAGTAAATTTGATTCCACAGAGTGAAGCTTTCCCTGGCTGTGCAGCCACCCAAGATGCTGCATCCAGACCTTAAGACCATCTGCACTTGTTATAGGGCTTCACTGCAAAGTGACCTGTGAGGCAGGACATACTGTTTTCTACTTCACACAGGAAGTCTTAGAAGCCACGGTGCCTGCAATGGCCGGAGAGCTTTGAGGGTAAAAGGGCACCTGCTCCTAATGCAATACCTTGATTTGGTCTGCAAAGGGCAGGGTAGGCACATTTCCCAGCAGAGAAGTGACGTTGGTAACATCTCTCGTGCTGAAAATTGTCAGATCACATCATATCAACCGTTGTTTTTCCCTGCTGCTTGTCACATACGATGTCCCAGATTGCTATGTTTGGACACTTAATGTGTAACAATATGCCAGTGTTGTGTCTTTGTTAGTCTTGCTGAAAGAAGTAGGTTCTAATTCACACAGAGTTTAGTGCTATATTTACAGTAGTCATCTTAACTTGGGACCACTGTGTACTCTGCATGATTTATGAGAGGTGTCACTTAGCTCTGAGTATGAATATGATAGTCCCCTCTTGGACGACACTGATAGATCTCAGAGAGGTTAGTAGTTGGTAAAGTAGGGGAGAATATTCCAGAAGGAAGGCTTATATTGGCAGGAGAGGGAGCGGGAGATCTGATAACATAGATGGCTTGATGAAGAGAAAGAACACTGTGCTCAATGTCATTTACATTACCTTTTGCCCAAATTAAGGAGTCTCCTGCCTTCTTCCTGAATAAAGGTCTCATAAAATAACACTTTCCTGTACACAGAATAAAAGTGCACATGAAGACACATTCTCTCCTTTGCCTGAGGCATCTCTCTCTGGCTCCTGAGCTGTGTGCCCCCTGCTGCTTGCCCCTGAGACCCTCCTGGCTGCCCCTATGGCCCCAACCAGCCTGTGTCTTTGTGCTAAATCATGGTTGTTTCTGATCTGGCCTGCCACACCATGACAGGGATGACAAATCTATGTCTTTAGGAAGAACAAACTCTACTAAGACAAGAGGGCAGCTCTGTGAACAGGTCTCCCTGGGAAAGTGTAGGTTATAAAGAAGTGGGAGGTATTGATGCTAAAGATAGAAAATTCTCCAGTACACATGTTTTCCGGTCTTTGGAAGAACAGTAATTCAGCCCTATAAGAAAAAAAACTTCAGAAAAACTGTTTTAAACACAAGGGGAATCATTGGTACTTAACAGATGCTCTTTTAAAGTCTGGGATAAAATAAAAGAAAGAACTCTCTAGAAGGAAAGAAGATGCAATGACAGTTGAGGTCCTCCCATGATCCTATTCTAACAGATGGAAGCATCTTCTCCCTCTCCAGCAGATATCCTGTTGTTCTCAGCCCTGGCTCAAACTAACCCAAACATAATTTGTATTTACCTTTTTAAAAGGTACTGGCAACCCCTTTTGTGTATGCAGTTAGGGAAGATGATGAAAGTCAGGCTGTGTGTCCAGTGACCTATCATAACTGAGAGTCCCTCTTGAAGGCAAAACACTACAGAGGTGTCATTCTGCCCCATGGATCCCCTGGGGAACAGGCCACCTTCCAGGGGAAGCAAGTGAGGAGCTCCTGTCCCCTCCTGGTGACAACATGTCTGCAGTGTTTACAAATCTCAGGATGTTCCCACGTCTCGGCTGCCAATAACCCCAGAGTAGAGAAAACCAAGGATGCCCTTCACATGTCCCTGGTTTTCAGCAGGAATTCAAACTCCAATTTAGTAAACATTTCATTCATGATAATATTCTATTTAATGAAACTGCACTTTCAAAAGATTCTTGCTGTGTAGACAAACTATATTCTCAAGTGTTTCCCTACCTCAGACTCCCATAACATAAAAGGACACCTTGAAATCCAGTCAAAGGGATGCTCACAGTGTAAGTGATTCCTAACCGAGGTCCACAGAGCAGATGCTCCGTTTCAACTCCCACTTTTATTACTAAAGTCTGCATGAGACATGACTGAAAGTTGAGTAACCACATACAGAAATGTCTTCTCATAAATACCTGCAATATTGTTTAGCCAATTTTGATCTTGATTTTGCTGAACCAAGAGTTATACAGCTGTCTGGTTCCTGAGAGAAATATCCTGGCTAGAATGAAAATGTGGTCAAGCTAATAGAAATAGCCACCACAGAGAGCAGTTTTTTAAAAAAAAAAAACATATCCCAAAGTGATTGAATGCTACTCTTTCTCTGGAAGCCAATATGATACTGTATTGTGCGGAGTTTATATTTATGGAGTTGTTAAAACATATACTGGCCTTTGAACATTAAGCTTAGGTGCAATTTATGGCCCAAACAAGAAAACACATCCTATGGTGTGGTTGATCCTGGAAACTCTTTAACCCTGTAGTTCATGGTCAGGGTTATAGGCTATCAACAGGATTTGGGACACAGCAGACTATGAGATTTAGGTAATGGTAACCCATAGGTTCTTCCTATAAAAAAAGTTTCAACTCTTGTAATTGGAGAATTAAGTGGTATCTAAAAATGCAAGTGCTTTTCCAGCCAGAAGTTCTTGGGCATGGAGTGGCAGCGCTAGCGTAGTCTACGTCCAGGGTAGCCCCAGCCACCAGGCTGTTCCCTTGGGGGGTGTCCTTCCAATGGACATAACCTGCCTCTGACTGCCATGCTCCTTCCTGAGCCACACTTCCCTGGGCAAGGAGCTTTGTCCTCAGAAATCCTCAGTTCACATCTGCCACAGCAAGATGACAAATTCCCATATGTGTTGTGTCATGAGGAATAAATAGGACAATTCAGGGGCTTCTCTTTGTAAAGCCCCAAATTCTCCCTGGACGATCAGGCCCCATTTGGCCCTCTGACTCAGCACCCATTCTTTGGACCAATTTCATGTCTCACAGTGGAAATGTCTGCCTTTTTAACTGTCCTCTGACCTCTTCCTGACCCATGGGTCTCCTTCCTCCAGAAGGAGCTGGAGGAAGTGTGTAGCCCTTCAGGAATTGTAGATATTGCAGAAGGAAATACCAA
>NC_058409.1:144250446-144295764 GCF_002201575.2 Neomonachus schauinslandi
CCTTCAGGAATTGTAGATATTGCAGAAGGAAATACCAAGATACTTGGTGAAAAGCAATTTTCCTCTTTCCAATAGGTTTGAATTTCAATTCTTTCAAAACAACACACTAGAAACAAAAGAGGGAATATTGGATGGAAAATTCAGCACCTATTCTGATAACTTTTTTTTAACGTCTTCCTCAAAGAATTGGCATTGACCTCTGCTCTAGGATATATGGCCATAAAACGGTCCAGTTGCTTTATCAGTACCTCTCAAACTTCACTGTAGAATCAAAAGCCTCCATATAAACATTAAATTTCTGTAGTTTACCTGAAATTTACTATCTAATGAAATAACAAAAACAGTAGGCTCTGATGTCTACTGTGCATATGCTCGTGTCATGTTCTGTCTACACTGCTGATGGGCTGTGTGAATCTGGGCAGGATGCCCGGCCTCTCTGTGCGGTTTCCTCATCTGTAAGCTGAGGACAACAAGGGTATTTGCCCCAGGGCCCATGTGCAGATTAAACTTTTCATTGGACATGGAGGGAGCAGGGGAGACAAGGCAGCCCACATGATACACGGGGCACTTCTTTAGTCTTGTCAAGATGAGCCCATCCCAGAACTTTGGGCTTCTATTCATGTCTCCTTATTGACCTCTAACTCACAAAACTTTGACGATTTGTTCACCTTCCTGTCTCCTTTTCGTGACTCAGTTTCAAGAGAGCAGGAACTATGACTCTCTCCCCTTTGTTCAAATGCATGTTGCTGGAGAAATGTTCAGCAAATGGTCATCAAATCAGGAATGAATGGATAGATGGAAAAGTGTCTCCCAATAAAAACTCTCAGTGCTTCCATAACTGACAACAAACTCAGGGACTTAACATGTAAACTCTTCCCCAATCTGTCTTGCAACCCCCTCAAAAGGCCAGCTTCCTCTAGCAATACCTAGTAGTACTTAGTCTTGAGCCCAACTGAACTGCTTTGGGCTCCCCAAACATGCTTTGAGTTCTTCTGTTTTTGATTATTCTGTCTTCTCCACAATCACCTAGCATCATCTAAAGCAGTCACTTAGATTTAGTAAAATACATGTGGACATTTCCCTTAGGAGTGATTAACTATATTTTCAAGATTAAAGAAAAGTCTAGATACAATTTTTAAGATGTTGATTGTTTCCTTTGCTGTGCAGAAGCTTTTTCAATTTTACCTAGTCCCAGTTGTCTATTTTTGCTTTTGTCGCCTGTATTTTGGTCTCACATCCATGAAATCATTACTGAGACCAATGTCATGAATGTTTTCCCTTAGGTTTTCTTTAAGAGCTTTACAGTTTAATGTCTTGAACAATCAAAATTACAATGACGTATCACCTCACAAAGTTAGGATGGCTATTATCAAAAAGACAGAAGACACCAATGTTGGCAAGGATGTGGAGAAGTTGGAACCCTTGTGCACTGTTCGTGAGAATGCAAGTGGTGCAACCGTTTGGGTAAATAGTATGGAGGTTCCTCAAAAAATTAGAAGGAGAACTACGACATGATCCTGCAACCCTACATCAAAGTACTTATCCAAAAAAATTAAAATCAGGATCTTGAAAAGATGTTAGCACTCCCATGTTCATTACAGTACTTCTCATAATAGCCAAGAAGTGGAAACAGCCTAAGTGTCCTTAGACAGATGAGTGGATTAAAAAAATGCAGTTTGTGCATATGTGAGATAATAGAAAATACATATATTGGTCTCTGCACCGAGTTCCTGGCACAGAGCTCCTAAAACCCCTGTGAATTCTTCTTTTTTAAAAAGATTTATTTATTTATTTATTTGAGAGAGAGAGAGCACGTGCAAGCGGGGGGAGGGGGGCAGATGGTATCCTTTGTCATCTCCCTTAATAAACTGGCAAGAGTAAGTAAGAGAATTCCATGAATTCTGTGAGTGGCTCTAGCAAATTAATTAAACCTGAGAGGGGGTCATGGGAACCTCCTATTTGTAGCCAAAACGTACAGAAGCTGTGTGCAACCCAGGGATCTGCCACTTGCACATCTGAAGGAAGGTGAGGGCAGTCTCTAGGGATCAAGCCCTTAACCTATGGGATCTGACACTATCTTGACAGAAATAGTGTTAGGATTGAGTTAAATTGTGACACCCTGGTGGTGTCACAGAGAATTGCCTGGTGTGGGGAAAAAAACCTCTATATATTTGATGACCAGAAGTGAAGTATCTTGGGTGAGCAGTAAAGGAGACACACAGAAAGGAAAGACAGGAGGAAAGAACTGGATTTTTCCTACTCAGATGGAAAGAAGGTAGTTTTTTTCTAATACAACATACGATGGATTTTATTCAGCCTTTACAAAAAGAAATTCTGCGTGATGTGCTAACATGGATGAACCTTGAGGACATTATGCTAAGTGGAAAAAACTAGTTATAGAAAGAGAAATACTGCATGATTCCGCTTATATAAGGTATCTAACACAGTCAAATTCATAGAATCAAAGAGGGAATGGCAGTTGGCAGAGATGGAAGGAGAACAAAAGAGCAGTTAGCAATTAACAGGCATAAAATTTCAGTTAAGCAAGATGAATGTACTGTGGAGCTCTGCCTTACAGCACTGCATCTATAGTCAACAATACTGTATTACACACTTGAAAATTTGTTAAGAGGATAGACCATAAGTTAGAGTTCTTACCACAGTAAAACAAAATAAAAAATAAAATAAAATGTGATTTAAAAAAAGTGATTTGAAGTCCACCTCAAATGTGAAGATGTTTTAAGAATGTCTTCATCAATTTCTTTTATTTCACTTGTATTTTCCTTTTTAATTACTGATAAGAATAATATATGACAATGATGTATAAATAAATCAAATGTGTTATTTTTTTTTTAAAGATTTATTTGAGAGAGAGAGAGAGCAGGGGCAGGGGCAGAGGGAGAAAAAAATCTCCAGTAGACTCCCTGTTGAGTTCGGGGCTCAATTTCAGGACCCTGAGATCATGACCTGAGCCAAAATCAAGAACCAGTCACTCAACCAACTGAGCCACCCAGGCACCCCTAATACGTTCTTTTAGTAAAATGAAGATTTAAGCAAAAACAAACAAACAAACAAAGTTGTTGTAATCAAATGCTTGCTCAGATTTCTTTTCCTCCTCCTTGGACCTTGAACAGGACCCTGTATTTAAGTGCAGGCACTGAGGAGTCCATCTTGGTTGTTCCACTGGCATGCTAGAATAGGACTAGAAATGGCAATAGAGGAGAAAAAATAAACATCAGAAATTAAAGAATATCTTTACTCTAAAAACAGAACAAATCGCTATTTCCATCCCCACTTTCTCTGTCCAGCTCTTCCTAATCTAATTACTTACCTTCCTGTTTGGAAATGGCCTCACTGACTGTTGGGTTGTAATTCGTTGATACTTTGTTTGCTTGCTTTGGGGCATGGGAAAGAGAAGTGGTAAGTGAGACATGTGCTATCATGTATCTTGCTCCAATGCTCTTGTCTGGTTGCTATTGTTCAGTCCTGAAAAGTTCACATGCATTTGGGTCTAAAACGTCTCTTTCATTCCCTGTCTTTATGGGATCCTGAAAAAAAAAAAAAACAAAACAAAAACCTTCACCTTAGTGCACTGATTGAGACACTTTGCCATATCCTTACTGAATTAGAGTCCCTTCCTGTAATCTGAGATATTAATCTATAATCAATACCGGAGCTATTCCATGGCTGTGTCAGAAGTAAAACAGAGGCAAATTGGCTAGGACATCAGTGAACCCATCAGGACAATTTAGAGAATCTAATAAATTTAGACTGATGATCAGATATTCCTTTTACTTCGATTTAAATAGTTTCCATCAGGAACTGGTACCTTTTAAGTAAAGTGTTAGAACTTAGAAGACATCCTGCTGTATAGTAGGTGTTCAAAACAAATTATTGAATGAATGAATGAATGAATACAAGTTGAGAGAAAAATTGCCACTCAAAAATTTAACAGACAACTTTTAGAGAAAAATAAAGAACTTTCCAAACATCCTATGTCACCCTTCAGAGTTATAGACATAGAACTTCTTTTTGTTCACTGGAAAACTAAAAATAAATAAAATCCTTTATTTCACTTCAGATATTCACCTATAACTTGATTATTTTCATCAGAATTTCCCACGTTCCCAATGCCAGAGCCTGTGGTAACAGAAGCTCTTCATTATATCAAAGAAACTACAGAATTAATTATTGTTTGTCCAAAAAAGACAGCTATTGGGAAAGAAAGGGCATGTGGCAGCCTTCTTACTTTAGAAACTCCTGGAACCACTTTAAAGGGAAAACAGCTCATGCTCACAGGCCTGATTAACAAACCTGAGTAACATTTTTTTTTTTTTAACAATTCATTTACCCATAAGTCAGGTTAAAATGGTTAATAGACTCTGAACAGTGAAGTTATTATACACTAAATACCCAGGATTTTTAAAAATTCTAAGTAGTTATTGATTATAAATTACTCTAAAGGTGAGAGAGTATAACTCAGATGTGATTAAATTTAAAAACCTAAAGAAAGTAGTCTACAGCACATGTCTCACTTACTACTTCTCTTTCCCATGCCCCAAAGCAAGCAAACAAAGGATCAACGAATTGCAACCCAACAGTCAGTGAGGCTGTTTTCAATGTTCGTAGCATGTGTTATTTAAAATTCAGTTTTGTTTCTATTTATTTATTTATTTTTACCTAAAAACATCTGTATGATTTAAAAAACTGGTTGTTTTTGAGACAATGAACAACTGTTTAGAGAATCTTTCCAAATGTGTAAAAATAGCTACATGACCAACATGTTATAGGAAATTGAAAAAGAATGAAAAAATAAAAGATCCTGGGCTGCCATTCTCCCCACCTGCAATAAGGAAGCAACTTTGAGCATTATTGCCCATTATTGCCTTTGTTTTGAAGTGCATATGTCAAAGTGCCTTTTCTGCATGGTACTTTTGCCATTTTCCAGTTTACTCCTTTCCCTCCTTAATTTTCCAGTGATTTTTTGCTTTCCGTGGCTAATCTTTTTTTTTTAAGATTTTATTTACTTATTTGAGAGAGAGCGAGCACACGCAGCGGGGGCAGCAGGCAGAGGGAGAAGTAGAAGCAGACTCCCCAGTGAGCAGGGAGCCTGATGCGGGGCTCCATCCCAGGACCCTGAGATCATGACCTGAGCTGAAGGCAGATGCTTAACCGACTGAGCCACCCAGCTGTCCCTCTGTGGCTAATCTTAATTGTCTATATTTAGGAAATGTAGAAAAAAACAGGTGTGGAGATTCTCCTCATCTCTGTTACTTTATTTTTAAAAAATTTTTAAAAGATTTTATTTATTTATTTATTTATTTATTTATTTATTTATTTATTTAGAGTGTGTGCGCGTGAGCAGGGGAGAGGCAGAGAGAGGGAGAGAGAAAATCTCAAGCAGACTCCCTGATGAGCACGGAGCCTGACACAATGCTCAATCTCACAACCCTGAGATCATGACTTGAGTCAAAACTGAGAGTCAGAAGCTCAACCCACTGAGCCACCCAGGTGCCCCATCATCTCTGTTACTTGAAATTAAAACACCAGGGCACCTGGGTGGCTCAGTGGGTTAAGTATCCGCCTTCGGCTCAGGTCATGATCCCAGGGTCCTGGGATCAAGCCCCGCATCCGGCTCCCTGCTCCGTGGGAAGCCTGCTTCTCCCTCTCCCACTCCCCCCGCTTGTGTTCCCTCTCTCACTGTGTCTCTCTCTGTCAAATAAATAAATAAAATCTAAAAAAAAAAAAAAAAATGAAAACGCCATAAACAAGCATATAGCGATTGCAAACGTAGAGCCAATTGTGATTCTTGTTTCTCCAGCTTATTCTTGCTCAAGCATTTCTGAGCTCCAAAAGTTGCACAAAAAATGTAAACTTGAAATCCAGAAGATAAATTAGACATCAGCCAGATTAGGAAAACGTAAAGAAGTTTTAGAGGAATACGATGGTAAGCGACATTCATATCAAATGTATCCATCTTTAAATTCTAATTAGTTCTGAATGTATTTCAAGGGTCTATTAATCAAAATATGAACAGATAAGTTAAACATTCTAAAAATGTTTTGTGTCACACAATTTAATATGCAGGTTGTAAAATCATCGTTTGTGTTGCTGATTTTCTTACCAAACAGCTTAGAAGAAATGGTAGTTATTGAGAAGACAGATTCCATTCTCTGCTTTGTGTTGAGAAGCTGAGTGGCTGGTTTTTGAGAGCCAGATTTAGTGAATTGGTCTCCTGCCATCACGAAGCACCACAGACTGGGAGCCTTGAACAAAGGAAATGTGTTTTCTCATAACATGGAGGCTGGAACTCTGAGATGGAGGTGTCCACTAGATTGTTTCTTCTGAGGCCTCTCTAGGTGGCATGGAGACGTCTCTCTTCTCCCTCATCATCATGTTACCTTCTCCCTGTGTCTCTCTGGGCCCTAATCTCTTCTTGTAAGAACACCTGTCGTATTGGATTAGGACCCACCCTCATGGCCTCTTCTAACCTAATTACCTCTTTAAAGCCCCTAGTCCCAAATACAGTCTGAGATACTAAGGAGTGAGGACTTCACCATGTGGGGTGGGGTGGGGGTGGGGACACAGTTCAGCCCATAATATCTAATAACATGTGAATGTCTAAAATTCTCAGTACATTTATTTCCTTTATCTATGTCACTGGTTGTACGGATAACTGAAAATTTAAGCCACGCATTTGCATATGACAAAAATAAAACTCAACCTCTCAGTAAATTACTTCTGAAAATATATGTCCACACAGAACTACAATCTGCCGTGAACGGGCTATGCCACATTTCCCACGAATTTTCATAAGAATAAAGAGCAGAATCATATGACTTACTGATACCTTCTTAGTTTAGTGAAGGAGACAGGGTAGGCAACAGTGGCGTGCGGCTCTCGTTGGGCTCACTAGAAACACCACAGATATGAGGCCAGTGTTTCCCGAGCATGGAATGTATATGGAGCACTCCAAGAATCATTATTTTAAACAAACATAAAGAAATGCTAAATTTCTGTGAAAACATAAACAGAGTACATTACGGCAGGAAATATTTCCCACTGGTTTAATTCAACATAATAATTGAAAAGTCAGAGAACTACTCCACACTCCCCATAATCATACGCGTGGCTGAAGAAGCAGCTGATTTATCCCATATTTTATGTTACACAGATAATTACGTTTATTTGGTAAGTTTCTTCAGGCTTTATATTTAAATATTTATTTTTTTCATAAAGAGGGAAACACAGAATAGAAGCCTGTGGTTGAGTCCGTAGTTCTGTGTGTCGTTAGAAACGGAAAAAAAAAATCATTTCCTCAAAGCTAAGAAGAAAGTACACTATAGATTTTGTTGTCCTTATTTGCCTGAGAAATCAACTGCAAGTCAGTGCAATAATCCACTCAGAGACTGATGGTCTGGCTCTCTGAAGAGGGCACTGCTCAGAAATGCACAGATGGGCTACCCCAGAGCCTCTCCACATCCAAGTTTTAGGCTCCTGGATTATTATAAACATAAATGAAAGCCAACACAAAATTTCAGAGCACACACGTGCACACACATGCACACACACAGATAGAATTATTATGTATCATTTGAAGAAGAGATCAGGTTAATTTTCAGGCTTTTGCACCCGTGTTCCCATGACAAGCAGCCTCCTGCCTGTGCCCAGCCCCATGTCCCCACGGGCTAGGTAATCTTGCTGCATGCCTGGGGACAAACTCACTCACCGCAGCAGAACCAGCTCATTACTAGAAAGCTCTGGTTTAATCATGACTGGCACCATTTTCATGTGCCTTTACCTTCTTCGTTGGATTACTTTCCTTATGGCTGCTATAACAAATTACCACAAACTTGGGAGTGGAAAACGAGATACATTTATTTTCTTACTATTCCAGAGGCCAAGGGTCTGCAGTGGGTCTCAGTGGACTAACATCAAGGTGTCTGCTGGGCTGGTTTCAACCTGGAGGTTCTAAGGGAGAATCCACTTCCTCTCTCTTCCGGGCACTCGAGGTTGCCCACATTCCTTGTCCTGTAGCCCCTTCCTCCACCTCCAAAGCCTATGATAGTGTATCATGTCCCCTTCACTGTCCCATCTCTGTCCCTCTAACTCCCGTTCTGCCTTCCTCTTCAGCTTTCGAAGGCTGGTCTGATTATACTAGACCCACGAAGATAATCCAGGACAATTCATATTTACCAATTCTGGGCATTTTGACATGGAGATCTTTAAGGCAGAGGGGGGTGTTGTTCTACCTACGTCACTCATTTTTTTATTAAAAATAAATATATTGGCCAATGACTATCATGCCTACTAAATAACATATTCAAGAAGCAAATAAGGTCTGCAAAGAAATAGATTATGTGAAGTAACTGAACTTTGGTACACTGGGTGGGGTGGCTCCAAACCCAGAGAGAAGGGAATAAAATTGATACCTGATGAAATGGAGATGTGGCCCTGTGGTGTACAGAACTCTTCTGACTCTCTCTCTGTCTCTGTCTCTCTGTGAGATCAGGCACAGGAAGAAGTATCTGCTTTCGGTGGCAAATAGTATTTTATAGGAAAAATAAAATACATGGAGATGATGAATAAGCAGAACAGTAACAGATAAGGCAGGAAAATTTCCCACAGACAAATACAGTCAAAATGAGTTCTACTGAGTTTTTCAAATCTTCTTTGATATAACAAGAAAATTAGGGCTCCAAAATGTAACAGCAAAAATCAAAGTTCATGTGTTGTGATTCATTACAGAATAAATGTAGAAGCAGTGCTACTTATTTCCTTAGAAAAAGAAAACACAAGAAAGTTGGAGGTGGTGGTTTGGCTTCCTCTGACTTTCCTCACATGCCAATCATCCAGTGATACTCTTATGAAAATACGACAGTGAAAAGTGAAAGAAAATTTCTCCGTGAAACAAAGGGCATGAATTCATTGTGATTAATGCAGTGCTTTCCTTAAAACCAAATCTTCCTGAGTCACTGGCCTTTCTGCCCAGGACCCTGAGGGCTGATGCTGGAGCTCCTGGCATGCAAAAACCCTGACACCCCGCCAGGTTCTCCTGAGGAAGGTAGAAGGTAGCTTGTTGCAGCCTGAGCTGGTCACAAAGGTGGGAGAAGGAGCACTTCCCAAGCCTGCTGAGGGGGTTTTGACTAGTGAAGTCAGAGGTCCTGAGTTCCCTCAGACAGCCTCCCAACTTCTTGGATCTGTTTCTTCCCCTAAATGTTGGGATAATAATAAGATCTGCTCTGTGTCTGCCTGCCCCTAGAGTCAAATGAGACCAGATGAGTTGGAAAAAGTGTGAGACACTGTGTTAAGGTTTCTACAGAAACAAGACCAATTAGATATATATACATATATAGGAGGAGATTGAGTATAGGAACTGGTTAACATGGTTAGGTAAGCTGAGAAGTCCCATGATCTATTGTCTGGAAGCTGGAGAACCAAGAAAGGTAGTGTCGTTCAGTTCAAGTCCAAAGGCCTAAGCACAAAGGGAACCAATAGTATGAGCCCCAAGTGGAGCCCATAGGCTTAAGACTCAGGGGGCAGATGGTGTAAGTCCTGGTCAGAGTCTGAAGGCTGAAGAACCAAGAGCACTGAAGTCTGGGGGCAGGAGAAGATGAACATTCTCGCTCAACAGAGAGGGTGAATTCACGGTTCCTCCCACGTTTTCTCTCAGGCTCTCAAGGGACTGGATGACAACCACCCTTACTGGTAAGGGTGATCTTCTTTACCCAGTCTACTGATTCAAATGCTCATCTCTTCTTGAATCCAAACTCACAGATGCACCCAGAAATCATGTTTCACCAGGACTCTGGGCATCCCTAAGCCCAGTCAAACTGACACATAATTAACTACCACAGATGCAAAGCATTATAAAAATGTTGCTGTTGATTTGAAAATGATACACACCTTCTTGTAGGTAAGACAATTCTGTAGGAGTATCAGGGCTGCCTTCCACCTCATCATTAGCATCCTATTTGTGTGGAACACCAGACACATTTCTTAATGCATTATAACTTGAGATGAGAAAGATTTTCCATGCAGGGAAATGACATCTCCCACCCTTCAATTTCAATCCCCGCACACATATATATTAGCAGCATGTGCTGTTCCCTAATTACCAAAAAACCAATTTCACATATTCTGGTCTGTGGTAGCAAACCCAAAGAACAATAAGAGGAGATGAATATTTATAAGCAAGAAGAGCAGGGGCTAACCATGCATTACAGCATCATTACATATATTTCCTCTAAATGTTACATATTTTGCAGGTAATTAGTAGCTGTGAAAATGTGAAAAATGTCGGCACACACCATACAATACTAAAAAGAGAATGTGTACACACACAAAATCATGATTTCCAGTACCCAGCACTAACTTAAGGAAATAAATATGAGAATGTGGTCATAATTATAAATCAGGAATGCCTTACACCCTCAAACTTCCTAAACCATAAAAATGTGATTAATTTTTCATTTTTCTTGCTGCCTAAAACCTTTAAAAATTTAACCTTGTTTTCCAGAAGATGGATGTCTTGGGCAGTGAACTTGTTTCAGGAAAATGAGTCCCTCTTGTCTCCTGTTTATATTTCATTTACATCTGGGTTGCCACAGACACCTGCTCCTTTCAATAAGCAGTGAAAATTAAGTATTGAGTCCCCAAAATCACAGGTTTGAATTTATAGTCTGGGACTACACTAATACTCTCCAATGATGCCCAGTGTCCCTTGAATTCTGACTGTGCCCGAAGATAAGTGATTTCTTTCTGATCCTCCTCCCATATCACCCCACAAGAGATGCCTTCAGAAATTAATCCAAACTCTTGTTCAGAGCCCACCACCAAAATGCCAAAAAACAAAATCCTTCTGGGCTCCTCAGTCAATGTTTTGGGAACTAAAATAAAACAAAACAATATAAAAACATGTCTAGGAGGAAATTCTTCAAGTCTGGGACTAACTTTCTATTTGGCATTAAATTTCCTTTGTTCAGGTTGTCATAGAATGTGTTTTTGAATCTCACAGTGCTCTGATATGAGCCTTGTTAAATTTCTGATTCCTTTTTCAACCATGACTTATCACTGGTGCCTCCTCCCCCTTGGTGGGCAGTGGAGGGTGAGGGGTATAGGAAGGGCACGTGAAATGGTGTTTCCCAGAGTGGGGCTCATCTAGGACCTGTTGAACTCAAGTGTTGGGAGTGCAGGGGATCAGATGGGCAGATGACGATGAAGTCATCAGAACATGGAGAGAGATATGTGCCTTGCAAGGGAATGAAGCTTTGGGTCTATCTTCACAAGCAAAGCTGGCCTTGCTTATGATTTTTGTTTCCCCATCTACTATGGTCCATGTCTAAGCTGGCACACAGGTGTATTACAAATAAGGTAACTGTCCAGCATCTCCGATCCAAGAGCCATTTTGCCATAATTCAGTGAATCATTGACAAGAAAACTGGTGCCTTGCTTGTCATTGGTTTGTTTGTTCTCAGACATTCTTCACAATCTTAGCAAACATACATTTTAGGATGAAATTGTAAAAGGGCTGTAACGATTCTAAAGGTAGTGCACACCTACAACACAGTTCATGACACGACCCCTCAGAGGCTGTCTGGCCGCCATGCTGATCCCTGAGTCAAATCTAGTAGCACAGATGGTGGCTTGAAGTCCACAGGTACAATTCATCTTTCTATGTCAAAGAGGGAATGCAGCTCCTCCCTCAAAAGAATAGGTCATTTGCCCAAAGCAGTAGTGTAAAAAGTTGATGGTGAAGTTGTTATAGATGGAGGAAGCAAGGGGTTTTCAGTTTAAAACTGAACTTCATTTGACAAGTTCATGTTTCTGTCTTAGTTTGGTTTCTTCAGAGTGAGAAGCTTGGTTGAGGTTTGAGGTATACATTGGAATTACGGGTCAACACCTATGAAAGGAGAGGAGAAGTAGCAGGATTGGGTGGAAGGAGAGATGGAACGGCATAGCCGATCAAAGAAGGCTCGGTTAATCTGGTGAGGAACTCTGGTGCAAGTAGTGCTTATCAGACCAAAATGGCGGCCATTATACACCTGCCTTGTTCAGTCTCCAGGGCTACCCACAAAGGCAGACAGACTGAGGTTGCTCTCTGTTGCTGAGGCATATCCCGAAGGAGCTGACTCCGGGTCACTCTGCCATGCGCAGTCTTTGCAGTGAGGCAGCAAGCCCTTCACTGAAGGGAGATCTAGGAAGTTACATCAGTCAGGGTTCTCCAGAGAAACAAAAGCAATAGGATACATATTCATGCTAGGACACACACACACACACACACACACACACACAATCTTAAGTGTGGATTGGCAGACTGGAGACCCAGGAGAACCCACGGTGCAGATAAATCTGGAGATGCTTATCTTTTTTGTTATATTCAGGCCTTCAGCTGCGTGAGTGAGACCTGAGACTATTACGTTATGAAGAACAATTTGCTTTCCCCGAAGTTCACCTATTTATATGTCAATCTCCTCCAAAAACACACTCCAAATGGACACATAGAATTATCAAAAAGATGCCTCTCTCTGTTGATGACATTCTTCCCATACTCTCTTCCTGAGCACTCACATGTCATTCTAAAATTTTTCTGACCAGAGGCCAACCCAGATCTGAGATGGGCTTTTTATGTTATCTGCAAAGACACTGCCCTTCTCCTTACAGTCCCAAGCATTACATTGTCCCTGACTCCAACAGATCAGCTGGGGCCACCAGGCACTTTTTCTTGAGTGTGTACACTAAAGCCCAATAAATGACCTGAGAAAACAGTAAGAAATGATGAGCCAAAGAACTCCTTAATTTTAGAAAAAGGAGATGAAAAGGATAATCTGATCTCCATTCCAAGTGGCAGATAAATAAAGAATTAATGCATTCTATTACATATAATAGTCAACTTCAGTTTCCCATTGGGATGACTTAGGTCTGTATGTCATCTGAATGTGTCTATCTGGGGAAGTCAAGAACCTGAGAAGCCAATCATAAGTAAAGAGAGATCCTGAACAAGTGTGTTAAAGCATTGATAATTGAAGGAGATCTATTCTTGAGTAACTCTGATGTAGGAAATGGTGGGAAAAATAGTGAGGCAAAAGGATAGAAAAATAGGTCAAAGAAATAGAGTGTCCCCAGATAGACCCACACTTTGTTTGACAATAGTTTGTTAACAAAGGTTTTAAAGATATTCAATGGGGAAAGGTAAGTTTTTTTAATTAGTGGCAAAAAAAAGTGACCTCAGGAGTCCTGCCTTGTTTAGAGCTTCTTTACTTTCTGCTGCTTCAGTTACCTAAGTACAGCTCACCGCCCCCCTCTCCCCCCCACACCCGGGAGGGGGCAGATGGATGATGCTCCTGCTGATATAGCGTCAGATAGTCAACAGTAGCCTTACGCTACGTCACAGCCCTGACGTCATTCACCTCACGTGACCTCATCACACAGGTATCTTACCATCTCACCTCACCACCAGAAGAAGAGCGTGCAATACAGTAAGATATTTTCAGAGAGAGAGAAACCACATTTGCAAAACTTTAATTGCAGTATATTGTTATCATTGTTCTATTTTATTATTAGATATTGTTGAATCTCCTAGTGTGCCTAATTTATAAATTAACTTTTATCATAGGTATTTATATATAGGGAAAAAAGCATAGTATATATAGGGTTCAGTATTGTCCATGATTTCAGGCATTCATTGGGGGTCCTGAAACATATCCCCCACAAATAAAGGGGACACTGCTATAACTATATGGACAAATTTTACCTCACATAATATACATGAGAATTAACTCAAATTGGATCAGATACCTAAAGGTAAGAGCTAGAAATTAAAAGCTTTTTGAAGAGAATATAAAACAATGTCTTTGCAACATGGGACTAGGCAAAAGTTTCTTAGAAAGTCTACAAAAAACACTAATTTTAAGCTTTTTAAATTTTTTTTAAAGATTTTATTTATTTATTTGACAGAGAGACACAGCGAGAGAGGAAACACAAGCAGGGGAGTGGGAAAGGGAGAAGTAGGCTTCTCACTGAGCAGGGAGCCTGATGCAGGGCTCGATCCCAGGGCCCTGGGATCATGACCTGAGCTGAAGGCAGACGCTTAACAACTGAGCCACCCAGGTGCCCCTTATAAGCTTTTTTTTTAAAAGACAAATTTTTTTAAAAGACAAATCTCATCAAAACTTAACACCGGTCATTGCTCATTTTGCTAGCTGTCTGGTCCCTAAGTGTTCATGGGTCCTGATCTATGTGATTCTCCTCCATGAGGTTTCTCCTCCTGTTGCTTCACCTCTCCCTGTCACCTCTCAGACCTGGTTCCTTGCTGAGCTACTCATTGAATTAATATTCTGATCAAGGAAACGTCTTTGGAAAGAGACTGACAATTGTACAAATCACAGATAAATGAATTTCCAACTTTATATCTAAGGGCAATGTGACTTTAGATGGTCACCCAAAGGAAGATACCAATACATCTCATTTAGCCACCTCATGAAATACTGAGACATTTCCTGTAGGTCTAAGAAAATACAAATTGCACATCTTGACATGTGGATATTATACTTACAAACACTCTGCCCTAGAAAGGATGGCAGCATAGACTCCAAATCATCATGTAGTTGGGTCAAGATTGTGAAAATTATTCATGAACTTACACCTGGTGTCTAATAGGCATCTGGGATGCATGCTGCTGGTGCTTTCTTTTTGATCATATTCTGCAGGCAGGATCCCAGCCCAGGGGTGTTTAGTTGCCTAATTGTTTTTCACACTTTTTGGTCCAGTAGTTTTGTTCGTGAAGCTAAATCTAAGAATCTATTTTTGTAAAATTTAAAATATTTATACACAAAGAAATTAACAGAAGGTAATATGTCACAGTGATGGGAAAATGGTTTGTTGTTGGTAAGTGAAAATTAGTGCACAGAGCAATTTATGTAACACACACAGGACACATACACAAACACTACATACACACACTCTTTGATCAATAGCAATGCTAATCAATACTGCTGCAACACATGGACTCGTTCACCCTTCACAGTTACCCAGTGAGGTAGGTATTATTTCACCCCCTCTTTACATACTAATAGAAGTTAGGCAACTTCCTGGAGAGTATGCTTTAGCATGTGTTCCTTAATACTGTCTGTATTCATTCATGCTAATCTATTTAAGACTATAGTTTAAGATAAAAGTTTACATTAATAAATCAGATTCTCCTTAGGGGCACCTGGGTGGCTCAGTCATTAAGCGTCTGCCTTCAGCTCAGGTCATGATCCTGGGGTCCTGGGATCGAGCCCCGCATCAGGCTCCCTGCTCCGCGAGAAGCCTGCTTCTCCCTCTCCCGCTCCCCCTGCTTGTGTTCCCTCTCTCGCTGTGTCTCTGTCAAACACATAAAATCTTTAGGAAAATAATAAAAAAAAAGAATCTCCTTAAAAATATTTCCCCCAATTACAGTTGTAAATGACTTCAGGATGGTTTTACCCAGTAACAATTACATAGTTATTTAATTTTATAATGAACGCTACTTTTTTTCCTAGCAAGAGTTTTTAAGGAATTGTATTGATAAAAGAAATCCTCCAAAGTCCTTCCTCTATATTATTGACCTCTATATTATTTTGGTAAACTAGGAAGCATATTATTTAAACACTGCTCTAATGTTTATTTCTAATTACCAGGTAAGTACATTGTATATTTTTTATGAAGTTAAATGCTTTTGTTTTGACTAAGATCCCGATTCCTCTTTCTTGTCTTCTTTTCACATCTTATGTGTATCTAATTTAATTTAGTGATTTATCAAATGGATAAAGTAACTCAAAGAAAAGCAGAACTCTTCAAAATATTTATAGATTTTATATATGTCAGAGCTATTTATTAGCGATAACAAAAAATACTTTACACAAGTTACATGCTGCTGCGACCTTTTACATTGATTTTGTACTCACTCCAAAGGAGAATGAAATATCAGATAATGATGTCAGGGGTCATGCTGAATGGTGAGACCCGAAGTGTAAGCGTTGTGGCCCCTCCTCGGTGTTTCTGCAACATGTAAAACTTGTTCTAAGCTTGGAAAGTCATGTTCAGGGTTGGGAACAAACGCGGATCTGTGCATATGCTCTGATGGAAACTGGTAACAAATTGATATTGTGCTCTACTCATAGGCTGCAAAATGAGAATCCAAATGACTCCTCTGACATCATCATCTGAGAAGGCTGCCATCATCCAATGCCACAGGGGATCAGCCAGAATTTAACTGAACCAGTCCATGTGCTTGGGGCAGAGGGTGTTTGGCTACGGAGTTATGGGGACAGTATTGTCACCCTCTTTGGGAAGTGTATGTAGCTTGACAGCTTCCCTGTGCCCACCCAGGGTAGGAGAGTCGGCATTGGGCAGCCATCATAAATCCCATCGAAAATTTGGGGAAAAGTTGGCTTGGTGCTTAGAAGATTAATGATGCCACCAATTTGATACTGCCTGGTCAACATTAAATACAGTTTGCTTTTTTAAAAGTATAGCTTTCACTATGGACATAAAAATATTCACTTAACCACAATTCAGTTTCCTCACAGAGTTCTTAGAATAAATTTTCTTCTATTATTGGTCTCTAGGAAATGACATGTCACATTCTCAAATTTCAGCATACTTCGTATTCTGGGTTACCTCAAATAAATACCAGATCGTACTTAAAAATGACACTCTCAGTTTAAATATATATACTCTTTCTATAATCATAAAAAGTCACTGTATTCTGGGCCTGATATTTCTCTTTTATAATGGAAGGAGAATAAGAAGATAATATCTAAGTCCTTCCTTGAGGTTTTCCAGATCTGGCTCTGTGAAGAAAGGAAAGGGGAAGGGAGAGAGAGAGAATGGAGGGAAGGAAGGAAGAAAGGAAGGAAGGAAGGAAAGGGAAGGGTAGGGAGGGAGGGTGGGAAGGAAGGAAGGAAGGAAGGAAAGAAGGAAGGAAGGAAGGAAAGGAAGGAAGTTAGTTCAGTACCCGGTAGTCATAAAATATTTCTTTTTTTCCCCACAGAATATTTCTAATTATTAAATTTTAATTTGCTCAATGAAAGACATAGAAGTTGATTCCATATCCTTCCCATTTTTTTCAGAGTTCTTAATTTAATGCATTTGTATAAAATAAGGTGAGAAATGCTGGCTAAAATCTCTTATTCCTGAAGGAAATTTTATGGTTAATTTACAGGTCCCCAGAGCGGATGTTAATATTAAATAAGTGAGAGCATGTGGTGGAAAGACTGATTCATTGTGATCTACTTGTCATAACATCACTGTGAGGTTTAAAAAACAAAATCCATGCAATAATTTAAAACGATACTCTTAATAGTGCCAGAATCTCTTAAGCCTTACACTGTTTGATTTATCCTCAAATTCTCTTTCCAATTAAACATACTGATAGTTGGAATTTTAAAAAGCCTCAGAGAATAGGAGATGCTCTTGTCTTTAACATAATTTTAAATCAGACATCCCTGATTTACCAGTTACCACTAATGCTCTCCTAAGATCAAACACATCGCACTTTTGACTGAAAGCAATTTCACGAAGCTGTTGTGAAGAACAATTACCACCAAGAAATATAGACTTGAGACCAGACAGCCATAAAGTACACAGAAGATTTCTCTCTTTGGGAGACCTACAGGAGATTTCAGAGTAGCAGAGACAGAAGCAATGATTTAGGATTCCCGCCCTTCATCTTCCCGCCTCCAGAAATGGTTCCTTAATAAACACAGGAGCTAAAACTACAGTTTGCATAATGGTCTGTTCTTAGGCTTTATCATTATAAATCTATATCTTTTTGAAATATCCTACAGTCTGGGAAGAGGTTTACAGTACAGTCATTATTTTACAGTGTCTACCACCGCAGGAAATCAAGGCTACCTTTTAGGGATTCCATCTGCTATCATATCATTTAGCAGTGCCAAAACACCCACATAGTTACTGTACATGCTCTTCTTCAAGAAATCTGCCACATTGTGTTTGCATTTGCATCCTCAGAAATAAACCTGGTGTCTACTAGGAAGCTGGTGATCTCTGCATAATGGCGGGTTTTGAAGATGAGGTGTATTCATTTCCTTGGGCTGCCGGAACAAAGTACCAGACTCTGGATGCCCTAAGTGACAAAAGGTTATTGTCTTAACAGTTCTTGAAGCTAGACATCCAAAGTCAAGGTGTCAGCAGGGCTATGCTCCCTCTGAAACCCGTAGGGAAGAATCCTTCCTTGACTCTTTTGCACCTGCTGGTGGTGACTGTCAATCCTTGAATTTCCTTAGCTTGTGGTTTTATCAAGAGTCTGTGTGTGAATTTTCCTCTTATAAGCACACCAGTCTTATTGTATTAGGGCCCACCCTACTGACCTCATCTTAACTTGATTACACCTGAAAAGATCCTATTTCCAAATAAGGACACAATCGCAGGTTCTGGGGTTCAGTGCTTCAGTACCTTCTGGGAGGACAGAACTCCTCCCATAATACAAAGCACTGTGTCCCACATGTTTGTTGTATCTCCTCCGTACCAAGGGATATACTGAACATCTACCTGCGGCACAGAAGTGTGCTGGGTAATTGCTGGTTCTGTACGCTCTTATTATGTTACAAATCTGGGTTCACTAAAATGCAAAGAAAACAATATGTCCTTCAAGCTCCAGCTCATCATCAAGCCTGGGCTTACCATTTGCATGTTCAGGCAGAGTGACGGCTGTAGCTCCTGCCTCAGTTTCTTAGGAAGACATGTATAGGAGATCATCATCTTCCCCAAAACAAAATTGGGACAATTGTACAGAAAAACAACGTTGTGCCATTTCCATTGTAAGACGTTGTCCATGATATGTGCCTTGAATGTTAAATAACTGGACTATCTGGTTAATTTTGCTGATACAGAAAATATAAATTGGGACATCCCCCACAAATTTGTAATGTGCTTGTCTTTAGGGTTGAAAAAATGTAAATATTATCATAAAATGATCTATTTTACAACAACTGCGAAGCATCTGGACTAGGCTAATTCACAAACATACACAAAAATCAAAACTTGAAGAAAAAATGACTAAATTCTCTTAAGCTCAAAAGGAATAGCTAAGAATGTTTCAGTTTTTATATTCCAAAATCTTCTCTGAGTAGAGCATAATTTAACGGACAAGGATAGAGCTAGAGAGTATTATGCTAAGTGAAACAAGTCAGTCAGAGAAAGACAAATACCATATGATTTCACTTATATATGGAATTTATGAAACAAAACAGAGGAAGAGGGGAAAAAGAAAAGGGGGGCAAACCACGAGAGACTCTTAAATATAGGGAACACACTGAGGGTTGCTGGAGGGAGGCGGGTGGTGGTGGGTTAAATGGGTGATGAGGATTAAGGAAGGCACTTGTAATGAGTACTGGGTGCTGTATGGAAGTGAAGAATCACTGAATTCTCTCCGGAAACCAGTATTACACTGTATATTAACTAACTGGAATTTAAATACAAACTTGAATAAAGGAAATAAAAAAACAAAGGAGGCTTTTGAAAATGTGGCTTCATTACAACAATGTTCAGATATTTCGGCATCCCCAGTGTGACTGGTAGAGTTGTAGAGTTGTACATATTACAATATAAATTTCTAATGCAATAGGAGACTGAAAGGAAGTAGGGCTCTGATGAACCGTGAAGTTAATGTATCATTCAACACTGATCACCCATTTGTCCTAAAATTTTAATCATGGTGTAGAAATTACACTTAATTCTGTGACATACGTATGGAGCAGTCCACATATACAGACTGCACTGAGGAAAGGAGAGTTATATAAAACTCTCAGAAGAGGTGGCATATTTTCTTTCTTTTTATTTATTTATTTATTTATTTCACAGAGAGAGACACAGCGAGAGAGGGAACTCAAGCAGGGGGAGTGGGAGAGGGAGAAGCAGGCTTCCCGCGGAGCAGGGAGCCCGATGCGGGGCTCGATCCCAGGACCCTGGGACCATGACCCGAGCCGAAGGCAGACGCTTAACAACTGAGGTGGTATATTTTCAATGACCAGTGGAAACACCTTCCTCTGGACTCCTGGAGACTCACGGGAGAGAGGTTTGCAGCAATGGGAGGTGGTGGCTGTGGCCATGGAACCCAGCCAAGTTAACTGATCCCAAGAAAAATTGCTCCCATGACCAGGGCCCCTCTACTACGGAGGTGTGGTCTAGATCTTGGTCATGTGTGCAACTGCAGAGGATTTTCTGGACCTGTTACTGAGTAAAAGCTCATTTAGAACTTGTATAGCCTGAATTCATTGGCAGCATAATGTGGTCAACATGGGACTTGTACATACTGCATTCCAAAACTCATGATTTGGAAGGACATTGGTTTTGGAATCAAAAAAATATCATAATGAGAGATCCAAGGCAAGAGACAATAACAGTGCTGTGACATTCCCTCTTAATTAGGGAATCCTCATCCTTTAAAAGGACTCCAGAGCTCTTAGACAAGGACAGAAAACCAAATCCACATATTGGAGCTCTCATTCTCAGCCATATTTCCCACTCTGGTGGCCCAGCAGAATGTAGAAAATCATTTACCCCAACTAGAATCAAAAAAGGACTGATAGGGTGCCTGGGGGGC
Source organism: Neomonachus schauinslandi (assembly GCF_002201575.2). NCBI lineage: Eukaryota > Metazoa > Chordata > Mammalia > Carnivora > Phocidae > Neomonachus > Neomonachus schauinslandi. Next base: position 144,271,034 of record NC_058409.1, read on the forward strand.
TCATTTGGTTAAGCATCTGACTCTTGATTTTGGCTCAGGTCATGATCTCATGGGTGTGAGATTGATCCCCGAATCTGGTTCCACATTGAGGGTGGAATCTACCTAAGATTCTCCCCCTCACCTCTCCCCCCCCCACCCATGCTCATGCTTGTGCTCTCCCTCAAAAAGGGCTGATGTCAGTATTTACCATTTTTGGTAAGAATGGGCACTAATTTTTTTCTGTCATGGGTATTTACTGTTTTAGGGGAGTGTCACCTTCACCCTGCGTTCTGTAATTATGCCTCAGTTTCCTTCAGCCCTTCTTAGAGTGAACAACCTTCTCTACTTTTCATGAAACTGAAGAGGTTCTTAGGATGTAGGACTTTTAGTAAGAAAATGAGATAATTTCCAGATAAATCAGGAAGAATCGATAACCCCATTTCCCCCAGACCATATACAGGGAGATTATCTATCAAATTGCCTCCTACCTAACCTCTGGCCCCACCAAGGGAGGTAGATGTGACCCAAACCAGGCCAATCAGAATCTCTCTCTTCTGGGACTTGAATCTTGACTGGGAGAGAGAATCAAGGATCAAATATTTGAAACTCTGCACCCTGAAGGTGCTGTCCATCGTGTCTCAAGTCCCAGGACCCCTGTGTTTGCTGGCTCCAGACCTTCTGAAAACTGATTGTTCAGCCACCCTGAATCATGTCAGCAAATTTCCCCTGTGCTTGAGTTAGCCAGAGCGGGGGTAGGTCAGTCACACCAGAAACTCTCACTGGTGCCGAGAATGGTCCCTGGAGCCGAGCGGGGACAAGTGAGAGACGCTCTCTGTGGGGTCTGCCGAGGCAACATCAGTGGAGGAGGCAAGAGTTCTTCTCTTTCCCTGCTTTTCCCAAGGATGGAATGGGAAATCCTGCTGCAAACACAGCATTTTGTTGAAGTGTTTCTGTTGTGTCCTGTGACTCACAGCAACACCTGCGGTGGATGAACCTCAAAGGACTTGACAGAAGAACGTGAAAGCCTTGGAAATAAATCAGGAAAGGAGGAAAGTTTTGCTCAGACGGGAGCTTTCTCCCTAGGGCCAGTACTCCCAGATGACCCTCGGGACCACAGTATTTTATGTTGGAAAAGCCCAGCTCCCCACCCACAAGCTGGCAATGGCTGTCGACACAGGCTTGGGGCAGGAACTAGAGGGGAGGAGAAGGGGACCTGCACCCTACCTGGTTCTCCCAGAACACGCCCCCGGTCAGACGAATGTGGAATTGCACGCGGCCTCCCCTGGGATTCCTGCTCCGGGTAAAGTGCAGGCTCTCCGTTATTTTGAATTGCATGAAGGTGGAGAGCAGGATACAGATTAAACTGAACATTGTGAAGCTGGGCCCGTACTCAGGTCTATTCTAAGTGGCAGAGTATCCCAGACTGGACCTCAGTCCTGGAACAACGTCTCGACATTGGTCCCTATTTAACCGACTTGCCCAAATGCAAATCGACAGGAATTCCGCTGCTCCTTCCCAGGAGCTGTGTTCTCAGAGATGCCGGGGCTCCCCTGCAAACAAGGAACTGGGGTCCCTTAGCCCCTCTGGTGACCCCGAGGCCCCACACCTAGGGGAAGCAGGTTTGTAGGTAGTGCTGCTCCAAAAGGGACAGCCTCCCACTGCATCTCTCCAAAGGGTGCTTGGAGAACAAGAGACAAAGGAGGGGATGCCAGTGGGCAGAGGCCCCACCTCCGACCCCTGCTCTGCCAGCGCCGTGAGTCCTGCTCTTCTGATGCAGCAGGATGTGGACACTGCTCAGGACCCATCACTGTCACCTGGGTCTGCGGGGTGCATCTCTTTCTCCTCAGTGACACCAGAAATAGTGCCTGGGTTCATGAGGGCTGTTGCCTCTGGGAAGGGTAGGAGAGGGAGGAAACTGGGAAAGGTTCCAAAGCACCGAACAAAATGTAGACTTGCTTCTGTCTTCAAGGGGAGGTGATTTGACAAGGTGGAGCTAGGAGCCTGCCTAAATTAGGCTCCTCCCCTCCCACAGAGCCTGGGAACCAGGGGCAGAGAACTATATTTCAAGGATGTGGTTCCCAACTCCCAGAGAAAAGCATTCCTGCATTGCAAACCTGGCAGGAGACTTTTTAAAAAGTTTACATCTCAAAGAGTCAGAGAAATAATTTGCAATTGCAAGTCTTCCAATGTAAATGCTTTAGGAAAAGGGAGGTCAGACCTGGAATCAAGAAAAAGCACATCTAACTTGAGTCAAGCTGAAGGAAAAGTTAAGGCCATCTTGGTCACCAGTGTTGATAAAGGAAAATAAAAATAATATATATATATCTCCAACCTGGAGCCGTTTGCCCCCCACAACAACAGACTAAGACTTCATTACAATATCAACCTATCCCAAACATGTGACCGGACCTGAAACAATCCTTTTTCTTTTGCCAATGGCTTCTTCTTGCCCCATATCACCATTAACCCAAGAATTTTGGGTTTGAACAGGAATTGCAATAAGGAAATCCCAGGCTCTTTTCCTGATCCTGCTCTAGGGTGACCAAGGCAAGATGGTGAGGTTTGTGATGGTTTGCTTATAAGCCTGTCCCAGGAGAAGATGGTAATATTCTTCTAGTCCCTTCAAGCTCCTGGAGAGATTTTTGGTGTGGTTTCAGTGATAAGACTCAGACAGAAATCAATTAGCAAACAATGCAAATCAATTAGCAAACAATGCAGATCAATTTTAAAATAATACAAGATAACCCACTGCTAATTTTGTAGATATTAGCAAAAGCCAAAGGATTTTAGAATAATCAGGAGCCAAGGTGCATGAGAACATTTGCAAGGCTCCACAAATCAGGCAAAGTCATGAATTTCATTAGTATGAAGAATTTAAGATGTGTAAATGCATGAATTACTAAGATGGCCTATAATATCAGCATTGCCATGAAAATAGGAAGCATTTATTGATTTGCATTGTTAGAAAGCTTCAGCTCCTGGGTCTTGTATCTATGTGGCCCCTGTTTTCTTTCAGTAAAAAAGTTGCTCTGCTTACATGTAGACAGAATGGTAGAAAACTCTATCCAAGTGTCTGGCTCATTGTGTCATGGGGAAGGGGGGCAGTCTGTCTGAGTAGGATTCACCTCCAGTCCTTGTGCCTGCTCTTAAGGAGACTCAATCACATCTGTCACCATCAGTTTATAAAATATAAATAATACTCTAAGGCCCACCAAGTACACTGTGTGCTGAATTTTCCATAAGAAGTCTAGGGCTGATACCGATTGCATTAGTCTAAGACAGGGGCCATGACAGCACTCTCCAAAACCCCCAGGTTAGGAGAAGGAGGATCCAATCCCAGCTCTGCAACCTTATTAGGCAGACAGCTTCTCAGGGCCTCAGGTGCTCACCTATAAAAAGGGAATTACAATACTTATTGAATATAGTTGTATTACTAACACATAGTTGTATTATCATCAAATAGTTGTGTTATCATGCTAATGCAGAAACTGGGGCTCAGAAGAATTAAAGGATTTGCAGGAGGTCTTGGAACTTTAGGAGCAGACCTGAGGCCAGAGTCCAGCTGTTGCCTCCCCCAGGTGGGTGACCACAAACACCCAGTGTTATTGGATGGTTCAGTCAACGGGACAGCATATTGTTAAGGAGGATACGAAGTTTATAGAACACTTATGTGACTCAAATATAAAATAAAATTTGTAGATCTATGCTGAGAGCTGCTCAGTGCTAGGTGAGGGAATAAAATTCACAAGTATTTGTAGTTAGAGCAGGTTTTAACCCCATTCAGACTTCTGTGGCTGGCTTCTCTTTACTCCTGCAGGTTTGATCTATGTTCAAGGGTTTTACTTGCTTTCCAATGGCTGCAGTAAATTTATTGAAATGTTTGAGCTAAAAATCTCTTTGAAGAAGACCATTTATGTCTAGAAAAAGAACTTAGGAACACTATATAACCTCAGTAAGCTATTGCAAGAATCCTAAAGATCAAAATTCTCAAAATCCAGCAGAACAGAAATTGTTCTCTTGGGCTGACTTCTGTGCAAATCTCCTAGGTGCTGAGTTCCCCAAATAGTCTATGGTAGATTTGGTATGTCTTCCTTCATTCAGAATATCATAAAGAGGAGGGAAGAACCACCCTAACTCCATTTCCAATAGATACACTCTATTAACATTTTCCTAGGCACATTCACACATATTTGTTTAAGTAGGACTATATTAAACATGCTTGTTCTTTCCATCTATCTTGTATTGACCCCAATGAATATAAAAGTAGACTTCTCTTTAGTTACTTCAATGTATTGATAGCCATTCCTAGTGTTAAACTGATTGAATAATATGTAGAATGTCTCTGTATATAAATGAATACCCTTAGCATATACATGCTTTGTTGAAATAAATAATTAATTATAGGCATAAACAGTAAAATGCAAAGAATTAGTGGCTACTGACAAATAAAATTAGGCTTGAGTATGATATATATATAATATATTATATATATAAATATATATTACATATATAATATATTATATATATAAATATATATTACATATATATATTTAAGATATATTTAAAGATTTATTTATTTATTATAGAGAGGGAGAGAGCACAAGGAGGGGAAGAGAGAGATGAAGAGAGAGAATCTCAAGCAGACTCCCCTCTGAGCCTGGAGCCTGCGTGGGGCTTGATCCAAAGACCCTGAGATCATGACCTGAGCTGAAATCAAGAGCCAGATGCTCAACCGACTGAGCCACCCAGGTCCTCCTTGTGTGTGATATATTTTGAATCCCATAAAGGAAAGCAGTAACACAGAATGAGCATCCACATATTAGGCACAGGACTGCTGCTATACCTACATTATGTATTTTAGTGAGTGGGCAACGCACGTCAGACATGAAAGTCGTACGAAGCAGAAGCATTGTGGCTGTTGTCAGAGGCCTTGTGTGAGATTCTGGCAGATTCAGGTTTTACATTTCATCCTGGAAAAGCAGGAGTTCAAATTGCTTTCTCTAGACATTGACATGGAATGAGTGAAACATAAATTAGCAATGGAAGCAAAATATACAGAACATTTTGCACAAACAAGACACTCAATAGATGGCGGATGAAACCAACACTACAGTTAAAGATTTCTATCAAACAATACTGCAGAGATGGAAGAAACAGATGCCAACTATAAAATAAGGGATTTTGATAGAAATCCAATTTGATGGCCATGACCATGAATAGCCTCAGTAGAGACCATAATATTTCAAGTGGAAAGGACAGAATATGAAATATGGTATTTTCAAATGTAGTAAGAACTGAAAACACTACTTGGAAACTATTTCTGTGATTCCATTTAGCTTTGCTTTTATTGACAAAGAATTTTATCAAGCCTCTCAGTGCATTTTTTTATTAACAATTTATTTTTTTAGATCAGTTTAAGTTTCACAGAAAAACTGGGGAGAATATATACAAATTTCCCACATACCCTTTCTCTCACACATGCATAAACTCCCTCTTCAAAAACACTCCCCATCAGAGAGGCGCCTAGGTGGCTCAGTTGGTTGCGTGTGGGACTCTTGATTTTGGTTTGGGTAGTGATCTCTGTGTCATAGGATCGAGCCCCGTGTCAGGGTCCATGCTGGGTGTGGAGCCTGCTTGGGATTCTCTATCTCTCTCTCTCTCCCTTCTGCTCCTCCCCCCCCCCCCCCCCTTACCTCCCCACCACTGGCTTGTAAGCTTATGTTCTCTCTCTCAAACAAAACAAAACAAAACAAAACAAAAAAACACCCTGCCAGAATAGTACCTGTGTTAAAATTGATGAACCTACACTGACACATCATAATCAATCCAGGTCCATAGTTTACATTACGGTTCACTCCTGGTGCTGTTTATTCCATGAGTTTGGACAAATGTATAATGACATGTAACTATCATAACTGTATCACAGAGTATTTTCACTGCCCTAAAAATCCTCTGTGCTCTTCTTACTCATCCTTTCCCCCCTCTCCAACCCCTAGCAACCACTGATATTTTTCCTGTCTCCATAGTTTTAACTTTTCCAGAGTGTTACCTAGTTGGAATCATACAGTAAGCAGCCTTTTCAGATTGGCTTCTTTCACATAATAACATGCATTTAAGGTTTCTTTATGTCTTATCATGGTTTGACAGCTCATTTCTTTTTAGTGCTGAATAATATTCCATTGTCTGATTGCACCACAGTGTATTTATCCACTCACCTACTGAAGGACATCTTGGTTGCTTCCTTGTTTGGGCAATTATGAATAAAGCTACTATAAACATCCAAGTAGAGGTATTTGTATGGACACAAGTTTTCAACTCCTTTGGGTAAATACCAAGAAGTGTGATTTCTGAATCATAAAATAAGAGTATGTTGAGTTTTGTAAGAAACTGTCAAAATGTTTTCCAAAGTTATGGTACCATTTTGCATTTCTACCAGTAATGAATGAGAGTTCCTTGTCCTCCATATCCTCACCAGCATTTGGTGATGTCAGTGTTCTAGATTTTGGCCATTCTAATAGGTATGTGGTAGCATCTTATTGTTCTACTTTTCATTTCACTGATGACATATTATGAGGAACATTTTTTTCAAATGCTTATTTGCCATCTGCATCTTCTTTGGTGAGGTGTCAAAGTCTTTGGTCCCTTTTTTAAATTGAGTTGCTTTTTTATTGTTGAGTTTTAGGAGTTCTTTGTATATTTTGGATAATGGTCCTTTATCAGATGTGTCTTTTGCAAATATTTTTCCCAATCTGTGGCTTGTCTTCTCATTCTCTTGGCATTGTTTTTAATTTTAATGAAGTCCAGATGATCAGTTTTGTCTTTCATGGCTCATGCCTTTGGTGTTGCCTCTATAAAGTCCTCACAGTACTCACGGTGAGTGAGTTCTTCTCCTTCAATATTATATTATCTATTCTGAGTCCTTTGCCTCTCCAAATAAATTTTAGAATCTTTTTGCTGATATCTTTGTTGCTGGTATTTTGATTGGGATTGCATTGAATCTATAGATCAAACTGGGAAGAACTGATATCCTGACAATATTGAGTGTGAGTATGAGTTCATAGCATTCCCTTCCCTCTACTTCATCACTCTCAATGAACCTGCTATAGAGAAAGAGGATGATAATTCATGCAGTATTTTTCATTGTAAAGTGGTGTTTTTTTGCCCAAATCTCTTTTTTACAGCTGTTTTGAGGTATATAATTGATATACAAAGAACCCTGCAAATAGTTAATGTATACATTTTGAAGAGTTTGGACACATGCGTACACCCATGATACATTTATTACCTTGATTGTGGTGATGGTGCATGCACATGTCCAAACTTATCACATGGTAGCCATTAGCCAGTTTTAGGACTAGTTGTCTATTCAACGTCTGCTTTCTCATCCTGAACCCTTCTAAATTTGCCATTCTAACAACGCAGCTCTTTCTGTATTGACAATTTCCGTCCTCATTCTGCTCGTTTACCCGTTCAGTGGCTCCCAAGCCCCAGGGCAGCTACTGTGCTCAGCCATGGCAACTCCTGCCATTTTGTCTGCCAAAAGAATTTTAAAATGTTCATTTTGATTTATTTTAATGCCCTTTGTGGAAGTCCTTTGTGATTTCTCTTACCCCTGGTAGCTTCTGCTTTTTTCTCTCAAAGCTCTCAAGGGTCATTCGTTGGTTAGCATCTGAACTGGTGGGGTGAGCAAGGTAGACCTTCCAAGCTCAGGTGTGACTCAAGAACCAATACCATCTTCTTTGAAGGTGGTAACAAAGAATCAGAAGCCATTCCCTCAAGGAAAATTAGTAGAAATGTATGTATGGGAAAATATTGATAAAATAAAATATAAGGCTAGGCCGCAATATCTATAAAATATACTGTTTGATATTTGGCACCAACTATAATTGTCATTGACTACTTAGAAAAGTAATAGAAAAATTATGGTCCTTCAAATTAAGAACATCAGAAACATCATCTTTTATTCATGGAGAAAGGTCAAGAGGAACCAGGGAATTCATTGAAATTTTAGCACTAATAATGATTTTTTTTAAAAAGTCTCTGTGTGTAGCAAGCTTGGGTTTTACTTGACTCCCCTGAGATATACCCAGTGCCAATAATATATCTGAAGAGGTTTTTATTCCAGTATTCAGCAGGTATTTATTAACACTCACTAGGAGCTAGATGCTATTCAAAGAGCTTTGTTATAGGAAAAGCCTAATTTCATGATGCTTATATCCTATGAAGGGTAGCAAGAAGAAAATAAGCAAGTATATAAACACGAAGATATTAGATCAGAGCTCTAGAGGATCTAGAATTAGCACTGCATTGGCAGATAATCTGATATAGTTAGCTATTTATTTTTGAAAAATGTTAATTCCTATTAATAAGCTGATTGAATTCATTTTAACTAGAGTGGAGAAATCATTCTCTCTTCTTAATTAGAAGGTTGGTGATCAAAATGAACTCCAAGGCAAGCAGTTTATAAATTTAAGAGAATAAGACTTCTCTATGATAAAGGTTTTTGCAAAATTGCTCCATAACATTGATGTTATAAGTCAGCAGTTCTAGTCTTCAGAGCAGTTTTTAGATATACTAAAATTAAACTTACAGGGGCACCTGGGTGACTCAGTTGGTTAAGCATCCGACTCTTGATTTCAGTTCAGGTCACGATCTCAGAGTCATGAGATGCAGCCTGTGTTGGGCTCCATGCTGGGCATGGAGCCTGCTTAAGATTCTCTCTCTCCTTTTCCCTCTCCCCCCACCCCTGCTCGTGCTCTTTCTCTCTCTTTCTCAAAAAAAAAAAAAAATTAAAATTAACCTTACAATATTACAGGAAATTACTTTAACTTTTTTTGTAAAAGATATAGACAGAACTTCAGCATTATAAAGACAAAAGGGGCACCTGAGTGGCTCTTTCGGTTAAGCGTCTGCCTTTAGTCAGGTCATGATCTCAGGGTCCTGGGATCGAGTCCCACATCGGGCTCCCTGCTCTGCAGGGAGTCTGCTTCTCCCTCTCCCTCTGCTTGTGCTCTCTCTCTTTCAAATATACAAATAGAATCTCAAAAAAAATAAGGATACATGAATGATGAACAAAGAAAATATGGTATATGTGTGTGTGTATATATATAAACATAATGGAATATTATTCAGCTATAAAAATAATGAAATTTGCCATTTATGACAACATGGATGGATCTTAAGGACATTATGCTATATGAAATAAGACAGTCAAAGATAATTATCATATTACCTAAATCTAAAAAAATCTAAAAAAATCATAGATACAGAGAACAGATTGGTGGTTTCCAGAAGCCTTCCAGAAGCAAGGAGGTGAGGAGGTGGGTGAAATGGGTGAAGGTGGTCAAAAGGTACAAACTTCTAGTTATAAAATAAATAAGTCATGGCAATATAAATTACAGCATGGTGACTATAGTTAATAATACTATATTGTATATTTAAAAGATGCTAAGGGAGTAGATCTTACAAGTTCTCATCATAAGAAAATAAATTTTTAACCATGTGTGGTGGTAGATGTGAACTAGACTTATTGTGGTGATCATTTTGCAATATGTACAAATAATGAATCATGTTCTATGCCTGAAACTAGTATATGATACCTCAATTTAAAAGAAAATACTACTTTTAAGCCAAAAAGTCTATAATGAATACAGGACGTGGGTTTGGTCTTTTGTTTTTAAATAAAATAAGTTTTACAAAATTAATTAATAACAACAAAAAAAACAAGATATGGAAAAACTAGGGACTTAACGAATTTTGTTATGAGAACTGTTAGTCTTTGTGTGTCCTTACCTAGCTATATAAATTTAATGGTTAACTCAGCATTTTGTATTCCAAAAGCTCTTTTATTGGTTTCTCTTTTTCCAGTTCCCATTGTCATTGTGAAATGTTTCCTAAATAAAAAAAATTATGTAAGTTACATATGCAAATAATACAATAACATAATACAAGCTCACATACCATCTGCCCAACCCAATAGATGAAAAATCCCCCACCCCAGAAGCCCTCTTGTGCCTCCCCAATCTTATCCCCCTTCCTGCCTCTGGAGGGAGCAACCATCCTGAATTTGTGTGTGTGTGTGTCTTTGTTGTTGTTTAACTGTCAGGACCTGGTAGGTCATATAATATATGTATCTGTGTAGGCTTATATAGCTAAATAATATTTGAAGCTTTTGTAATTTTACACACATATTCTTTTGGGATTTTCTTCATTCCTTCTATATTATATTTGTGAGATTATTCATGTTGATGTGTATAGCTATAATCACTCCTCTGTAGAATTTCATACATGAAGAAATAAACATCATTTGTTTTTTTCTTTTTCTTTTTTTTAAAGATTTTATTTATTTATTTGAGACAGAGAGAATGAGAGAGAGAGAGAGAGAGCATGAGAGGGGGGAAGGGCAGAGGGAGAAGCAGACTCCCCGCCGAGCAGGGAGCCCGACGTGGGACTCGATCCCGGGACTCCAGGATCATGACCTGAGCCGAAGGCAGTTGCTTAACCGACAGAGCCACCCAGGCGCCCTCATATAACCCATTTTGAATTTTCTTTTTCCTAGCCATTGCATTCTACAAGAGAGGGTATAAAAAGAGACTGTTTTCTTTTTTTTTTTTTTAAGATTTTTATTTATTTATCTGAAAGAGAATGAGAGACAGAGAGCACGAGAGGGAAGAGGGTCAGAGGGAGAAGCAGACCCCCCGCCGAGCGGGGAGCCCGATGCGGGACTCGATCCCGGACTCCAGGATCATGACCTGAGCCGAAGGCAGTCGCTTAACCAACTGAGCCACCCAGGCGCCCTGTTTTTTTCTATTTTACTGATAATTTAGATCATTTGCCATTTTTGTTTGTTTTTGCCTCCCTGTGCCCATGTGAACTTGGGCATGGGTCCCTGTGCAGGGGCGCAAAGTTGGCCAGGATATCTCCCTAAGAGGATGGCCGGGTTGTAGGCTTTGCTCCCCTTCAACCTGACCGGGTAACACCAAACCCTTTAACAAGTGGTTCTATCACCAACACGTGCATTTACACACAACCCAGGTCGGGGCTCTCCACCTCCCCTCCATCACTCAGAGTTACTTTAGCTTGTTTCTGTTTATTGGTAATGAGATGGCATCTTGTTATAAAGTGGTTTTAGCTAATATTTAAAGAGGGTTAGTGTTTAGTCAAATATATTTAGTCCACCTACTTCTTGAAATTGAACCTTGATACCTTCTACGCCTAGTTTCTCTCAAGATTTTTAAAAAAATTAACTGCTATCTGTTTCCAGTTTCAATTAGAGTTTTAACCAAAGTTGGAGAAAAAAAATATTGAGTTCTTATCATTTGTTTCTGGACTGCTCAGAACAATGAAGGAAACAGGGTGCTATGGTGAACACCAGGTGACTCCTTTATGTGGAGAAGCACGGGCTCCCCTCTCTGAGGAGGTCCCGTTTCACTTGAGAACCACATTAGGAAGAGCTGACCTTCAGATTTCTGAAGGGCACCCTGAGAATGAGAAACACTCAGAGCAAAACCCTAAGGCAGCAGTAAGCTTGTGGCTTTGAGGTTCTCAGTGGAGGCCACTGGGGTGGGAGCTTCATGAGCAAAAGTGAAAAGTGGCTGGAATTTGAGAAACTTGCACCTAATGCAAGAATTTCTCGGTCAGTCTTTCTTTCCTCACTTTGACTATTCCTTTCAGAAACTTCCAACTCCTGCAATTATATTGTTTTTCATTTACTGACCTGTCTATGATCTGCTGCCTTTCATTCCACTGTGAGCAGGGACTGGGTCTGCCACCTTGACCACAGTGTCTCTCCCCAGAGCTTATGTCGGTCCTGGCACACAGCAGTTGCTCAATAATTATTCCCTGAAAGAAGGAATGCGATGGTAACTGTCTCCCTCATTTGTTCAGTCGTGATGAGTTTTGGGTGAGTTCCTTCTAGGAGCCTTGGTTTTCCAAAGATGGATGTGGTTCTGCTGTTGTCAGCAGGGGGCTCCACGAGATGCTCCTGTGAGCTTCCCATTGGAAGTGTCACTGGGAATGGTGATGAACCAGCAAGGATAGGAGGCAGGGCGCCAGCTTCAGGTGGGAAGACCACAGAATGAGCTGAGTCTGGGGCATCATGCGGAAGGTCAGCCCCAAGCCCTGGCTGCTGAGACGCACCCTTGGAGCCTCTGGTCACCGTGCTCTGGGCTCACAGAGCTCTTCCCCAAGGTAGACAGCCTTCAAGTGGAAAGTCTTTGCTGGTTAACTCTTTGTCAGGGACAATGGTGAAGGACCGGTAAAATGTGCTAGTCAGGGAAGCCAAAAAGAGGAGGCCTAGAGAAAGAAATTTGTGCTAACTATTCAATGCTACTGTGTTTCTACACATGAGCAACTCATTGACCAGTTCTCAGCCTTAATGTTCTTTTCTGGGAAATAGGACAGTGGACAGATTTTGTGAAAGTCTCTTTCCACTTAAGCCTTCTAGAACTGAAGGGAGGTGGTCTGAATGGAACTTTGGTATGCTAAAAAGCCAACGTACCTGCTTTTAGTAACTGGTAAGGTATTCGGGTTTCAATGGTCTCTGGGATGTTGGTGCTCATACAAAATAGAAAGGTAGGAGAAGGGGGGCGCAAAGGATGGTCCCGTATGATAGAGAAAGGGAGCTGCACGGTCTGTTTTATTGGTTTTAATGCTGAAGATTTGTGGACAAATGGAGGACACATACCAAGATCTAACCAATATGAGGGGGTGAATCTGATAAAAACAGCACTTTTCTTCCGTTTCTCAAGATAAAGAAAGCATTATATGGTAGAGATTTGACACATTTTGATAGTGGAAATTTAACGCTCCTGACCAGGAAGATTATTTTCTATATATTTAATGTGATCTTACATTCTCAGATAATGAATTTAAATTACATATTACACTTTGCTAAGAAAGGAAATCTATTTGCCTGTCAGTGATATACATTCTTGGTATTTGCCAGACAGCTTCTTGTGGACAAATGATAATGGATTCAGACAGGCAAAATCTCATTAAATAATTCCACCACTTAATTGCAATGAATTTATAGTAGATTTGACTCAAGGAGCACATTAGCAGGAACATTAAATTATGATGCAAAGCTCCATTTTACTTCATACTTGTATTTTTAAAAAGCTTCAGTTTTAGAGATCTCAAAATAACATCAGCTTAGCTGGTTTGGGGATAAACAGAAATAATGAATGTGCCTGTTCTTAATTTTTCTACTCCAATGTATATTAGGTTAAATTTCCATTTGACCTACTCTATCAATAAATGCATAAATCTAGAGATATCTCCCATGAGAAACCATTAAGTTGGATTATTTTCTAATGTGAAATGTAGATTTGCGGTGAAGGGGACAAGAAGGGAAGGGACATGTTTATGTTTGTCCTCAAGGAGTTTGATAGATAAATGTGAGAGCTTCCCAGATGAACTTGGGCCTGCCAAGTTCCTGTCCACGAGTGCTAAAGCCAGGTCAGAGAGTCACACCGGACTTCATTTTAGCCTGTTTTGTTGTCGTTGTCATAGTTGTGGATTACTGTTAGTATTCTTTCTCGTTCCTCATAATAACTTTAATTTGGTGTTCCTTCAGAGTGTAAGAGCATGCAAGTTTATGCATGTGAACGCATGTGTAAGTACCCAACTGAGAGATGGTGTGTTGTGGGGATGTGCCTGGAATTATGTACACAAGACCGTATGTGTGTGGCTAGGCGTGTTTACCATTTATTTAGAAGACTCAGATCTTCCATCATAAAATCTAGGCAATCATGTAAATTTTTATTTTTAACCACAAATTGCACCTCCAAATCCCTTGGCCTTTGCAGAAAATATACAACCTCAAAAAGCAGATGGGACTCAACCCCTGGTGCCGCTTAGGCTGGTCCTGGTTGGATACCATTCATTTGTAAATGTTCTTAGTTAGCAGATTACAAACTTACTTTTGTTCAAATGCATTTATTAAAAATCATAATCAGTCTAATTCATTGTGTAACAATAATTTAGTCCCATATAAGCAACCCAGTTAAAGACATAGTTATAGGAGCTGGAGAGAAGCCACAGGGAATCCTTTGTAAGACGGAAAACAAATACTGATATATCTGATTTTTAAAAATATTCTCACAAAATGTTTCTTACAGTCATTGGTCATTCTATACCAGCAAAGCAGAGACAATTATAATTAATTTATTTTCAAGGCTAGTTTTGAGTAATGCAGGTGTGTGGGTTTTGTTTCATTGACTTCAAAGAAGTAATGATTCTCTTACCATCCACTCAGCGTCAAGAGAGGGACCTCGTCCTGCAAAGTTAGAGTTCAGTAGACCGGATGGAGAGACCCTAAGTACACCTGTTGACAAATGCATGTCAGAGTGGAAGGACAAAAGTGACATTTCCAGTTTGTCACTGACTAGTCATAGGTGTCAGGGTAAGCCTTTCCTTCAGTTTTATCATCTATTAAATGGAGATAGTTATGCCAATTTTTCTAGAATTTGCATTAATCAGATGGATATCAACTATTAGCAAGCTTGTATGAATGTGTGCATGGTTGGGGGAGCAGACTGTGAAAGTTCAGAGCCTATAGTGGGAATGGACCCCAGAGCAGCAGGTGTATAGACAGGGCAACAAGTGGTGAATCGAGGAGGATGGACAGTGATAGGTCGAACGAGGAAATCTCTGGGAGAAAGAGAAAGAGTTACATAAGTAGGACACCGCCCCTCCCCCACCCCCAACCCAGCCACCACACACTCATGCTGTAAGTAATGGTGCAGGTTGTCATTAACACCTGTCAGGGCAGGAACATAGTGGCCAGGCAGTTGAAAACTTTCCATCAATTTGCAGCCAATTACAATGTAACAAAATGGGACTGCTTAATGATAGATTTTACTTGCCGATATTAAGAAATTCGAAAGTGGCAGACTGGGGTGCCTGGGTGGGTCAGTTGGCTTCAGCTCAGTTCGTGAGACTGAGCCCCACGTTGGGCTCTGCGCTCAGCATGGAGTCTACTTGAGATTCTCTCTTCCTCTCCCTCTGCCCCTCCCCCTGCTCTAGCGCACGCACATTCTCTCTCTCTCAAATAAATAAATAAGTAAAGTCTTTTTTAAAAAGTGGCATACTCACTTAAATCAAGCATCTATGACTGCTATAAATGTAACTTAAGACAAATTAAGATGAGGTCGCCTGGGTGGCTCAGTCGTTAAGCGTCTGCCTTCGGCTCAGGTCATGATCCCAGGGTCCTGGGATCGAGTCCCACATCGGGCTCCCTGCTCGGCAGGAAGCCTGCTTCTCCCTCTCCCACTCCCCCTGCTTGTGTTCCTGCTCTCTCTATCTCTCCCTCTGTCAAATAAATAAATAAAAATCTTTAAAAAAAAAAAAAAGACAAATTAAGATGAGCCTCACTTAGACCACAATTTCTTCTCATGCAAGGAGCTTGGAATTGTGTGAAGTTTGTCCCTCCCCGGCCGCAGAGATGGGCTGGGCTTTTCTAATCTGCATTGTGGTTATCCTGCTCTTTCCTGATGGAGTCGCCGTTGCACTCACTGCTTTAGAAGTGTTGGGGCTCACAGGTGCCCCTGGGAGTCCCTCAGTTGATGCTTATTTCCCAGTGGGAGCAGCTCCTTTGTTACCATGGTTTTTTTCTCTTCTTGTTTTTTTACATGGTTCTTCATTGATGGAACATTTAATGAGGGGCTGTGATCTGCAGACACAGAGTAAGGCTGTGCATATTTAAAGGCAAATAAAATAAGGTTTCTGCCTCAAGGTGCTCACAGTCAATCAGCTAAGGCAGACAGAGCAGTAAACAGGTTTTCAGATCATGTGATGACAGACGGGTTCAGGGGAGCTGCAATTAACTGGAAGATGACCCCATCTAAGGCTTGGGTGGACAGGCCCTGAGGTCTGTGACCCTTGAGCTGCCTGCCTGAAAGAAGAGATGTTGCCTAAGTGAAGGGCGGATAGTGATCAGGCAGAGGGAGCAGCCCTTGTTCAGAGCAAAGGAGATGCTTCATGTCCTAGAAAGTGGAGGTTCTGTGCTCTCAATCTCTCTCTCTCTCTTACACACACACACACACACACACACACCAAGGAAATCCTATCACTTTTGTGGAAAGAACGAGCATAACCCTCACACTCAGTGGCTGGCAAACTGCCCCTCAAGGAAAACAACAACAGTAACAATAGCAACAACACGGATTTGTGAGTTTGTCAGTCTCTGTGGTGCAAACACGTCCCCCCATGGCTGATTTCAAGCTACTAATGACGTCACAGCCTGCTTACCAGATTCGATCTGTAAAAATCAGTGCTGAGCTGTTATGGGTCAGCCCAGCCCACTGGTCTCCCCAGGCCAACAGCCTCTCACTCAGAGAGAGAAGCCCGTTCTCTGTAGTATGTTTCGGCATCTTCTCTTTGAAATATCCCTCAGTGGTCTCTGGTGCTGTTCCTTCGTTCTTTGAGTTCCCAGCAGGTGGGTGATTGCGTGCCGTGGAGGCTGCCAGGAGGCTCTGCAGAGCTGGCAAGGACAGAGGGCGCACGGCTGCAGCATTTGGACACACACACTGAGAAACCCTCTCCCCTGCTTGACCAGGGGGATGGATATGCTAACTGAGAAAATGGTGAGGATGCCAAGAAGAAGTGTAGACACAGGAGAGTGAAACATGGAGGAGGGGAGAGCAGACAGAGCAGAAAGTGGACCCTGCTTTCTGGGCATGGACTCTCTCCCAAGTGGGCAGGAACTAGGGTCGTGGGCCTGGGAAGCAGCAGGGAAACCCTTCCCAGAGAAAATATGTGCTGAAGAGTTTGCGGACAAACACAAGGCTAGCTTCCAAGAAACTATATGCGGGTAAGGCCAGATTATCAGTTTGATTAATTAATCCCTAAGAAAATAATTACTGTAGATCTTATTCCTGGGAACAAGGTATCTGAACTGAGATTTGTGTCTGCAAAGAAAACAATATTAAGTGGGAGGTTTCTGAGATAATTAGGATCTAAAACTTTGGGAAAAAGTGAGTGGGGATTCAATATCTATGCCTGAAATCCTCACTCCCTCAAGTGCTGAAACACTGATTGTAGGAAAGGTTTAGAAGGGGAAAAATGAACCAGTTCCAGCATAACAATGGGGTTCGGCTGGGAAGAGTGGAAAATAGAACTTTCTTGAAACATATCATAGAAGTGACATTGTACATGCTTTCCATGTAGAAACAGGAGTATCAGAGCCCTTATAGCCCACGGCCAAGGACATGCTGGAGAAACAGGTTAGGAAACCATTCATGCACCATGACTATTTGGGAACAGTGTTATGGGGGAGGAGCGTAAGGACCTAATAAGTGACTTTTGAAGTGACAGTTGGCACTAACCCCCAACCAAGCAGGACATGAGCAACTTCAAACGACTCACAGCGAATGCATAGCTGGGGTGGTTTAAAATGGACCTAGGTAACCAAGAGGAACCAACTGAGCTGCATGTGCCCCCAAACCAGGGACACTAGCTGGGGAGTGGGGTAGATAAAGTACATAGATTCCAGGTGGCCAAAGTGGGGAGGGGAGCAGAGGAGAAGGAGACAAGCTAGAGATGGGCAGGTGTGATAAGTAACAGCAGGGAGAAGCAGGTTCCTGAGCAGGAACAGGGAATGTGGGGCCTGGTTTCCACAGTTCCCCAGGGAAAGGACATTTCCTGCGCTCAGAGAGAGAGAGAGAGTGGGGAAGTAAGGGGCCCAGAGATATTGAAGGAGGTAGAGATAGGACAAAGAGGGAAGAAAACACAGTATATATGTGTATAGGTAAGGATTTCCCAGAGAAATAGGATAGATAGGTAGATAGATGGATAGATAGATAGATAGATAGATGGATAGATAGATAGATAGATAGATAGATAGATAGATAGATAGATAGATATAGATAGATAGGAAGATAGATTTAAGAATTGACTCACTCTTTTGTCATTCTTTGTTCTGTTAAGGTCTTTACCTTATTAGACAAAGCCCACCACAACATGGAGAGTAATCTACTCAAAGTCCACTGATTCAAATGTTAATCTCAGAAAGGAAGGAAGAAAGAAAGGAAGAAAGAAAGAAAGAAAGAAAGAAGGAAAGAAAGAAAGAAAGAAAGAAGGAAAGAAAGAAAGAAGAAAGAAAGACCTTCACAGAAACATCCAGAATATTGTTGGACCAAAAATCTGGCACTGGGGCCCAGCCACATAGACATATTAACCATAACAATATGGCTCCCATTTAGGTCTTTCATAGTGAAGAAGCAGAAGGTAAAGGCAACTTGAGACCTGGGAAATGTGAGAGATAAAATAAAAGGAAAGGAAGTCATTTCAAGGTAATAGGGATGGATGATTCAGATACTACACTTGATCTTAGCCAAAAGGCCGAGAAGCGATGGGGATGGATGATTCAGATCCCAGAAAATATGTAAAAGTGAAACACAGACTAATTACTTACTATGAATGCAAGATTGCAGAGAACTAAAGAAAAGACTTGAGGTTTTGAAAGAGATTTTTAAATATTTTTTAAAGTTTTAATTATTTATTTGAGAGAGAGAGAGAGAGAGAGAGAGAACAAGCTGGGGGAGGGGCAGAGGGAGAGAGAGAATCTGAAACAGACTCTCTGCTGATCGTGGAGTCCTTAATCCCACAACCCTGAGATCATGACCTGAGCTAAAATCAAGAGCCAGCTGCTCAATCGACTGAGCATCCCTGAAAGAAAGATTTTTAAAAATAATATTTATAATGAAGAAGTGGAAAGAAATCGAACTTATGGATTTACCAGTTTGGGAAGATTTGATAGATATGGGAGAAATTTAGTTACAAAATGAGTCCAAAAAGTGGTTAATTTCGAAGGTATGTTAAGGAGGCCAAGGGCAGGCACCTTTCTTCCCCTTCTGAGCTTGGCACCAGCTGAAGACATCATCATGTATGCATACTGTTCCAGGAGCTGTAGAACATTCTCTTGAGGAAGGTGTGCCCACTGTTCCAAGGAAGGAATTGAGACACGAGGTTGATCACTGGCTGACTTCTTTCCAAGGGCTCATGTTAGAGCAAGCTGAATGTGGAATGTGGATCATGCAAATGCACTTTGGAGAATCCAGTAGTTTTGCTTTGGAGTAGCTGTGTCATAAAATGCCCAGAATTCATTTCTTGGCACACCTGAGTTTTACTCTGATTCACACTTCAGAGGCCAGCCCTTTAATTTTTTACTAACCACTGTAAAGGTGACTTGACCACATACCATAAGAAATATTCATGGGAAATCCAGAATAGATAATTCAATTCATTCTGTGCCTGCTTATTAAGAACACCTTTCATGCCCATCATTCAATTTGACTTAGATAAATACATTTTGTGGACCTGTTTCCATGGAAATATGAACATTTATACTTGCACAAATTTCCTTTTCTTTGTATCTAAGTTTAAAAATGATAGCTAGTGCCTGTCTGATAGAAATATTTGCAATTTGGTAATTTTACTCTGCTTTGATTTTCATGAAAATGTATGATCCAATTGCTTTTGGATTAAAACTGGTAATTATAGGTTTTACCCACAAAGATAAATTTAGAGGAAGAGGAGATTTCAAATCCAGAATAATAAGAAATAAAAATAGCTATAGGAATTTTTAAAATTAAATTAAGAAAAGATCAACTTGAGAAAAAAATTAACTGAGAAAACATGTTCTGAGAAAAAAAAAAAATGTCCTGAAAAAAAAATTTGACTTTCTCTCTTTGCCTCTTTATTTCTGTTTGAGAATCATGCACTCTAATGCACTCTGCATTTTGACTACTGTGGTACTTTGTTTTCACAGTTAAGTAAAAGATAAACTAACAGTGCTGTTTGATCATTGATTATGGTTGAAATGGCCATCAAGCCATAGCCATGAAAATCACTGGGTGACCAGTGTGTCATTTGCCTAATGGCTTTTCACGTAGCATAATGTTTTCAAAGTTCATCCATGCCATAAGGTGCAGAGGACTTCATTTCTTTTTACAGCAGAAAGATAATCTTTTCTATGAATATACCACATTGAATTTTTCCACCTATCACTTGATGGACATTTGGTTTCTTCTACTTTTGGCTTTTATGAATAATCCTGCTGTTAATTTATCTGTACAAATTTTTGTGTGGACATGTATTTCATTTCTCTTGGGTGTATACTTAGAAGTGAAACTTCCAGGTCATATGGTAGCTGTTTAGGTGTTTTGAGGGACTTCCCGACTACATTGCCAAGAAGCTTCAATATTTTGCATTTCCCCCATCCCTGTGGGAGGGGCCCAGGTTTCCACATCCTCATCAATACTTGTTATTAGCTGTTTTGTTTTGTTTTGTTTTGGTTTGGGGGTTTTTTTGCACCCAAGTGGGAGTGATATAATAATTGTGATTTTGTTCACATTTCCTTGATGACTAATAATATCAAGCATTTTTCACGTGCTTATTGGTCATTTGTATATCTTCCTTGAAGAAATAACTATGTAGATCCCTTACCTATTTTCCCATGTGTCATTTGCCTCTTTTACTGAGTTCTTAATATATTCTGAATCAAGTCATTACCAGATATACGTTTTGCAAATATTTCCCCCCATTCTTTGTACTGTTTATTCACTTTCTTAAAATGGCCTCATTTGTAGCACAAAGTTTTTAATTTCAATGAAGTCTAATTTAGCCATTCTTTTTCTTCTGTTTCTTGTGGGTTTGGTCTTATATCTAAGACTGACTGATGTAAGGTCACAATTATTTACTCCTATGCTTTTTCTAGGAGTTTAGATTTTACATTTTGGTCTTTGATTCATTTTGGTTAAATCTTGTGTGTGGTGTGAGGTAGGGGTCCAAATTTGAGATAATGATCTCCTTCCTTCGCATAACTTGTGTTACCCTCAACTGTTGTGTCAGTGCTCTTGGCTTTCAAATATATCAAGCCAGAAACAAAATACTACTCAAAATATTAGACTAGAAACAAACCATGATAAGATGACAAAGGAGGCTATTTTTTTTTTAATTTAGGGTTGCCAGTAGAAGTGATAAAATAAAAATAAATACAACTCAGCACAGCATTTGGATGCCCAAAGCACATACTCTCAGTAAATCTCTTCTTGTCACTGCTTGAGGATTTACGTGTTTGCCATGACTGTGTGAGACCACACAGTCAGCCTCACACCTGACCACTGCCTCGAGGGTTTTCCCATAGTCAGCTTGCTATTTTTTACCTCAGTCTCTGCCAGTGGAGTGATGGTGCAAATTTGAGTAAGAAAAAAATGTGAAAACAATGCTTAACTTTCTTTGTCTATAACTTGTCCTGGTAAGCTCCATACCCAAATGGCTTAATCTGTGCCCAAATGGCTTAAATCTTCATCTTATCAACCACTTAATTAGTTCATTAATTAGTTCAGACAGAAAGTGCTCAGTCTCTCTGAGGGCTGCCCCTCTCCATTTGTCTATCTCACAGAAGCCCAGGATCTAGGACAGAGGATATTTGACTGGAGGAGAAGCTTCCTTGCTTGGAGGAGAAGCTTCCTTGCTTGGCCTTTCAAGGTGTGGGAGAACTGATACCCTCTCCTCCCCCTCTCCTTTCCACAACTCTTTGGCCAGAGAAGGATAGACTTCTTTTTTATTTCCACTCTCATAAGTGGGAGGAGGGTTATAATTTTGAATTAGAGGGAAGTTCTATAGATTCGATTATCCGAGCTTACACCTTAAAATTTCAAAAGAGGAGTTTCACAGAAATATGGAAAATTCTCTTCTAAAACAACATTGCTTAACTGTAATACTGTTGCCTAAGCATATCGAATGGAAACAGAAATTTAATTCATCATTTTTTCTTTCTTCTATTTTGCATCAAATCCTTCCACAGAGCAGATTTTTTTTTTTTCAGGAGAATCAGTACTCAGACTTGCAATGGAGAAAAGCAGTTTACTAAGTTTTCAAATCTTACCCTGTTACCCTAATGCCACTATCCCCACATGGAAACATCCCCTGCCTCCCTCCCAGACAGTTTCCCTGGTGTCTGGGCTGAGTTAGAGTAACAACCCGGACCCACTGTTGTGTTTATACACAGTGCCAGGTGCTGGGCTAAGATAATCACATTCATCCTCACAACCTTCCTGTAATAAAGCTATTGTTAATTTCACCTTACAGAGGAAGGGACTGAGCACAGATACTAAGTGAGGCAGAAATAATAAATGATAGAGCAGAGATTTAAATCTAGATGCATCAGACCCAAACCTATTATCACAGCACCCGGCTAAATTGTTTCTTCATTGAGTTGTGCTTGCCTATTTTTATGCGGACAGTCATTACTATATTGTGAGTGCCCTGGGCCCAGGGGATCTGCTGTATTTACTCTATAACTCCACTGCCCAGCAGAGTGACTATCCCACAGTAAATGCCTAATAAATGTATGCTGAGCTAATGAAGTAAAATCAATCGGTGATGATGAAGAGTGGAGACCATATTGCCCAGCCTCGATGGAAACAGGACGGTCTGAGACCACCCAATGATGCAGAAAAGCTCATGTGTAGTTCTACAGGAGCTACAAAAACATGGGGGCATGACTGAAAAGGCCCGTTAATGGGGCAGACAATAATTAGAGCTCAGAAGAGGAAGACAAGGGAGAACTAGAGCATAAGAGCTACTCAAGATGGAGAAACTTCTGAAGTGTGAACAAAATTAAGTTAAAAAATACTAAGAGAAGAAAGACACCAAAGACTAGAGAATCAAGTGAACAAAAAAGCACCTGGCATATTTTAAGGGCTCCAAATTAATCAATGAGCCTGAAGCAGAGATTTGGTGGAAGGAAGAGTCAGGAAAGAAAGATAAACATGAGGGCTGGTGCCATGTTGTAAATGGTCCTAAATCCCTTGACATTGAACCTGCTGATCAGAGTGGATCAAGTGAACTGTAGCAGGTTGGACAGACTGAATTAAGAAGGGGAGGGAGATGGGTGAGGGGGATGGGAGGAGAGATGGAGGAATAACAATGAAGTGGGGGCTAGCTAAGGAAAACCTATGATGATCAGGATGGGGGGCAGTAAGTGTTGGGGTGGGAGGAGGGACCAAAGTTACAGAAGGGAAAGAGAGCATGAAGAATTCTCTGGGTGTGGAGACCGGATGTTCAGGGAAATGCTGAATCAAAGTTTAACTCCCATGAAGGCAAACCCTGGTCATGTGCCAATTCTTGACACCCACAGAGGAAATGACTATGCGGTGGCAGATGGGGGCTGGTAGGAGCAGCTGGGTTTGACCTCTGACACATGATGTGAGGAGGGGTGAGGGTCTGGCCATTCGCCCTGCAGGACTGAGCTGGACTCTGCTGGGGTCAGGAATGTGCCAGAACCCCTGATGCTGTGCACAAGGATAAACTGCCCTAGGGGGAGAAAAGAATCAGGAGGGGGGTCTTGTGTCTACCACAGAGATGTGCAACTATGCAAAGCAACAGTTCAAAAAATATTTATAGAATGATTACATAAATGCAGTTATTTCTAAATTCAAAGTCTTTCAATGTATTAGGTTTGAATAAACATCAGTTGGGACTAGTGGGTTTCCCCCTTTTATTCATTTATGGTCATAAACGCCATAAGGACCTGTCATATCACTTGTAATTTCTAGCTTCCACCACGGTCATTCCTCCGGAACTTTCCATGCCATGCAAGGCAGCTTTCCAAAAGGTAGGAGGGAAAAACAACTAAGAAGCCATGGGAAAAAAACGGTCTATTTTAAAAACTCGAGCTGCAGTGGAATTTGACAACTGAACTTTATAGAAAAACAATAAGTCAACTTTATCTGGTAAAGCTATTACCTGTAAAGGTTGATTCAGCCACAGTCCTTTATCAAAATGGCAGTCGGTAAGGTTGCAATATTGAAAATAAATTAGGTGAAGTGCATGCTCTTTGAAAGGACACAGTGGAGACAACCCCTGAGAGCCCGAGGTGCGGCTGGCCCTGGCCCAGCTCTTCTTCTGCAGAGGGGCCTCCCCTCCTGGGCGGGAACCCCCCTGCAGGCTGGAGGGGCAGGGCATGCTGGCTGAGTCGAGGGCTGGGGACACTGCGGGCTGGGGACACTGCGGGCCAGGGACCCCGTGGGCTGTGGGCGTCTCAGGGTCCAGAGAAGAGGGTTCAGAAGGATTCGGGGACTGAACCACTGGAATCAAGACACACATCGGCCCCTGCGTGACTTTCGCTGTGTAATTAAAATGCATAAAACGGACCCGGCAGCCATTCCCACTGCTGAGAGCCCTACAAATCCCCTTTCCGTCCAGTTCTGGGGACCCGGTCTCAGGGCGACGTGCTGCAGCCACAGCTGAGTCAGAAAGAGACCGGCCTTCTGCCAAGGCCACACCTGGCCTAGGGAAAGAAGCAGCTGCTGAGTTGACAGGATCTGAATGTCAACTTTCCAAGTGTGCGCACGTGGTAAAAATAATGCTATCTACGAAGGTTTAAGTCCCCCTTCTATATGTCTGCTCCCCTATTTGGCCAGCCAAGGCCCAGTGTATTTCAAACCAATAAAGAAACTTCAGGTTTGTACTCAGAGCTGGGGGTCTGTGTCTACACCGGCCAGTAGGCCGCCCAGAGCGGAGCCTCCGCTGGTTTCAGCAAAGTGCAATACCCAATGTTCCCCAAAGGGGGCGCAGTCCTCCAGAGCCGCGCTAAGATGCCGCAGCAGGGCATCGGGATCTGTTTCATACATACATTTATATAAACCTTAGACACCAATTTACTTCTCTGGCCCTATTTAAAAAGAAAGAAAGAGAAAAGAAAGAAAGAAAGAAAGAAAGAAAGAAAGAAAGAAAGAAAGAAA